>NC_056746.1:680346248-680433748 GCF_019279795.1 Protopterus annectens
ACCAGTAGCTGTAGACATTTATGTCTGTTGGATGCACTGAAACTAGGATTACACAAGTGTACAACATATGCAGCTTATTTACCTGACATTTTACAACTCATGTCTGTTGTTTTGAGGCTCACACAAATTTAAAAACGTATGAACACCTGAATTTCTTTTAGGCATTTAAATACTAGTTTTTTTTTTAATAAATTAATATTGTCCATTATTTGTGGACATTCAATTTTCAACAAAACATTTTAAGGTCTTTAAGCACATCTACCATGTCAGTCTTTTTACCTGGAATAAACAAAAGCCCTCTACTATGTACTGAGAGCTGTGCTTATGTTAATTCAATAGTGGATAGGTTAAACACCAGTATATTCATATGTTCCTGGTACTCATGCTGACTTGCTGCTCCTCAGCGATCTGAATCCATCACACTCATCCCCTCCTCATTCTGCTCCTGGATCGCCCTTTCTGGTTGATAGGCAGGGGTCCTTTGAGGGGAAAAAATCCCAGATCTCCTGTAGAATCTGTTATAGCTAAAATGCTACTTCCTGTGTCAACGGTAACTGTATGTGCCACCATGACAGTCCCTTCTTGCATCCCAGCAGGCACGGGTAGAAGATATGTTAATGTTACTCCTGTAGCTATGTAAACCAGAGCTTCTGTTCTCTGTGAATTAATGCCATCCAAGTCATCAACATTAGACTGTACTGCATTTTCTCTCGGTCAAGAAAACACTGCCCCTTTCTGGAAATCATTGAGATCTCTCTGTAATTTCTTTGTTTTAGTTGCACACATTCTTTTTTCATAACCAGATATATTCTCATATAAAATATCAAGTTTCTCTCTGACTATATCAGTCCCATAGCCTGAGCAAATAGTTTGTATATCCTTAATGGCATTTAACAGTTTTTTCTCCTGAGGCACAAAGAAGTCAATTAAAAGCCTCATATAATTGGCAATTAGCCGTAAATTAAATGATTTCCATTGTTTAAGGAGCTCAGGAAAAGTCTCATCGTATGTGAGCATTTTTAGGACTCTTAAGCCCCTAGGAGCAATTGTCTTCAGACCTGTGTGCCCACATGGTAAATACATTTAAACAGTGTGCCCACTTGGTAAATAAATTTAAACAAATAAACGAAAAATAGTCTCCCATCTGCTTGATTTCCACAAGTAGAAATTTAATTAATAGATGTTTCTTGTTATCTAATGAGCTCCCAAGCTTCTTTCTGTCCCAATATTTTAGAGTGTTTGCTCAGAATAACTTCTATCTGGTCAAAGTTTGTTTAATAGCTATGGAAGTATTATGATGAATGTTTATAGGTAAAGACAAGCCAAGAAAAAAAAAAAAAAGAAAAAAAAAACACCATGCTTGTTTCTGAAATATGAGTTAAAAATCTTCATTGAGTAAATGACAAATCAATCCTATCACAGCTGCTAAGAGCTGGCTACCAACTATTTTATACAAGAGCTCAGTAAAGAGCAAGGACTTAACAGTGTGTAGCTAATAGCTTTTATTAAAAATAATACAGTTTGTAATGGTTTTGATTAGACATTACAAAGGAGTTTTTGTTTGTGTGAAGTTGTGAAAGATTTTGACGAAACACAGCCTGGAATACATGCATCTCCTAACATGATGAACCCTTTGAGATGTAAAAAAAGTATTATTCCAATTCCTTTTAGTAGTCTAAGAAATACTAAGACAAGTATGCAGGTCATCTCGACAATTTGGTTACTACCCTCAAGAAAATGAAACATTTATCAAGAGGAGGGATAACAAACTCTGTGTCAGTTATAGTGTAAAGGAGATTTTTCACAGTTAAAGGAAAACATTTTAATATAAATAAATAATGACAAATGGTAGCAAGTAGTTTTTTAAAACAGAAGAACTCCTTGGTGTCACAGCTAAGACATTATGGTGATATGTTACGCTGACAAGGAAATAACATTAAAATAATTAAAATACATTGAAAACAAGATACCAGTTAATCAATTAATTAAATACATATGCCCATTTTATCTTTGTGTATGCCATTGGGTTATAGTATACCAAACATTAAAATACACACAGTTTCCTTATAAATCAGCAAATGTTGAAATGATCCACAACATACAAAACTAGAATTAAGCTGACACAGCACAAAACCTGAAAGACAGTCAGGTTTACCATTATGGTATAAAAAAAGAAGTCACTTAATAGACTCTCCTTTCTGCAGTTTTTACTACTTCTTAGATGTTTCCACAGCCTGTCCTTAGACCTTCCTCTGGTTTTGTTTATATAATATAGGTTACAGGAGCATCTAAGGGATTGCACTCCAGCAAATGATTCACAAAAAAGTTTCTGTGGAATTAAACTTGACCTGCTGCTATAGCTTTAAGAAATTCCATGACATCATCTATTAATTTTAAAAACATAATTTAAAATCAAAAATTCTATCTTTTTAACATTGTTGCAGGGGGACAAGCCACCCTGCAACCCCCATGTTGGGGGCTGCACCCACCAACCTCCCTGCAAATTATATATACCTCATACCAACCCCAAGAATGCACTAAAGTGGGGAAAAGGGTAAATTTCCCAAACCTTACTGTACCGTGATCTCCATTTAGAATCTGTGGTAGTGTATGACATTCACAGCAGGGTTTTCATAGTTATACATTTCAGCATTGTAAACTTTCATTCTTCTGTGATGTCAATCTTCTCATCCCATTGTTATAATTTTCTGTCTTATGGTAATTCGATAATTTGATAGGGATCCATACAGATATGGATATAGATATAGATATAGCTATAGATATAGATATAGATATAGATATAGATATAGATATATATGCCCCAGGATTCCCACTCCTCATTTCTAGATACACTGGAAAATATTAGGGTACAACCCAACACCCTAATAATGGGTGATTTCAACTACTCCACCATTAACTGGGAAAACTACTCATGTACCAACTCTTTTGCTCAACGTTTTCTGGAATTCATAAATTCCAATGCCTTGGATCAACTTATCCACATCCCCACCAGGGGCAGCAATATCCTAGACTTGGTCATTACCAACATGGGTGACTGGTGTTCCACACCAAAGGTCAATTCTTCATTGGTTAGATCCACCACAAGCTAATCACCCTAGACACCCACATCCAGTCCCCCCCCCCATTAGGGAAACTACTGTAAAAAATTTCTCCAAAGCCAACTTCACGCTTCTTAAGACAGAAGTGGCAAACTTCACGACGCCCATGCAGATGGACAATAGAGGTACAACTGCTGAATCCTACACAAATGCACCTTATAAGCACTTACATGAGTGCATGGATCTTGCTATCCCTAACAGAACTAAGATGCTATCCTCCAAAAAAAATGAAACCAATCTGGTGGTCCTCTACCATAAACAAACTCTACAACAGAAGGAAGAAACTATTGCAAAAAAGAGTAAAATCCCATGATTGGAGGAACTCCCTAGTCAGCCTCAGTAAGAAGCTGAGATCACTCATAAAATACTCCAAAGCTAGTTATGAAAACAAAAATGCCACTGATTCTAAAGACAACCACAAAGCATTCTATAGCTATGTCAAAAATCTCAATGGCAACACTCAGATCTGCTATGAGTTACAGCACAATGGCACTAAATATGCAGAACCAACTGATATTGCCAACATCCTGGCAGATAGGTTCAGTGCTAATTTTATCCCCCTCTCACCCCCTAAAGGGCCCATCGCTATACCGGAAGAATGCAAAGTTCCTGTAATCACGGCTGCACAGGTAAAAACCACAGTCTCCAAAGCCAAGAACACAGCATCCATGGGACCTGACAACATCCCAGGCTGCGTTCTACATGAAATACAGAGTAAACTGGCACCCCACCTAAGTGCCATGTTCAATCACAGCCTCACTTCAGGCTATGTGCCCACTGAATGGCACAGAGCAACAGTTATCCCACTCCACAAAGGGGGAGCCACTACAGACCCCGGAAACTACCACCCTATTAGCCTGATGAGCCTGGTCTGCAAGGCCATGGAACGTATAATCATGGAACTTATAAACAAAGACATTGGTAATCTCCAAAGTCTGGACCCCACCCAGTTTGGGTTTGTAAAAGTCAGATCATGTCTCCTAAATTTGATAGACTTCTTTGAAGTAGTCACCAAAGCCGTAGACAAGGGTAAGGTGGTTCACACAGCCTATCTAGATCTTGCCAAAGTTTTCAACACCATCCCCCACTTTGGAATTATAGATAAACTCATTAAACTAGGTATAAATCCCTATGTCACACGATGGTTTGCCAACTGGTTCACTGACAGAACCCACACTGTGAAAGTAGCAGACTCCAAATCCAACTTCAGACCAGTGACAACTGGAGTACCACAGGGTTCAGTTCTGGGTCCTCTCCTGTTTGGTATCTACTTCTCTGAAGTACAGGCTAACACAGACGATCTTTGGCTAACGAAGTTCACAAATGACTGCAAACTAGGAGCTATAATTGCAACTCCTAACAATGTGGACATCCTACAAAAGGGTCGCAGTGAGACAGAATCCTGGTGTCAAAGCCATGGCCTCAAGCTCAATGCCAAAAAGTGCATTGTCATCCCCTTTGATAAGAACTCTGTAACCATGAAATACCACATAGGTGGTAGTAAACTTAACACCGAAAGTGTGATGAGACCTTAGGACACAGCTGGACAGTAGTCTCTCCTTTGATAATTACATAACCACAGTAGTCAGGAAATCCTTCTACGTGGCACAACTCATCACAAAAGGTTTCCCATCCGGGAAAAAAAAGGTCATTGTTCCCCTCTACTCATCACTCATTAGACCCATTATAGAGTACAACGTCCCTTTTGGTATGTACCTCACAAGACATCTCCAGCAACTGGAAAGACCACAGAAATATCTCACAAAGAGGATTACCAGCCTCAAACAGATGCCCTATGCAGACCGTCTCAAAAATCTCCAGCTTTACTCCGTTGCATATCGCTTACTCAGAGGCAATCTCCCTAACATACAAAGCTATGTCAAACCCATAGCTGTTGGACATGCTCCACTTAAAGAAATCCCAATCCCTCTGAGCTACATGCTCTAGGGACCTAAACCTTGTCACCACAATAAACAAAACATATTGGAGGGATAGATTCTTGTCCCAGAGACTTCCCATACTCTGGAACAAACTCCCTATCCACATCAAACAAAGCTCCTCATTAGCACTCTTCAAAAAAAAATCTTGATGATTGGATGGGAAATAGGAAATTTACCCCAGGCATCACTTCTGTGGCTCTGCTCGACAGTGGCACAGGAAAATAATTTTCTTGGGTGGTGAAAGCCAGGGTACCTTCTTGGCTAGGCTTATATAAACCCTAGGGCCAATAGCCTAGTACCTACCTATGAACCTATATTGCACCTAGTGGTTAATGAGACAAAATTCTATAGATGGGGCTTGATGATCTGTTACTCAGTGAGCTACAATGAACTCAATAAATATATATCATATATGGATAGGTGCTATATGACTAACAGGTAATCTGAATAAATTCCATGACTGTTGAAAAGGAATACATTATTTTTGTGAAAATGCTAAATCTTGGATAAAGGGTAATGTTTCCCTTTTTCTTAGTATTATGCAACCTTACAGTTGGTGTATTTAAGTAGGAACTAGCAAAAAAATAACAAAAACGACTAAAAAATAGATAAAGGAAAGAAATGGTATGACAGCACTAAGTACAAAAGAATTAAAAGATTTAATGTAAGTGCTTTCATTTAGGCAGATACCAAAACTTCAAAAAGTAATACAAATGAAAATGTTTGAATACTCTAAAATCACATTACTAATGTCAGCTGACCTACAACAAGATATTATTAAGTAAATATTGCATATAAAAACTGTTGTAAAAAGTCAAAGTTTGAACCTAAAACATATGTACATCTCTTCCCCAACATAAAATTAAGATGAAAATCAAACAATATATTCTAAAAGATTTTCTAGACATATATTCATCTCAGTAAACTTTTTAACATCAAAACACAGACAATAGAGCAATTTTCATTTAAGCCAGGATCTCTAAAGGCTTCTAACCTTAGTTGCCATAAAAGTTCCTGCTGCTCTATAATTAGTGATACAGGTCCACCCCTCTCATCCTGAACTACCTAATCTATAATTTTAAATGAGAAGGAATGCTGTGGATTATTACTGATATGCTTTGCTTGAGCATTATCATTCTTATTGTTCCTGATGGCGTACAAATGTTCATAAAGTCATTCTTTAAACCTCCTATCGGTTTCCGATCTTAAATACTGGGGCTGAGCCTGCATGTAGCTAAGTATATTATACTTTTTGAATTACAATTGTATCTTCCCTTAATAGCGTATTTTGTATCTCTAACCTTAAAATTATTCCCTGTTTGAATAAACCTGCAATAAGGGCAAGCTTCGCATTAGTACATACCCTTAACCTTAGGAAAAGTTTGTTTCTTAAACTCCAATAGGTTCTTTAAATTCTGACCTCTCTTAAATATTACCTTAGGTAAAGTTGGCAATTTAGAGGCAATTCTTATATCTGTAGAAATCAAATTCCAGTTCTTGACTAGAACATGTCCTAGATAAACTGCATCCATAAAATAAGGTGTTATAAATGACAAGGGAAAATTATTATTATTGCTACTTATTGGTGTATCAACATTGTTTTAAACTTCCACAGTTGCTACATTTTGGTCATTCAGTATAGCTCTGAAATGACCAGAGATTCTTTTCATATACACTTCCTCTATTAGCTCGTCTACTAACACCTGAGGATATTCGCGTTTCAAAACCATATTCTTCAGAAACTCGCACTCATTCAGAAAATCAGAAACATTGGACACCATTCTGGTCACTCTTATGAGCTGGCCTTTAACCACTGCTTTTTTTCTGATAGAGTGGGTGTGAACTAGAGAAATGCAGGAAAGAAATGGAATAAGTTTCTTTCCTGAATATCTTAGCAATGTAGGCCTGCCTCTTCATGTCTTTGCTTAAAAGTACATCTAAGTAAGATACTCTTTCATGGTGGAAAGGATAGGTAAAGGTCAAGAAATGAGTTGTATTACTTAAATATTACAAAAAATCTTGGAAACAGGTTTCTTCTGCTTTAAATATTATAAAAATATCATCCAAATAGCATGTGTAAAAGTGGATGTAATCAATAAAGGGGTTGTTCTTAAATGCAAACTCATGTTCCCAAAAAGCTATGACTAAATTAGCAAAACTACCCCCTTAGTTTGAAGATGATATCTACCATCAAATGTGAAAAAAATTATTAGGTAAAGCTAAATATATAGCGCTTGTATTAAATGCAATTCTTGATTATCAATACCTTTATTTATAAGTAATTGACTTACTCAGTCAATACCTATATCATGAGGAATGACGGTGTATAAATCTTTCACGTCGGTCGTGGCAAAGTTAGAATTCCTCACAAAAATTGAATCTACTGATATTCTCAAAGAAGACCAGTAGTCCTTACAAATTTGATTCTCTCCTACAAGGTATTTCTTCAACTGATAGTCTACATATTTAGCTAAGGGGTATGTTTTTGAGTTCCTGCCATTAACAACAGGTCATAAGGGGGGGTTTTGGAGGTCCTTATAAATCTTCGGAATCCCGAAGATTATAAAAATTTGGGGTGCTGGCATAGTAAAATAATTATATAAATCTAATGAGATCCTTGCTTCAATGAACAAATCATTCAAGTAAATTCTTATCCATCTATATGACACACTAAGTTCATTCAAGGAAACTAGCAGACAATAATTTGAATTTAGCATATCTTCCATACATTTAATATAGTAAGAACACTCAAAAAATACCAGCTCACCCCCTTGTCTGGCTTCGTATTTCTCAGATTATTATTTTTTAGGCTTTCCAACATGTCACATTCATGTCTAGTAAAATTATTAAGTTGTTTATTGAACCTATTTTTTGTTGAAAACATGTTTTTAAAGTCATGTTCACATAAACGTTCATAAACAACTAAAGCTGAACGTACACTAGGATTAAATGTATTGACTACTCTGAACAAATCATATTCCATAATACTGTCAATGTTATTTCCATCATTATCAAAAAATAGCCATCTTAAATTACTCAAATCTGTTTGAGTTGAACCCTGTCATTAAATCAGCTTTTAATATTATCTGTTTGCCTCATGAATGTTTTGTTTACAATAGAGGACTGGTTATTTGTGCACCATTTTGTTTGGAAGTCTATATATCTATATATATGTATATATATATATATATATATATATATATATATATATATATATATATATATATATATGTATGTATATATACACACCCACATACATATATATATATATATATATATATATATATATACGCATACCTTGTAATAATACTAATAATAATTGTTATAATGTACCTTGTAATGCTGACATCTCTTGTTAATCACAGCATTTTTTATGGGTTGGGTTATTTTATTGCTGAGTCTTATGATTGGCCCTTTGACATTCTATCTCTTTATGATAGGTTAGTATTTTTTGAATTACAGAATATTAAGTGTGTACAACTGATTACACTGCATTTATGTATTTGTTTCTGAAGGAGTCTTATCCATCAATAAAAGATGAAAGCGCTTATCCTACGTGTTTTATTTTTTTGTTTTATAGTTTGAGGTTCATTTCTCGTGGTCAGGGTGTTATAAGTTATTTTATTTTTATATGTATATATATATATATATATATATATATATATATATATATATCTATCTATATATATATATATATATATATATATATATATATATATATAGTTTCACTTCAGAATGTCGAGTTACGGAAAACTCGAGCTTCATATGGTTGAGACCATATGATCAAGTTTTCAAAAACTCGAAACTGTGAAGTGTTAAAAAAAAAAGACTTAAATGTAGTTTAATATAAGTTTTTTCAGGGGGGCAAGTCCCTTTGCACCCTCCCTACTTAAATATACCATCTCCGTGATTGCACTATAGTGAGGAAATGGGAAATTTCCCATTCTGCGCTTCTACATACAGCACATAATGGGAGATTTCCCTTTTTCACACTGTAGAGAGATCTTGGAGTTGGTATATTTAAGTAGGGGGGGGGTACAGGGGGGCTTGTTCCCCTGCAGAAATGATGTGTTTGACTTTTTTTTTTTTATTTCAGTTTGGAATTTCGAGTTTCTGAAAACTCGATCATATGGTCTCGACCATATGAAGTTCAAGTTTTCAGTAACTCGACATTCTGAAGTGAAGATATATATATATATATATATATATATATATATATATATATATAAACATACACACACACACACACACACACACACACACACACACACACATACACACATACACATATACACATATATTTATTTATAAATATATATATATATATGTGTGTGTGTGTATATATATATATATATATATATATATATATATATATATATATATATATGTATATATATATATATATATATATACATATATATATACACACACACACACACACACACACACACACACACACACACACACACACACACACACACACACACATACAGACAACAGGGAAAGCTGGTACTTGTGAGCAATAATGCTACTGACTGAGAATCCTAAAAATTCAGGAAAAAAGAACTATGCACTGCAGACAAGCTCATTTAAGACTTTACTGTAATCAAGAAATTGAAACTTGCTTAGAAATCAAAACTTCTATATAGAAAAACAAATAAATGAGCACTTTTGCCCTTAAAATAGCTGTCAGATCTAAGTCTTGTTTACATAACATGCAATATTTATCTGCTTTAACAAACATTCAATCCCATCCACGAATGAGTGTACAAGTCCAATTGCCAGAACATATCATCACTGCCCCTTTACTTAAACTTAAGACTCTTACTTGATAAAATTACACTGCTCCTCCAGACTTTTTAAATATTTTTTCGGAAATGGATTAGTTGCTTCCTGTTTTTTCTGGGTTATTATTCATATTTATTTTCATGTTCAAAGAATGGATTTTGGGTGGTTTGTACTGTATATATTATAAGCTGTTTTATTTCCAAACTGAAGTTTTTCTTTTTGGCATGGGTAGGCTATTTGGGGTGTTTTACATTAGAAAGTAATTAGATTATGGCCATGTGATTTCTTTTTAGTTATTTAAACAGTAGATTTTTAAGTGTTATTATCTGATGAAGTTTTGCAAGTTACCAGAATGAAAGAGCTCATGAATTGTGGAATAAAATTGTTTTTCGATGGTTTATTTGGCTGTGTTCCAGGTCCTATTTTGTTTTTTTTTTTTTTTATCAGTTTTATTTTTTTTTTTTCGTTTTTGGCACTATCAAACTATAATCTTGAAAAAATAAAACTTCCAGCTTTGTATCATGACATTGTTTCAATCTGACTTGCATTTTTACCATGATCATAAACTGTTGTCAATAATATTACTAATTAAACAAAATTTAACAGTGCTGAAATGTTTCCATCCTGTGAATTGTAGTGCAGGAATTGCTATCCCACACTAATGCATATGGCAGAAAGGTAGATTAGTATGGCTACTGTCTGAGCACTTTCACATTTACAGTCCTTGGGCCTGATTCCAAAATACTTGGTCTCAGTGTAAGTGATCTCTTAATCTGAGAGCATTTTTTTTATAGCTAAGCTTTTCACCGAAGCAGAGCAACTCTTTTGGAATATGGCCCATTACGTTTTCTTCCTGATAAACAGAAAAAAAACATATTTAAAGTTTAATTAGATTTTTATTTAATTCACCCACTTTATATCTAATTACCTGTCTGTTGATGTTTCTGTGTGTGAATGTGTGTATGTCTTTGTGTAGGTGCATAAATGTCACTGTATCAGGTTTTGTGTGTGTGTGTGTGTGTGTGTGTGTGTGTGTGTGTGTGTGTGTGTGTGTGTGTGTATGTGTGTATTTGTGTGAGTGTGCCTATGCAACAGAGTTGGATGGGTTGGTTGAAGAAACAGTTTACGTATTTGGAGATTTAAGTGATCAAGTCAGACAAATTCAAATGATCCATTTGATAATGTGACTCTAATGGGTACGTATCACTTCACCTAAAACTCATTTCATCTAAACTCAATTCAATTAAACCAAATCACCTAAAGATCATTTCACCTAAAATTAATTTCACCTAAAACTCATTTCACTGACAAGTAGTACAATAATGCAAATCAAAGACAAACACACACACACACACACACACACACACACACACACACACACACACACACACACACACACACACACACACACGAGCGCGCGTGCACACATGCAGAAGTAGATAGAGGACAATGAACATGCCATTAATTTAAAAGGGCCTGTTTATAATTTTAAATATGTGTATGCATGTCTTATCATTTTAATGATGTCTTTGGAAATATAGATTGATGTTCCTTTTAAACACTACTACACACACACACACTCACACACTCACACACACACACACACACACACACACACACACACACACACACACACATGCACACGCACACACGCGCACATGCATACACTCAAACATGCACACACACGCACACGCCCACACACACACACACACACACACACACACACACACACACACACACACACACACACACACACACACACACGAGTAAATTGCACTTAGTCATATATTTGTAGAACTAAAATGCACAACACTGACAAAAACTGGTTGATCCAAAAAAAGAAAACTGCATTTTTTCAAGGGGGCAATCTCTCTTGCACTCCCTGCTAATTATACATACCAACTTGATTGCTTTACTGCATTAAAAGGGCAAACTCCCCGAAACCCACTGTTCGCAATCTTGCACAGAAACAAAGCCAGCAATGTTTGATCAGCTGATTTTCAATCAGCATTGCTGGCTTTTTTTCTGTATGATGACCACATTGTTCAGTCACCTAAATGACATCTATATACATATGCATATACATATACATATACACATCCATATACATATGCATATACATGGATCTATTTGAGAAGATGGACTCCTCAGGAAGTTAAACTTAATATGGATGAGACAATATGATCGACTTTCTGAAAAGTTGAATGGCACAAAATAGAAAATCTACATTTTGCACCACCTACACTCTTGCATATTTTATATATATATATATATATATATATATATATATATATATATATATATATATATATATATGGGTTCCATACACTAGATCGAATTTTCACTAATTCAAAATAGTGCATGGAATGCTCACTGCAGCAAAAGTGCACTTAATCAAAAGTGCACTTACGTGAAATTCAGTACAACGAATGGGTGTTGTACTGAACTTCCGTCTGGGCTATCCCCTTACCATGACCCGTGCCCTAACCGTAAGGTCCGTGACGACTGCAGCGCAGTGAAGGACATAGCAATGTCCTCCACTATGGTGCAATAGTCACGAACCTTAGGTTAGGCATGGTTAGTAAGGGATAGCTTTACTATCTATCCCCTTACCCTAACCCGTGCCCTAACCTTAAGGTCTGTGACTATCGCACCATAGTGGAGGACATAGCTTGTTTTTTATGTCCTCCACTGTGCTGCGGTGAAGTGCACTTACGCAAAAGTTCACTTTCATTAAAGTGAACTTTTTCAGAAGTGAGGCTTCCTATTACAAGTTCGAAGTAGTGAAGTTTCATTCTTGTAATAGGAATCCATATACATATATATATATATATATATATATATATATATATATATATATATATGTATATCAACTCTGAGATCACTCTACATTGTGGAAAAGGGTAAATTCCCCAAGCCACACTGTACTGTGATCTGATCATACCAAAGCTTCGACATTTCAGAAAGTTGATCATATTGTCTCGACCATATGAAGTTCAACTTTCTGAAAAGTTGATCTTCTGAAGGATGTATGCATGTTTAGAAATCTAGGTTTTTCTTTTTATCAGTGTTCACGTCACATGAACAAGAAATATTTGCTGATTTATTAATTAATCAGTTAACAATGCTTACTGTCAGTTTTTATATGGCAACTTTGTTTTACAAACATCTTCTTAAACAATATCATACAATTTAAAATATGAACAGAGAACAAGAAATAAATGCATTACTAAGACCAATAAGTTGCAATAAAACTCAGAATGACTTTATAAAAGGGAGAAAATGACAACTGAAACTGAAGATTCAGTTAAGGCAAGATTTGGAATAGAAACTGAACAAGGATGACAATAGCTGATACCTGTCTGCTTGTTTCTTGACACCAAAAGTTCCTATCTGATAGGGTAGAAGTTGTTTTTCATTTTGCAAATGTGCATTAAGGATATAAGTAAGATACTTGGAATATCAGAAGATATTCATGAGAGATGCTGCACTGTATGTTTGAGACAGAGAAAATAAAAGCTTATGTGTCCTAAAAGACAGCAGTGTCATAAACAGCATGTCCTGTTTGTGATAAAAACGACAGCATCCATTCTGAATTACTGAAACATTGAATCACTGAATCATTTCTCTAGCATTAATTCTTAAACAACATTTGTGCACTGTTATTTTACTTGTAATAAGCATTCTTTTGAAATAAATACACATTGACTTTACTTCATAACATCTTCTTTCACATGACTAAACTAATTACTTTCTTGAATGGAGCATCAACTACGCCCTGCTGTTATTAGACAGCAGGTGAAAAGTCATAGCACATATTAGTCAGCTGACAGCTAAATTAAAGCAAGAAAGAAGACATCAGTGTTTATTTTTATTAGATTATAGTAAGAAAGACTCAACTAATGCTATTGTACTAAGGCATGGGGTGTATTATGTACATCAGGAAAGACGAATAAAAGGGATCTGCTATAATTCTTATATGTTTTAAAAGTAAGCCTGACAAAATGGTAATTTTTCTATTAGGAAATGAAGTAAGAGTCAGCAGTTAGGTGAACACATGTTACAATGCCAATGTATGGACTATACAGTACATGACTATAACCCCATGTAATAACAGGATTATTTAAAAACGTCAGGAAAAGAAAATCTTTCACAATTTTTTTAAAGTCATCCATCTTTTATATATGTATGTATCTCTCCATTAATGCATATTTATAAAAATCTCTTTTAGCAGTTTCTAAAATAGGGACAATATATTGTTAGTTGCAGTGCATTATAATACAATGGGTTGAGTATGCCTTCTCAGTGAAGTACATTGTACTTAACATGGATAAAAATATGATTCACTTATCTGTTTGACCTTTGTTACTTGGTACTCCCATTGCGCTTGTTGCCCATTGTCGCTGGAGACCCTGAGGGTTAACACTCTAATGAAAACATTGTGGAAATGCAGAAATAGTTTGTAACATATTTTGGACATAACATGACATTTATACAAGATAAGATATATTTAAATGTAACAACTGATATGCATAAAGGTTTGTATTGCAATCAATATGTTACCATACCTGCACTTGTAGTTGTGTTTTTTGCAATTAACATGGTAACATATATGCAGTTGTAGTTGTACTTCTGCTGGTGGAGCATTTCTGTCAAGGCTTCCACTAAAGGGGGGATAGTAGCCCAGCTATAACAAAGAAAAAATAAATAAATTGCAATAAAATGCAAAAGATTAGAAGTTAGATGAAACAGGAAGAGCATCCAAATATAAAAGCTACAGGGACACAGGAGAGATGGGTCCAAAACAGCCCACAACTTTAGCTATGCCATCTGGTGTATAGACATCCCCCAAAACCTGAAACCAAAAAAAAGTTCTCCCAAAGTTGAGGATCAACCAAAAAAAAAAAAAAAAAGAAAAGAAACTGTAGAAAACAGCACTTTTTCCCATTTTTACAGATAGGGTCAGGGTGTCACTTTAACAGTGACAATCATCTAGAGCCAACGTTCACAATGCCGGGTAACTTGCCCTACTGTGACAGTTCTTCCATATCACACACTCACACTTATGGCCAGTATAGAGTGCCCAATCCAACTACTTCATGTCTTTGAAATGTGGGAGGAATCCAGTGCACCTGGAGGAAGCTCATTAGAACACAGGGAGGATATGCAGACTACACACTGAAGGCACCTCAGTGGAGAACCTCTTACTGTGAGGCAATAATCCACTCCACCACTATTCTCCCTTCTCTACATTTGCTAACTTATTAAGCTACGAAATATGTAGCATGAATGGTGCACACCCTAGCAGCTTGCACTCAGGGCTGTCACCCTCCTTAGCTCCAGGATAGCTTCAGTTCTTATCCAGCCTATCACATAGGGTCAGTCCACTGAGGCATCACAAACCTGATCAAGTGATGCATCTCACAGGCTAAACACAAAACAAATATTGCTAAATTTATCAATGACTGCCTCTGAGATTAAACTGGATGCAATGGCTCTTGAAGGTTTATAAATGGGAGTCAGGGAGATTTACTGATGAAACAGCAATCACAGCTTTGAACTAATCTTTATCTCAATAGAAGAGGTCCGCTCAAAGATGAACATCACTTTATCAAGAAGAATGCCAAGACATTTAAAAGACATCAACTGCTCAACTGATAATTGGAGCAAGCATGTCAGGGCTGTTAAATGACTTGCCTCTGAATAACATACTCTTGATCTTCAAGGCATTATGGAGCAGGAAGTTGTCTGAAAAGATGATTGCAGCTAGCAAAATCAACTATGTTCACATATTGATTAGTTTGAGGTCTGCTCCACTGAGCTCAAGGAACATCCCTTCACCCAAAAAAGTGCAGCTGCACTCACTTAGGTCACGCTATACCCATCTTATCATACCCGTACTTACCGACTCTCATGCATCCTACTTCCCTCTTTTCTTTGCATCTTTCTCACACGTCTCCTTTCTACTCCTCTCTTCCCTCTGCTTGCCTCTCTAACCCTTTTTCTGTCTTCTTCCATTGGTATGCTTTCCTGAAAGTATTCTCACTTGCCTTTTCTAAGATTTTCATATCTCTTTATATAATAATATGCTGCTTAAAAAAAAAAAACACCTTACAATAATATTTGTTTTGCTACTTCTTTATAAACCTTGCAATAAATATTGGAGCTTTTCTCCCCAGGCTTCTACTGAAAATGGACATATATCCAGCTAGACTAGCCCAGTCAACAAATGTAAAATAAAAAATAAAATAAAATAAAATAAATAAATAAATAAAATAAAATATCACTGTAGCATAAGCCATCTCAGTCATTATAGCTACATTTTATTCGTAGAGGTCAGCTATGCATAATTCCATTTTCCATCCATTTTTGGCATTGTAAACTGCTTCTTGAACTAAATGCTGCATCATGTTCTTGCATCTATAAATATGCATATATATATATTGAAATCAGTACAGTACCCTGGTGAAAAAAATATAAATAAATAAAAAAGAAATAAGCTGTCTTCATGTTATTTACAATGCTGTAAAATGGATGGGGACCATATGACAAATCTTACAATATTTTTATATCACAGATAAAAAAATGTCTCTGAACTTTAGTTTATAGAATATCACTTATAGGAATCCATTGAAACAAATGACAGTAAGGGTTATTAATCCAAACTTGACTAAGCAGTCAAGGAGGAAGCCACAGAGTATTGTATGAAATGCCCTTCTGATTTCCAGACACATAATATATACATACTGCTTTGAAAGAAAACATATAATTGCAATCTACATCAAATGTATGTTGGAATTCATGCTGGAAATAAGTTATTGGCTTATTTTTCTATGGGAAGGGTGTAAGCTAGATCTGTGCACTCTATTCAAACAGTTTTACAAACAGATATAGTAAAGAAACAGCTGAGTACATGCTGAATAGATCCTTTTGCTCCCCAGTAGGAATGGGGGTGATCTGTGTACTTTTTCAGATCTGTGGAATGTTACTGACACTTAGGAGTATATTAGGTGTGGCCACACAAGTGTTATAATTTCCCTGACAGACATCTTTTGGAATCTAAGTCAGCGGTCCATCTGTTTTCACATCCTTTCCTGATTAGCAAAAAGTGCAAGACTATAGAAGGGACTGAAAAAATATATCGTATAAGCTGGTGCAAGGTCCAGCAGTAGGATTCAAATTGAATGTGTGTGTGCATGTGTGTATGTGTGTGTGTGTGTGTGTGTGTGTGTGTGTGTGTGTGTGTGTGTGTGTGTGTGCGTGTGTGTGTGTGTGCATCTGTGTGTGTGTGTGTGTGTGTGTGTGTGTGTGTGTGTGTGTGTGTGTGTGTGTGTGTGTGTGTGTGTGTGTGTGTGTGTGTGTGTGCGTGTGTGTGTGTGTGTGTGTGTGTGTGTGTGTGTGTGTGTGTGTGTGTGTGTGTGTGTGTGTGCATCTGTGTGTGTGTGTGTGTGTGTGTGTGTGTGTGTGTGTGCGTGTGTGCGTGTGTGCATCTGTGTGTGTCTGTGTGTGCGTGTGTGTGTGTGTGTGTGTGTGTGTGTGTGTGTGTTTGTGTCTGTGCATGTGTGTGTGCATGAACGTTTGTGTGAGGGCATATGAGTGTAAGGGATAGTATATATCGGGATCCAAAAGGTGATAAATCATCAATGGTGCATTTGTAGGTGGACTTTACATTCACATTAAATTTCTCTTATGTACACTTTTAGTAGTGACTTTCCATTGTTCCAGAACTGTTAACTATGGAAAGTGATCTTTCTTGGAAGCTTGATTGTAACTGGCTCTAAGAGTTCTGCTTATAAATTACAGTTATTATGGAGTGACTTGTAAGTCACTAGGGAGGGTTTGCCATGATGTTGCAGTCACTTAACAGGTTTATAGATAAGAAATTCCTCCAGAAGTAAGCAAGTATCTGGTCAACATCAATGTCAGAGGCATGTGTTATAGGTGTCCGTCTATACCTACAAGTACATTGCAAGAAGACCTGGTGGGATAATTTATTAATTCATGAAGATTTGTTAATTTGGTGGAATACTTGGTGATTTGGATTTCAAGATGCATCAAACTGGATAGTGGTCACCAATGGAATCAGATAAGATACTAGCTGCTGGTACTCAGACAGGCTGATTTTTTGCCATGCACTCTAGTACAGTATGTCTGGCATTGCTTGGATCAATCTATTTTCATAATGCTATGCATTGGTGAAAGCCATTTGTTATCTAAGTAGCTTTTACTGGTGAAACCTATAGGACACAAAAGTCATTACTGGCTTGTACTGGAAATGCTGTATTATTCATAAGGAATGCTAAACTAGTCTTTCAGGGGGAGCAGCTTGGTTTGAGGCAGACCCACCCAATGATGAGTTTGTTTTCTCCTTGGAGTCAGTAGCATAGCTAGGGTAGATTGAAGGGCTCCGCCGTCAAGTGCAAAGTGTTATTGAGTTCAATCAGCAGATGCTGATTGTTGATCATTCCATTATTGGCATTTAAATGCCGGCAGTGCATTTGCTGTCTAAACTGAAGCACTTTAGCACTGCATGTGTGGTTTAAACTGTAGCACAGTGTGCAAAATTTAAAAATTAAAGAGTTATTTTTTTTAGAAAGTCCAATTCTGGGTCATCAGAAATGAAGTTCTAAAGCACTCCATGTGTGGACTGTGGCAGTTGCTTGACAAAGTATTTTTTTGTTTTGCACCTGGGGTGTGCTAAATTGGAGAATGATCAGAATTTCAAGCTGCACCTCTGTTTGGAGTAGAATCTAAAAAAAAAATAGTCTGATACCTCTCAAGCAAAAAGATTGATTTGCAAGATCTGAAGCCTAAAGTAAGTCCTTAGCTGTAGCAAAATCACCACATCTTTAGCCTAGCCTATTAACCCTTAGTAGAGTATAACCAGGGATTAAGTTAGAGGTTTCAAGCACTTCAGAAATAACAGGCAGGTACAGTCCTAACAAAGAGTCAAGCCTAATAAGTTCCCTAACAACACTTCTAACTATTGTATTCTGTAGTTGAAGTCCTTTAGCCTCAGTCCCTTCTCTGGAAAAATTAAGTCAGAAGTTTATGATAAAAAGTACAGGTGGATTGGACTGGCATGGATATTACTATGCCTAGGTATACCAAGTCTTTACTTGCCCAACAATGGGTCCTGAGAAATAGCTTGTCATCATGAATATTAAAGTTACCTTTTGGGGTAAAAGAAGTTGAGCAGAATTTAGAACTTTTGAGCTGCAGTAACCTAGTACCCATTGTGTAATATGATGCCAGGTTGCCTCTACTATTAAACAGAACATTCCAGTGTAATATAGTTGGGAATGGTAAATGGACTTATAGTTACAACAATGATGTGAACTTAATTAATGACTCAGTTGCTTGACAAATTTTCACCTAGCCTATCTCATGTTTCCCTCATGCTGACCTTCTTGAGGCTAAAAGGAACTTTTGAACATGGTTTATTGGCTAAGTTTCTTATGGTCTGAAGACTGAAGCCAATTGATGAGGATGTTGAGATCATTTTCTAAATTTTCTAAATCCTTCTTGAGAGTGGAAGGAGATGACCCAGATCTATAAACTGCTATTTCATGCCTGTATATAGTTTTATACATCTGGGAAAGTTCTGATGGGCATCTGTATAAAAAGAGCAGGGGGATACAATGTAGCCCCAGAGGTGCACTTTTATACTGATATGCAGAAGATGAAGAAGAAGATATGGTTGGGTCTATTTTGACATTGACTTTGCATTCTAGATAAAGAATCTTAGTAGTACTTGTTTTTCAAATCCTTTCATTGCATATGCTACCTATTACTAATTGATAGGCCACTCTTCTAAATAACAGTGTCCCAAAGAATGACAATGCACCATAAGGAGTTATAGATATCAAATGAAAAAAATGTGCTATAATTGCTGATGACTTAGGAAGTCTGCTATTTATGTAAATAATTTCTCTTTCCTAGGCTAGGGAAAGCCACAGAACCATGCAAGGGCATTACAGCAATTCTGGTAGCTGTAAGAGTGTCTAATAGAAAATTGTGCCAAACATAACTGAAGACTTTTGTTAGACCTAAAAAGTAAGTCAGTAAGGTTCCATTTGTCCTTCTTAGTTAGAATTTCACCTGTAAGGCTCCACAAATCTGTCTGTATGGAGTGTTCAGGCAAATTGCCATGCTGTTGTCCAGATAACAAGGACTATTTCTGCATATAGGTGAAAAATTGAATGTAAACTACTTTTTCAGGCAATTTTCCAAACATCGAAAATATTGAAATGGGCATAATGTCATGGGTTGACGAAGCATTGGGAACATTTTGGGTGGGGGTAGTGTTTGATATGAAGCATTATAGAATAGTGCAGACAGAAGTTTTGGATGCAGTAAAATGGATAAAAGAGTTGCTGTCAACACATAATCTGGAGCCAAGGATGATGGATATCTCGCTCTGAGAGAACATCCTCATAAACGGATTCTAAGAAACTTTCAGGATCACTCCTTTTTATTGAGAAGAAGTTGGAAGATGGGGTGTATGATAGGGAGTCTAAAGAGATGGGAAATGAAGCTGATGGTATCTGTGGGAAGACTAGAAAACTAATTTAGGAAATTAGTTGTTGAAAAGGATTCAGAGGATGCAATAATGGTTCCATTTAGGGATTTATCAGTGTTAGTAGAGAAGCCTATAATATAGTTAACTAGATTTCAGAAATGTTTTGGTCAATGGAATTTGGATACCTGGTTGTTTTATAGATAGATGGATTTTTGCTACCTTATAAGTTTCCTATTTAAACTGCAAAATATTATTCATTTTTCTTTGGTTTCTAGCCTGGAGGCTTTTTTCCTCAATTTTAAATAATGATCTTTGGGCATTCAATGTTTGGATTTTGATTTGTAGAACTGTGAAATAATTAGGAAGTGCTTTTCCTGAAGGCAATTTAATTTGTCTGTAAGTAGAGCTCTGCTACAGAAGGATCTGTGTTCTGCAGAAAGGGCAATTTTACTTGGAAGGTGGTAAGCTAGGGAGGTTTCTTTCAGAGACTATCATAGAGAGAGGAAAAAGTGATACAAGAATGGCCACCAAGAGAGAGTCTAGGATTTTTGCTGAAGAAAGGATTCTGTGTTAGTCAAAATGAAAAGGTCAAGATGAACTTAGTTGTTGGATTGGAAGTTAAGTCATCTGATATGGCATTTAGCAATTTCCATAAGGTTGTGATACAATTAAAAATCATTAGTGCCATTCTGAATAAGACATAGTAGGATAATATTGAAGTCTACAAGGACAAGTATGCTCCTATATGGATATAATGCTATTAGTAATTGCAGGTTTAAATTTTTTTCACTTTTCCGGTGAGGAAGCTGGTAAGTTATTTCAAGGTAAAGATGAGAAATGTTTTCCAATGTTATATATACTGCAAGTCAACAAGGAGTCATTGTCAATGAGGAAGTTGGCTAGGATGATGGTCTGAAATTGCAATTTATTGTTATATGAAAGGAAGGTGACAGTGGCAATTATCTTCCGGGGCAGACATGGATAAGTGTAGTCAAAGAATTAGTGAGAGAGGTTTATATTGCCATCTTTAACCCATTATTCTGGGATTTCAACTGAGTGGGTTGTTATGGAAGCATGTAGTCACTCTAATTTGCTTTTGATAGTACTGATATTATGAACAGCAAAGTTAAATTGATGACTGGAAATTAGAATGTATGGGCATGGTCAGATCCTACTATAAGCTAATCACCCTAGATATCCACATCCCGCCCCCGCCCACCATTAAGGAAACCACAGTAAAAAATTTCTCCAAAGCCAACTTCATGCTTTTTAAGACAGAAGTGTCAAACTTCATGACACCCGTGTAGATGGACAATACAGTTACAACTGCTGAATACTACACAAATGCATTCTATAAGCACTTACACAAGTGCATGGATTGTGCTATCCCAAACAGAACCAAGATGCTATCCTTCAAAAAAGGAAGCCAATCTGGTGGCCCCCTGCCCTAAACAAACTCTACAACAGAAGGAAGAAACTGTTACAAAAGAGAGTAAAATCCCATGAGTGGAGGAGTTCCCTGGTCAGCCTCAGTGAGGAGCTGAGATCCCTTATAAGATCCTCCAAAGCCAGCTATGAAAACAAAATCACCACTGATTCTAAGGGCAACCACAAAGCATGCTATAGCTATGTCAAGAATCTCAATGGCAACACCCAGATCTGCTCTGAGTTACAATACAACGGCATGAAAATTACAGAACCAACTGATATTGCCAACATCCTGGCAGATAGGTTCAGTGCTAACTTATCCCCCCCTCTCACCCCCTATAGGGCCCATATTTATACAGGAAGAATGCAGAGTCCCTGTAATCACATCCATGCAGGTAAAAGCTGCACTCTCTAAAACCAAAAAAACAGCATCCATGGGACCGGACAACATCCCAGGCTGCATTTTACATGAACTTCAGAACAAACTGGCTCCCCACTTAAGCACCATGTTCAATCATAGTCTCACATTAGGCTGTGTGCCCACTGAATGGTGCACAGCAACAATTGTCCCACTCCACAAAGGGGGAGCCACCACTGATTCTGGGAACTATAGCCCTATTAGCCTGACGAGCCTAATCTGTAAAGCCATGGGATGTATCATCATGGAACTCCTAAACAAAGACATTGGTAACCTCCAAACTCTGGAACCCATCCAGTTCAGGTTTGTGAAAGGTAGATCATGCCTTTTGAACCTGATTGACTTCTTTGAGGCAGTCACCAAAGCCGTAGATGAGGGTAAGGTGGTTCACACAGCCTATCTTGACCTCACCAAGGCTTTTAACACCATCCCCCATTGTGGAATTATAGATAAACTCACTAAACTAGGTATAAATCCCTACATCACAAGATGGGTTGCCAACTTCTCACTGCCAGAACCCACGCTGTAAAAGTTGCAGACTCCAAATCTGATTTCAAACCAGTGACAAGTGGAGTACCACAGGGTTCAGTCCTGGGACCTCTCCTGTTTGGTATCTACTTTGCTGAAGTACAGGCTAAAACAGAAGGCCTCTGGCTAATGAAGTTCACAGATGACTGCAAACTAGGAGCTATAGTCGAGTCCTCAAATGATGTGGACATCCTACAGAAGGGCCTCACTGAGACAGATGCCTGGTGTCAGAGACATGGCCTCAAGCTCAGTGCCAGAAAGTGCATTGTCATCCCCTTTGGTAATAACTCTGTACCCATGAACTACCACATAAATGGCAGTCTACTTAATGCCAAATGTGTGATAAGAGACCTTGGGACCCAGGTGGACAGTAGCCTTTCCTTTGATAATCACATTGCCACAGTAGTCTGGAAATCCTTCTGTGTGGCACACCTCATCACTAAAGGGTTCTCATCCAAGAAAAAAAGAGGTCATTGTTCCCCTCTACTCGGCACTCATTAGACCCATTACAGAGTACAACACCCCTTTTGAAATGTACCTCACAAGACATCTGCAGCAGCTGGAAAGGCCACAATACAAGTACGTCACAAAGAGGATTACTGGCCTCAAATAGATGCCCTACACTGACCTTCTCAAAAAACTCCAGCTTTACTCTGTAGCATATCGCCTACTCAGAGGAGATCTCTGCCTAACATATAAACCTATGTTAAACCCAGAGCTGTTGGACATGCTACACCTAAAGAAATCCCAATCCCTCTGAGCTACCCACTCTAGGGACCTAAACCTTGTCACCTCAATAAACAGGACATGCTGGAGGGATAGATTCATGTCCCAGAGACTTCCTATACTCTGGATCAACCTACCCTTCTATGTCAAGCAAAGTTCCTCATTAGCACTCTTCAAGAAAAATCTTGATGAGTGGATGGGAAATAGGAAATACATCCTGGGGATCAGTTCTGTGGCTCTGCTCGACAGGGTCACCGGAAATTAACTTTCTTAGGTGGCGTAAGCCAGGGAACCTTGTTGGCTAGGCTTACTTAGGCCCTTGGGCCGATAGCCTAGTATCCACCTATGGACCTATGAACCTATGAAGTAAGTTGGAAATTAGTTAGGCCTGCCTCAGCTTCAATATTACTATTAAAAACTAAAATGCAGCATTATCATGAATACAAGGAATTTGTTATGGTAGGTGTTGTGAATGAAATTCTTTAAATGTGAGTCAAGCAGTGTGGTAGAAAGTGTAGTTTTTATGTGTAGAATAAAGCAGTTTGGCGAGTTAGAGGGATTGCACCTTAACTACTACCTGGAGAAACAGCTTCAATCCTAAATGCTTCCCTCTAACCATCTTGACTACAATTTAAAGGTGTAAAGCTATGACATGGTAGCAAGATATTTAACCAGTAGGATTATAATGAAAACAGTCTGACTGAGACAGTCAAAGGAGGAAATAAACTGAATAAGTATTGGGCTAGTCAGTGGACACATACTGCATACAAATAACTGATAGTCTAATCTTCCTAAACAATCTTATGCAGTAAATGACTATTAAGAGATAGCACTTAGTAATAGTCGCAAGCTCAGCAGTCATTATTAAATATGAGAACCAGGCATTAATAATAAAAGTTTAGTTAAGTAAATTATTCGATGCACCTGAAATATGAAGTCCTCAGCCCACCCCAGAAATGAGAAAATTGCATCACAGAAACACAACATACTGCATCTTTATACATAGATGATTTCAGAGTTACAGATATAGTGCAAGTATCCAGCAGAAGTTAATCAGTCCAGCATGTTATTAAGGAGGCTGCTTGTGGCTTGCAAAACTTTCAGGTAAGTTAATGCTGCAGTTCTCATATAGACTAGCCTAGACCACCCAGATTTTCTCTCAATAAATTACACTGAGTAAAAGGTTTCAGCCCACCTAAAATCACAGTTACTGAAGCGAAAAGGAATTACAAATACAACAAGAACAGCACATAACAGTAAGTAGAGCACATTGCCTTAAAGTCAGTAGAAAATTCTGTCTGAATCTTAAGTCAGAAATCAAGGAAATGATCATCTTCTCTGGCCAAAGTTCCAATGCATGTTAAAATCATTGAGCTCTGCCTCTATATAGCTAAGCAGGACAAAAACTTCTTTCCTTTCCATCTGAATTTCTGTAGATGTTTAGGGTTTCTTTAACAGCATAATAAGGGTGGATCTCATTTTTAACTCTGGGTGCAGTTGAAGTTTATGAAGTCAACATTACTTGATTCCTTGATGTTTGTCAAGACTAATCTTCTCATCCTCCAGTGCATACCCAGGAGTGCTTCTTTCTGTAATTTACATCAGCTATCTGTATCCCAGGAGTGCTTCCTTCGGTAGTTTGCACTGATTGTCTGTATCCCAGGATGGCTTCCTTCTGTAGTTTAAATTGATTGTCTGTATCCCAGGAGAGCTTTCCTCTGTAGTTTGTATTGGTTGCCTCGTTCCCAGGAGTGTTTCCTTCTGTAATTTATATTGGTGACCTGTATCCCAGGATTGCTTCCTTCTGTAGTTTGGATTGGTTGGCTATACCCCAGGAGTGCTGACTTTTGTAGTTTGTACTGTTTAGTTCTTTCCCCAGAGTGCTTCCATCTGTAGCTTAAATTGCTTGACTGTGGCCCAGGAGTGAATCCTTCTGTAGTTTTTTTATTGGCTGCCTGTATTCCACAAGTGATTTGTTCTTTAATGTATATTGGTTGCCTGAATCTCAGCAGTGCTTCCTTATGTGGAATAAAGTGTTTGCCTGTATCCCAAGAGTGCTTCCTTCTATATTTTACATTGGTTGCCTGTAATGGTGGTATCTCAAGAGTGCTTCCTTCTGTATTTTACATTGGTTGCCTGTAATGGTACCATGTTATTTTCTTGGAAACTATTTCTTATAAGTCATGTTGTCACTGCTAACAGAACTATCTGCAGTTAATCCACTTTGCTGTAGTTAAATTGCCATGTGTAGATATTGTATAACATTTTATTTGGTGGGCAGCTTTCCTTGTGGACATTGCTCAGCTTGTAATATGAAAATGAAGCAATTTTCATCTCCTAATACTTCTTGTGTTTTTGACATTTGCTGTATGAATACCTGTGTATTTGAACTGATTATATATTTAGTTGAATGTTGTTGCTCTGTTTTTTATATAGGACAAACTTAAATTTGTATATTTGAACACTTTAGTGTTATTAGGAACAGTTTTACATCTGCTTTATATACATACCCGTAGGTATCTGCTTCATTCAGATTTACTACTATTGATCATATTTGCTTCAAAGGGCTGAATAAGTGGGTGTTTCTCCTGGACTTAATGATGCACTGTGACTGGTTCTTTTCAATTTTGGAGGTAGGGAATGAGTATATATATATATATATATATATATATATATATATATATATATATATCTATGTACATATATATATATATATATATATATATATATATATATATATATATATTATATATGTTTCAATGTGGTGCAATTTACTTATATATTACTTTTGGCACGGAAGAAGGCTTTTGGCTGAAACCAGTTTGCCTTGCCTTAGAAGGCCTCTATAAAAACTGTCTTTCGGCTTTTCCCGGTTAGGGATCGCCACAGTGGAACTCCAGTCCTCTAATGATTGGCAGTAGATTTTTACGTGCTGGCTTGCCGGGCCTAACGCACAACCTTCAATGAAGGAATGCCCATTCACGCATGTCGACACACTGAAGACGCTCTAACTGAAAATCGAATGTGCAACGTCTAACTGTGAGGCGACAATGCTACTGCAGCCTTATAAGACCTCTATATGCTTTTCAATTCAGTGTTAATAAAGTATATTCCATTGCTGATGTGGAGTGCTGGCTTTTTTTTTTTTTTTTGCCTGTAGTGATACCAAGTTAAATTTTCTTGGAAACTATTTCTTATTAGTCAGATTGTTTCCATTGCTAGCAAAGCTATTTGCATAACCTTAATCCACATTGCTGTAGATAAATTGCAATGTCTAGATATTTTATAAGATTTTGTCTTGCAGTACACAGGACTCTGCTGTCATTATTTGTAGCTATTTTGATAATTAACATTGCTTCTGTCATGGTATCTTCATATTATATATGTAATTTTCCTGCTTCTACTTATTTAATGGCTGATTTTAAATATCCCAAATGATCATTACTTGTTCATTTTCAGTCATTTTTGAGGTTGACATTTCCGGTTTCCTTTACTACTTGTATACTGAAATGTTTGCATAGTCTACAAAGTTACAATCTTGCCACAGTATTGTACCTTTCTGTATTCCTAACCACAGCAATAAGCACATCACAGTCTGCAACAAGATGTATTGCTGTTTTAATTCTGTACTGCAGATTCTACAGTTATCTGTATGTCTTGCTTTTTCTGCAGTGAGCAGTGCATTTGTAGTACGCTAGCCTGAGCTGCCATTATTAGGCATTCATCTTTTGTTTCAAATTCACCAGTCCCTGGTTATTCATGCAACAGATCTTAATAAATGAGTTTGTTTTACCTGCCCAACTCATCACACCCAGACATTCCTACTGCCCTTCCCTAATATTCCTCTCTCACTCTCAAAAAAAAAAAAAAAAGGCACCCGTCCCTCCCAAAAAAATCCTCCCATACATAACTCTCCACTTCACACACATGTCTTCATGACACACAATTCTTTACAATTCTCTATACAACAGATTGTGTTGTGGTCAGCCCTCTCTCTGGAGGTGATAGTCCAAATTCAGCAAATTTGTGCATATATGTTTTATTCTGGAAGACATGGATACCTATGTTTTTTTCCTAGATCCTTTCTACACATTCCTGTCTTGCCTTCACATTGTCCACCCCCTTGCTTGCTCCCCCATTTCACCACTTTTCTGTCTTCCCCATTTCTTTACTTTAAAGAATTATTGCACAGTGGTGTGTACCAACATGAAGCAAGAGTAAAAGGCAGCAACATAAGTAGATATATTTAAAGTATCATACATGCTTCTAAGATTATTACATTCACCCGTATTTTAAACCAGTACCATCTGCTTCCAATAGCAATGCATTAACACCTGCTGCCACAGTTACCTAGTAAAGGTATTTAACACACTCAATAGTAAGTGACACAGTTTCGGAAAGATTTCTCTTTACACTTCCTTGTGCTTGCTCCCCATATCACTAATGTTGTATCTTCATTAAATGTCTATGAAATAGCATTGTGCGATACCCTGTAATATTTTATAAAGCATTATTGCACGATATTCATCTAGTCTTGTAGTGTGTAGTGTTGCTCCATGCTGCGCTTTGCACAGCATTTATGAGCAGTGCTTATACTAAAATACTTTAATGCATTACCTATAGCTAAACCATTTGCCCCAGGAAGGAACTTATCACTGCATTAATTCCTGTAGCCAGAGATTCAGTCAACTGGCATGTTTATACAACAGCAGTTATGTCTGCCATTTGCTATACAGTCTCTGAAATGCATATGCTAACCAACTGTGTCTGTAGCACCACCTGTTAATAAATTGATGCATTCATTTTTTGGTTCAGATGGTACTTGGTTTAAGTCCAGGTACATGTTAACCGTGTCAAATAATTTTACATGTAAATCCAACTTCTGTACTGTGATAGTGGGTGTGGAGTGTCTAAATATATTGCTAGATGGTACTGGTTTCCAATCCAACTATATAATACAAAGAATTGGTTTTGCCATAGCCATGCATCAGTGCATGATGTGCACCATTGTGCAATTATGCTTTAAAGAAAATAAATGGGAAAAACAGGAAAGTGGTGAAATGGGGAGCAAGCAGGAGGCTGAACAAAGTGAAAGCAAGGCAGGAATGTGCATGAAGGGTATAGGAAAGAACCTTAGCTATCTATTTCTTCCAGAGTAAAACATGAACATATATGCACAAATTTTGCTGAATTTGGAATGTCACCTCCAGATAGATGAGTGCTGCAACACAATCTGTTGTATAGAGAATTAGGAGAGGAAGCAAATGTAGACAGACAAGACAAACAAGACAAGAGACAAGATGGTGAAGGACACATGAGGTTGGGGAAAATAATGGTTGGGGTAAGAATGGGGACATAGTGAACCCATGGACATCATGTTAGGTGACAGTGAGAATCAAGTCCTCACCCACTGGACTGTCATCACTGTCACCTCACTACACCAATGGTTGCAGTGTCTGATGTCTGTGTCTCCTTGTGTTATTTAATACAATAATGCAGAGCAGTGTGTTCAGCCAGCATAGGCATGTACCAATACTGCAGTGCACAATCCTACACACCATCCCTAGCAGTTCATCAAGAGTGATAAACTCACCTCCTCTGCCACCACTCCCATGGGCCACAGGCCTATTCTCCAGGGCAGAACTACCTGAGGGGCTGAGCAGTGCAGGGGTGTCAGATGGGGTGCTACCAGGTTCTGTACCAGACATGCTGGGCAGCAGTGCTGTAGCTGCTGTAGTGGGGCAGGTGGATCCTATGAGACAGTCCTACCCCACTGTGCTGTGGGGAAAAAATAAAAAAAAAAATAAGCACAAAAAAGAAATAATAAACACACGAACACAAAAAAGAGAGTAAAGAGTTGGGATGAGAGAAAAAAGGGAGAACATTAATAACTTCATATGTGACATGCAAAGCATTGATTCAATTATCTGACTCTATTCTATTATCTTTGCTTTTAATAGTATCAGCTCCTAACAGAAACCTTGGCTTACTGTTAAGACTACCCATTTCCTAACAGATGCACAATATACTACAGATTGCAGTAAGCAATTATTGATGTGTGCATATATTGCACATAAATGCTGTCCAAATATACTGATTACAGTTTACAGCAAGCCCGTGGTGACACTGCTTTACAGCTCTGACATTACATTGCAATACTGATGAAACCTTAACAGTATTGTTTAATTTGGGAAGTGTGGATTTTGAAGGCACAACCTATGACTACTTTGTGATAATGAACTGTTGTTTTACCCAACAGAGTGATGCATGCATACTTTCCTATTACAGTTAAGAAATGAATGATCAATTTGATACAACTATATAATTAACAAATAAATGTGTCATAACTTTTAATGGTGAAATAACCCCACTCTTGGGAAACATACATAACACATGCATCTCACGTCTCTGCCAATCTAGCAGCAAGAGTTCGCACATTCAGTTCCCAGTCTGTGATGGCTGTGGAAAAAACAGAACAGAATACCATTAAGCATACAAATCCTGACTACATCCAGCTTTTAACTCTGACAAGTAGTCTCTGTAAGTGATACACATCTGTGGGGTGCCCCCAGTCTAACATTCCTAGATCCAATGGTCAAGAGTAGCCCTCTTCATTATTATGAGGGCCCTGTATTGGTTATTACATTGTTCACCAGTGAAAGGGATACTGTTAGCATTGGTCAAAGCCCAGGGCAGACTATTCCACGCCTCTGCCTAGTAATCTGAGCTACAATACTTCCTCTGCAACATCATAGGCCCATGCCCATTCACTAGGAGTCCAACAAACACTTTGGATGCTTAGACAGCCTATCTTTGATCATGGAATCTCAAAAACTTTCCAGGAACACCAGGCATGCCTATCGCAGATGAATACCAATGTAGAATGATGTTTTCCTGCCAGTTGCAGGTATCGCACTTTATGGGAATACGCACTTTCTGGATTTGCAACATTTGAATATGTTACACATCACTTACCATCAAAAAAAGAGAGAAAAGTGTTGGAATGAGAGAAAAAAGGAAGAACATTAGTAACGTCATATGTGGCATACAAAGCATTGATACAATTATTTGACTCTATTCTATTACCTTTGCTTTTAATAGTATCAGCTCCTAACAAATACCTTGGCTTACTGTTAAGACTACCCATCTCCTAACAGATGTACAATATACTACAGATTGCAGTAATCAATCATTGATGTGTGCATACATTGCACATATACGCTGTCCAAATATACTGATTACAGTTTACAGCAAGCCTGTGATGACACTGCTTTACAGCTCTGACATTACATTGCAAAATTGATGAAACCTCAACAGTATTGTTTATTTGGGAAGTGTGGATTTTGAAGGCACAACCTATGACTACTTTGTAATATTGAATTGTTGTTTTACCCTCCAGAGTGATGCTTGCAAATTTCCCTACTACAGTTAAGAAATGAATGATCAATTTGATGCAACTGTATAATTAACAAATAAATGTGTCGTAACTTTTAATGCTAAAATAACCCCACTGTTGGAAAACAGATATACCACATGCATCTCATGTCTGTGCCAATCTAGCAGCATGGGTTCACACATTCAGTTCCCGGTCTGTGATATCTGTGGAAAAAACAGAACAGAACAGAATACCATTAAGCATACAAATCCTGACTACATCCAGCTTTTAACTCTGACAGGTAGTCTCTGTAAGTGATACTTACACATTTGTGGGGTGCCCCCAGTCTAACTTTCCTCTATCTAATGATCAAGGATATCCCTCTTTTTATCCTGAGGTCTCTGTATTGGTTCGTACATTGTTCACCAGTGAAAGGTATACTGTTAGTACTGGTCAAAGCCCAGGCCAGACTATTCCATGCCTCTGCCATGTAATCTAAGCCACAATACTTCTTCTGCAACATCCCAGGATCATGTTCATTCACTAGGAGTCCAACAAACACTTTGGAGTCTTAGACACCCCATCTTTGATCATGGATTCTCAAAAACATTCCAGGAACACCAGGCATGCCTATCACTGATGAATACCAATGTAGAATAATGTTTTCCTGCCAATTGCAGGTATCACACTTTCTGTGAGTATGCACTTTCTGGATTTGGAACATTTAAATGTGTTGCACATCACTTATCATCACACAAACACATTGTGCAAGAATACTTGTTGCCGCAAAATATGTTTAAGTGATGGCCAATTGTATTAATTGAATGTATCCTGTGTATGTTTCTGGCTATCTGGGTCCTGTCTACTACCTGGGTGGCCCATTTGTCTGGTTTGTGTAGTGCCACTCTATGTACAAACAAAATGTCCATAACTAAAACCATCTGTGCTAAGTGGTGCATCACACAAACAGTTCCCCTTCAAAAAAAAATGAAAGGAAAAAAAGTCTAATATGTGGAGAATTAATTAAAATGCAGAACATTAATATATTACATACAGAGTAGAAACTGTTAGTACACCTGTGATATGACTACATAGATCTGGATCCCAACTCTCTGTGCTTTTTGGTCATTCATCAGTTATCTGACCAGTACTCAGATACATGCAGTGTGTAAACCAGTCTATGTCATTTACCTTATATTGTGTGAGGATATTCACTAGGAACAATATGATATGCAGTTGCCATCAAATTAATGTTAGGTTGGATGCCACAAGCATAGACTGCTGTTTTGGGGATGGTGAGTAAAGGTGGGTACTTGTCACGGAGCATGCAAAGGTATAATGTTCTTTCAAGGAAGTGGAGCCAGGCTGAGCTACTGTTATGTCACAAACAAGGCTATGTTGCTCTTATTACTCTCCTTGTTTTGCATCCTACTGGTTTGTTCTTGCGAGGGTGGTGAAGCCAAAAGCTGCAATGTGTCTCATTACTTACGAATTTCTCTCTGTTATGATTTCTCATTTCAAACGTATGGTGTTAAATTGAGGGCATGCAGTGATCATCATTACTTTGTGGAGGTACCAATATGTGAATCTTTGATGCCTGAGGCCTACTACTTGTTAATGGACGCATACAAGCCAAATAACTCTCAGCTAATACAAGTGACATTACGTTCTGTACAAATCTCCCACCTTATAGTTGCTTACTGTACCAAGTAATGAAATACAAGGACATGTCATAATAGTATTATACAATAGAGTACATTTTCAGGACTTATCTTGTAAATGCAGCAGTTGCCACAGTGTTAGTTCAGGGCTGACTGTGATGCAAGTAGTACACAGCCAATACATGAGGAGGTAAAGGCTGTGGCTATGGCTCTGAGTTGAGGCCAGTAGATATCACAGGGTTCTTGCATTGTGTCCCTGTCCACCCTGTAGCACTCTACAATGTCCATGTCATGTATGTTGTAATAAGTTAAATGTGGCCTGAATTTTTTTTTTGTCTCAGCCTAGGCCTATTGGCAGCAGTAACAGCACTGCCTGTAGCCTGTAGCACGTACAAATGGAGTTAAGCAGCAGCAGATGTTCTTTGTGTTTCACTGTTGCAGTCATCACACTTGGGTTATCTGCCTTCAGGTAGCCCTCATTCAGCCTGAATACCAGAGTCGTGGGATTTCTGCATCAGATGCTGTCACTTCTTCCATGACATCAGGTCATCAGGGGTATAAAACATGCAGCCAACACCATTACATCAGCTTTTCTTGCAGAGCGGAGCCCAAAGCAGAAGCAGTTTGCAAGTGCCGGTCGTCCGCCTCCTGAAATTTTCATTTTTGTAGTTTCAGACCTGAAGTCTTCTAAAAGATAAGTACGCCGTTGGGGATCCTTTTTTCTTGCTCTAACCGGTGTCAGAAAAAATTAATAATTGTCTTGCCTGTGGAAAGCAAATACCTCACAGAGACTTTCATTCTTACTGCATCACCTGTTTAGGCCCAGACAACGACGTTCCTCACTGTCGGTTTTGTGCCCTGTTCAATGCCCAGACTATTCGTCATTTGGCTATTTTTGTCACTAAATTCTTTCGCTCTCATTCTCCGTATTGTGAAATGGCTTTGATAAGCCATCAGACTACCAATCTTCCAAAAAAGCATAAGGATAAATACAGAGACAGACCGCATAGGTCAAAAACTGCCGACGATGCTTCCGCTAAGTTAGTCGCCAGTTCGCAGGTACTCAGTGAGGCACTTTCACAGACCCTGATACCTGCTTCTAAACATTTGCAGGCCTCTACTGAGACCCATTTGGTGTCCGGTATGCTGCGAGATGCTTCTTCGACTATGGAACCTGCGGATATTTCTACTGTGGATGGGTCCAGAGCTGCTGTGCAGGCACCAGCTTCTGAGGGTGTATTCAGGCCGTTTGATGTGCATATTAAACTGACTACTTCATTTCAAACCAAAAATACTGAGTTTCTCAGGCTCAGAGTTTGCACTATGCCTAGGAAACCGATGACCAAAGTGCATTCTCAGGCCCCAATGCCACAGAAACAAATGCTTAGAATGGCTGAAGACCTTATTACTTTAATTAGGGGAAGCCAGCCTTCCCCCTCCAAAAGACCAAGAATTGATTTTCCTTCTGATTCTTCAGATCATGAGTCCAACGACTCTGATCCTTCTGATTACCAGGACATACCTTCATCTACCTATAAGGATTCTGATGCAGAGGATTCCATTTCCTTTGCTTCCCCACCAGAGGATTTTTCTTTCGGTGAAACCTTGCATACTCTCGGAGGGCATTTTTTTCTGGGAGTGCCAGGACTACCCACAGTCCAAAAAGAGACTCAGGGAATTTTTAAACTTGCCTCAGCACAGGCCTCTAGTTATCACTCCTGTTCTGGAAATTGAAATGATGTCTTCATGAAATCCAGTCTTACTGCTGATACTTTGCCACCAGCTCCCAAGAAAACTGACAGGTACTACAGAGTACCCGACTGTCACAAATTCCTATTTAAGAATCCTACTGTGGATCCAGAGACCATTTCCCAGGGACCTAAAGGCATTAAGGCTAGTACAGCAAAAAAAACTCTACCCCTTCAGACAGGGATTCTAGGGCTTTAGACAGATGGGGTAAGAAGGTATATACCTCTGCTACTTTTGCCATTAAGGCTTTAAATTGACAGTTTCATATGTTAAAGTATCAGCAACATATCATGGAACTAATTAAACAGAAAATGATGTTGATTCCTGATTCTGCAGAGCATAAAGATTTACAAGAGTTAATGCATTCTGCTAACCAAGTTGGAAAACATACTTTGCAATGTGGTTTTAATGCCTTAGAAGCATCTTGCAGGGCTTCTGTCACTGGGGTCTGTTCTTAGAAGGCATGCAGGCTTAAGGAACAAATCTTGCCAGACCATGTCAAAGCAAAATTACTAGATGCTCCAATAAACCATGAATGTTTGTTTGGCACTAAAGCAGAAGAAGTCCTCAAAATGATGGAGGAAAAATCTAAATCTATGCATACTGTTAAAAATTTCCTACAGGTACAAACACCTAGATTTAGTAGGCATTGGCCTTCTAAACACTGGTCTTTTCCAGTCCCTCCCAGATCCTCTCAGTCCAAACCAAGGGGCAGCAGCCCACCAAGACTACAGTCTCAGGGTATACACAGATCTAAACAATGGAGTGCTCCCACCTCAAAAACAGGGAGGAGTAAGCCACCATTCTATGGAAAAACTTCACAATGACTTGTCCTTCATCCTGCCAAGCCTTGCCCAAGTACTTTCACCCTTAGGAGGAAAACTAGCCCTGGATGCAAAAAACTGGGAGTACATTACCCAGGACAGATGGGTCTTGTACACTGTATCCCAAGGATACAGATTCTACTTTCACTCAATGCCAGCCCCAAGCAATGGCCAGACCCACCCCCCCAAACCAGAGGGCAGAGACCCAAAAGCAAGTACTTTCTCTTCTCAGTATCAAAGCTATTCAACCTGTCCCAGCAGAGCAAAGAGGACAAGGCTTTTACTCCAGACTGTTTCTGGTACCCAGAAAATAAAACTCTTGGTCCCTATCCTGGATCTGTCTATTCTCAACACCTTCCTGGTGGTTCCAAGATTCAAACTGCTTACTCTCCAAGAGCTGTTTCCTCCAAGGACTCCTGGCTAGCCACCCTAGACTTAAAAGAAGCCTATCTGCATGTCCCCATAAGGGAATCTTGCAGGAAATATCTACATTTCAGAGCAGGTCCTATGCACTATCAGTTTTCTGCATTTCCCTTTGGCTTATCTACTGCACCCAGGGAATTCACAAAATGCCTAGCTCCAGCCATTGCATATTGCAGGCAGAGAAAAATTCAAATTTACCCATACTTGGATGATTGCCGGATTCAGGTGGACAGTCAGGAATTGCTGCTTTAGCACCTGACATCTGTAAAGAGACTTCTAACTTCACTGAGGTTTACCATCAACCAAAAGAAACCACATCTGGTACCCAGCCAAAAGATTGTATTCCTGGGAGTAAGCTTGAACACAACTTCCCAGATGGCATTCCTCAATCCAGAAAAACAGATTTATTTGACAAACTACTTCAATATACTGGCCACCCAAACCCAGCTATCTGCAAGAAAAATACTGCAAGCCCTAGGGCTCATGGCCTCTTGCATTCTACTAATTCCATATGCAAGACTGCATATGAGGAAACTTCAATGGTACTTAAAAAGTTTCTGTTGTCAACATTCTCAGGACCTGGAAACAAAGATTCTTATCATTCCTTGCCTAGGGAAAGAGTTCCTTTGGTGGGCAGAGGCCTGCTACCACAAAAGGGACTCCCTTTCACTCAACCCCCCCCCCCCCCGCAACACAAACCTTAACAACAAATACATCAGCTTATGTATGGGTGGCTCACATGGCAGAAAAATGCATTCAAGGCAAATTGAGCCCAAAACAAATGCACCTGCATATCAATCAAAAAGAAATGTTAGCTGTACAGAATGCACTGACAGCCTTCAAATACCTTATTCTTCCAGGGAAACTATTGATATAGACAGACAACACCACAGTTATGTGGCATATAAACAAGCAGGGGGGAACCCATTCCTACCCACTCTGCAGGTTAGCCATGACTCTGTGGAACACAGCCTTGAGCAATCAAGTGCACCTGCAAGTTCAATTCCTGCCAGGCAAACTAAATTCACTGGTATACGACTTAAGCAGAAATCTAATGGACCCACATGAGTGGAAACTGGAACCCAAATCAGTTAAGCTTCTGATCCACATATGGGAAGCACCAGAGGCAGACCTCTTTGCTTTCCCACAGAGCTATCAATTGAGGAAATATTGCACCAGAACTTCCCACAGAGAAGCATGGAAAGTGGATGTCCTGTCCTTTACATGGGAAAACCTCTCAATCTATGCTTTTCACCTTCTGCCCCTCCTCTTGAAGGTTCTACTAAAGATCAGACAGGACAAGCCAAAGACAATCTTGATTACACCAGACTGGCCACGCCAGCACTTGTACCCACTTTTGTGCAGTCTGACAGTAGCGCCACCATTGCACCTGCCTCAGACCCCTTCCCTGCTGTCCTAGCATTAGGGTCATATTTTGCATCCTCAGATGCAAACCCTGAACCTAGCAGCTTGGCTCATCCCCTGAACACATCACCAGCAACCCTCAGTAAACAGGTGCTGGATGTCATCTTTGAGGCAAGGAGGCCTAGTGCTAGGAAATCCTATTCAGAAAAGTGGAAAAGATAATGTTCTTGGAGTCAGTCTCAGGGAATGGACACAACTGTGTCCAACTTACCTCAAATACTAAATTACCTAACAGAACTGCTCCACAAAGGCCTATCCTTCTTTTCAATTAAGATTCATGCCTCTGTCATCTCAGCTCATTACAATATTGAGCCACCCCTCTTCTCTCACCCTCTAATCAAACAGTTCCTGAGAGGAGCGAAAAATTTAAGACACCAGGAGAGCTACCACTCCAGCCTGGGACCTTAACTTTGTACTGGAGAAGCTCACCCTTCCTCCCTTTGAACCTGCAGCTATAGCAGAGTTAAAATTCCTCTCTTGGAAAACAGCCTTACTTCTAGCCATCACTTCAGCAAGAAGAGTGTCTGAATTGCAGGCCCTTATGGCAGTGGAACCCTTCATTATCTTCCATGCAGACAAGGTTTCCCTCAGGACTAACCCATCATTTATGCCCAAGGTGGTATATAGTGTGGCTTTAAAGCAATCCATTCATTTGCCAACCTTTTTCCCTAATCATCAGAATAAAGGGGAAAGGAACCTGCACTCCCTGGACGTGCACAGGCAGCTTAGGTTCTACCTGAACAGGACTAAACCTTTCAGAAAATCTGACCAGCTGCTAGTCAGCTTTGCTACAAGGGCAGAGTGCAAGGCCATTTCAAAGCAAACCATTTCAAAATGAATAGCACACTGCATCCATTTCTGCTACAAACACCATGGAAAACCTATCCCACAGGGGATCAGAACTCATTCCACTAGGGCTACCTCAACCTCTACAGCATTTCTCAGAGGAGTCCCTACCAGGGACATCCTGGAAGCTGCAATCTGGAGTTCTGTGCACACCTTCACCAAGCATTACCACTCACCTATATTTTTTAAATCCAGAGCTGCATTTGCCACAGCAGTCTTACAAGGCCTGCTAGCCAGCCCTAATGCTTCTTGACTGCCACCACCCTTCCTCAGCTTTGTGAATCAACCCAAGTGTGATGACTGCAACAGTGAAACATGAAGAACATATTACAGTTGTGTACACTTACCATAAATGTAGATGTTCAAGTGTATTCACTATTGTAGTCCTGTTTACCCTCCCTCCAGCCCGCTGACTTTTCTATACTTTCTACCTATCCTTTTTTTTGGCCATATCTTATAACAGTGGTATTTACGTAATGGCATCGGCTGTATGTTTTATACCCCTGATGACCTGACGTCATGGAAGAAGCAACAGCATCCGACGCAGAAATCCCAAACTCTGGTATTCAGGCCGACTAAGGGCTACCTGCAGGCAGATAATCCAAGTGTAATGACTGCAACAGTGAATACACTTGAACATCTACATTTATGGTAAGTGTACACAACTGTACTTTCCTAACAGTCTGTTTGTGTAGAATTTCTGGGTCTGTACTCCACTACTTTTGAAATCTACAGGAAAAAAAACAGTATGGAGTCTAAATGGTCGCTTTATAACTTCTTGAATAGCTCCACCAGATTGGTTGATTAGCATGCAGTTCAGCTGTTTATGTTGTAATTAGCATCTCTAAAACACAGCCCAGACAGATCATTAATAGTCTCCTCCATTATAAAAAGGCAAATGTGTAGCTACCCAAACTGATGGTGAGAATAATTGCTACACGTTCAGCAAAGAAAAATATTTCCCAGGCTATCTTTACAGAGGAGTATTGAACTCCAGCAGGTGTGCTGTCTTATTTATTTATCTTGTTTTGCCTGCAAAATGTATATACTGGAACATATTAATTATTAATGTGAAGCAAAGACTTTTACACTGTTATCTGTATGCATTACTTTGAAGTGTACTGGTGGCATGGCCATGTTTATCAAGCCATTTCAGAGGTACCAGTGATTGACAATACATGAAAATAGGAAGCTGTGTGATACATATGTACAAATGATTCAGGGACAGGTCCTTTGAAGCATGTTTAGCATTTCAAATGTGTTTTATTAGTAAGATGGCTCATGTACCTGTTCTTTAGTGGGTGAGGGAGAAAAGAGAAGTTACTGTTATGTTATAAACTAGAATGGACTGTTCTTTTTTGGAGGGCACAGTTAAGTCACTGCTATGGCACATACAAGGATATGTTGCTCTTGCTTGTTTTGCATCCTGCTTGTTGTCAGTATTTCACATCTTTGTTTTGATTCCTGCCTGTTGTTAGTATTTCACATATCCTCCAACCCTTAGCTAAAATTCTTGAAAACTGCATGCATACACAGCTACTTGACCATCTCCTAACCAGCAACCTCCTATCACAATCCCAACATGGGTTCCGACCAAAACATAGCACAACAACAGGTCTGGTTAGTTTTCTTAATTCAGTCAACCAGTAAAGAAGCAATGGCTAACTTGCATCTTCTATATTTCTAAATGTATGAAACCACAAAGAGCATAATGGAAAACTAATAAAAATAATAAACGCTGCACCGGATTCAACAAGCAGAGCTTTAATTCACAAATTTAAGCACTTTTTTCCAAATTAAGGAGGAACTTATTCAGAAATAAAACAACTAATGCTAATCCACTTCCTTCTATACCAATAAAGGCTCCAGATAAACTAAACAAACTTTCTTAAAGGAATAGTCACCAAAATACAATTAAGAATTATAAAACGCTCAATAATGTGCTAAAAACTGTACTAAAAAGCCATTTTACCAAAATAAAAAAAACGACAAAAATAACAAGCATAATACTCCTTCTCCCCATGAAAAACATATATTCAGATGGTCTGATGAAGCAATTAGTTTTGCGAAAGCGCTCACCACTGTTTTTGATTTTTTTGTGTTATTAAAGACGCTATTGTGTGGTACCTCGGTGTATTTTTGGTTATATATAGTTCTGGTTTTGTGCACCTGGGTTTTACCTGAAGCCGTTTCTCTCTTTATACATAATACTCCTTCTCCCCATGAAAAACATATATTCAGATAAGTGTAAATAGAAAGTTGACTGACTTAAATACTTCCTGGTACACTGTCACCATACGTTAGAAAGACCTTTTGTTCAAACATCACTTGGAAAATTTTCAGTGAGTTTTAAGAAAAGTCGCTGAACGAGAAATGGCTTCCTATACTGGGAAGCAGAAGAAGATTATTAGGGGTATTAATGATTGCAAGAATAAAAAAGTATACCCAAGTCCTCCTCAGGGAAAAGTCCTTAATGACTCAGCTAATGAAGTAGAGGTGTATGGAATGTTGGAAGACGAATTCGGTCATAATGCTGACAACAACAATTCACGCTGATCAAACGGGATACAGGAGAGAATGAAAGATCAGGTAATGATCCTTCTAATTCCCATGATGGGCAACATATGTAGGTTTTTTGGAGAACCAATCACTGGAGCAAGTGGTGCCGGAAGTAAGCCCTTTAGATATTCTTCATGATTTGGATGGCGATAATGTTTCTGGTTGTATTTATGATTTTGAAGGATGTAAGATATATAAGTTTTCTATGATCACTGTCACTCCTATTTTTGGCTCGGGTTTAAGTATGTGCATTTCAGCCAACCAAATTTGGTGGATGCTTTAATTGAATTAAAACTCTTTATTAGGAAGTTGATTTAAAAGTGCATTTTTCCCCTAACAAACTTAATTTGGGAGCATTGTGTTTGCAGAGAACAAGCACTTTCAATCCACCACTACTTCCTAGCACCCATTTATTCGAAAAATTATGTGATAAGAGTATTAGGGAATGGTGTTCCAAAAACAGGAAACCTAAATTTCACAATCTTACTTCAGAAGTGAGGGAGCTATAGCACAAATTGGCTCAAGACACCAGCATATGCATCATGAAACCTGATAAGGGTGAGGGAGTAGTTATAATGGATAGAAACCTCTACTCCTCCAAGATGTTGGATTATTTGCACAATGGGAAGTTCTTTGTTGAGGCATCACATAATGAAGTGAGCATTGCTTATCATGGCATTGACTTAGTTTTGGAGGACATCTTTGTGTCATTTGAATTATCCAACATCATCAGGGAATTCTTAAGTATTCATAAACCTAGAATTCCAGGTATTATTGGTATTCCAAATATTCACAAATCCATGGTTGATCCTCCATTGCTACCAAGTGTGACACCTCCTAGGTCTAAGACAGAACCACTGGCCAAGCTTGTGGATATTAAGCTTAAATCATTTTTGATGTATAAAACACATATTCTGAAGAATCATGGCACTTTTATGATATCATTTCTAAGACTCCTTTCATGGAAGAAGCCTTGTTTGTCACTACTGATATTAAATAACTTTTTTTTCTGCAATCTCGCATGATGGGGGGTTAGATTGATTTCACTAGGCCACAGTTAAGGGTACCAACTTGGACAATAATGAGATCAGTTTGATTTTCCAATGCATGGAATTAGTGTTGGCAAACAACTTTGTATATTACAAAGGGGAATATTACAAACAGCATAGAGGCATGGTGAAGGGTGCAGCCTTAACTCCCATTTTTGCCCATATGGTTTTATGGTTTTGGGTGACCACCTTTGTTCATAGGTTCATAGGTGTGTAGTAGGCTAATGGCTCTGGGCCTTTACAAGCCTAGCTATAGGATTACCCTGGCATAATGCCACCTGACATTAGTTCCCAGGGCCTCTGTCGAGTAGAGCCACTGGAGTTATCCCTGGGTGAATTTTCTCTTTCCCATCCACTCATCAAGATTTCTCTTGAAGAGGGTCAGCGAGGTGCTCTGCTTGACATGTATGGGAAGTCTGTTCCATAGCATGGGCAGTCTCTGATTTTTGAACCTGTCCTTCCAGCATGTGCTGTTAATTTTGGTAATGAGCTTGAGATTGTGTGGTGTGGAGGGATTGGGATTTCTTTAAATGTAACATTTCTAACAGTGCTGAGTCAGACATGGCTTTGTAAGTCAAGCAGAGATTGCCTCTAAGTAGGCGATATGAGACTGAGAATAGTTGGGGTTTTTTGAGTCTGTCCATATAGGACAAGTGTTTGAGGACTAGGATCCTCTTTGTGAGGTACTTTTGTAGCCTGTCCAGTTGTTGCAGGTGTCTAGTGAGGTACATGCCAAATATGGCATTGAACTCAATGATTGTCCTAATGAGGGACGAGTAGAAGGAGACAATGACCTCTTTCTTCCTGGATGCAAAACCCTTAGTAATGAGATGTGCCACATAGAAGGACTTTCTGACCACAGTGCCAGTGTGGTGATCAAACGAGAGGTTGCTTCAACCTGTGTCCCCAGATCTCTTATAAAGCCTTCTGTGTTCAGTGGACTACCATCAATGTGGTAATTCATGGGAACTAGGTTTTTCCCAAAGGGGATGATGACACATTTTTTGGCATTGAGCTTAAGGCCATGGTTCTGACACCAGCCATTGGTCTCAGTGAGGCCATTCTGTAGGATGTCAAACTCACTTGGGGAGTTAGTAATAGCTCCCAACTTGCAACCATCTGTGAACTTTGTCAGCCAGAGTCCCTTCGTGTTGCCCTGGACTTCAGAGATGTAGATACTAAACAGGAGAGGATCCAGGACCGAACCCTGTGGGACACCACTCATGACTAGTCAGCAGTCTGTCTTGGAGTCAGCTACTTTCACACTGTGGGTTCTATCTGTGAGCCAGTTTGCAACCCAGCTAGTGATATAGGGGTTGATGCCAAGCTTAGTCTTCAGTCTTCCTTTTTTCTCCGTGCTTGACCTTTTTTAAGATACCCAGATGACATTTTTATTTTGCGGAAGGGTGGTATAGAGGAGCTAAGTTCCTCGATGAACTTTCTCAGCCAGTCCACAGACTTCCTTGAATTTACCTACCAATCAGATGATAAATCTATCGATTTTCTTTATATAACACTTTTTAAAAACTGGCATAACTTCAGAAATGAATCCAATATATTTAGGAAACATACTCAATGAAAGGTTGTGACAGGGAAACCATGAAAGGGTGGGGTATGAAAAGATGTGGAACTTGCAGATACTGCAGATACATCTTGAAAGTTAGTAGCTTTTCTGTTCATAGTATCCCTAATTTGATTTCTGTGAAAGGAAAATTTGACTGTACCACCAAAGGGGTCATTTATATTGTTTTTTGTACTTCTTGTCCAGCGTTCTATGTCGGCAAGACCAATGGCCCCTTGCAGACAAAAATTTATCAGCATTTTTATGCTATTAATAGAGGATGGCCACGGTGGTGCAGTAGTTAGCATTGCCACCTCACAGCAAGAGGTTCTCCAGTTCGATCCTCGGCTGGGGTGCCTTCTGTGCGGAGTCTGCATGTCCTCCCTGTGGTCACATGGGTTTCCTCCTGGTGCTCCGGTTTCCTCCCATATGCCAAAGACATGCTATAGGTGGATTGGACACTCTAAATTGGCCCTAAGCATGAGTGCGTGCATGTATGTGTCTTCTGTGGAAGGTTGGGTGCTGGGCTGTCAACTCGAAACCGTAAAAATCCACTGCCAATCATGAGTGGACAGGTCATCTGCTGTAGCAACCCCTAACTGGGAAAAGCCAAAAGAAGAAGAAGATTATGCTGTTAATAGAAAAAAAAATTGTAATGCTATTTATAAACACTCTGTGGCATGTGAGGACCTAAAGAAGATTGAGTTTGTCATTTTAAAAAAAGTTGATTACCCAGAAAGTGGTGGTGACTGAGAGACATTAGTGGAAAAAAGGGAATATTATTGGCAAACATTGTTGAATGCCACTACCCACCCAGGTCTTAATGAGTATATATCTATTAAGCCTATATTGAAAATAAGGGCTGATACTTTGAAATGAAAAATGTCACTTCCCTGATGGTCCATTGCTAATATAAGTTATTTTATTGTCACCCTAATCTAGTTTTTAACGTTAGTATGGTGACAGTGCAGCAGGATGTTTTTAAGTCAGTCAACTTTCTAATTACACTTATTTGAATATATGTTTTTCAAGGGGAGAAGGAATATCATGCTTGTTATTTTTGTCATTTTTTATTTTGGTAGAATGGCTTTTTAGTACAGTTTTTAACACATTATTGAGTATTTGATAATTCTTAATTGCAGTTTGGTGAATATTCCTTTAAGAAGGTTTGCTTACTTTATCTGACACCTTTTTTGGTACTTTGTTGACTCTCTAAATATGTCGAAGGCTTTTGATACAGCATCCATCAAAAACTTCTCAATGAATTAGCATCCTTAAACCTATCCAAATCAGCCCTCTCCTGGTTTACTAACTACTTATTTGACCATCAACAGGCAGTTAAGTGGCAGTAAGAACAATCTATCCTATTACCCAGGAAAATACCCAAGAAAATAATAAATAAAAACTGGAAAATAATTCAATGTTTTGATGGGTTAACTGATTTTTTTAGGAGAAAAGCCTAGAATAGTATATAAAAAAGTTAGATCCATAAAAAAATCTAGAAGAAAGTGATACCCAACCATGTGTATTTACCAACAAGAGACTGGGTACATTTAAGTGTGTTTTTGTAACCAGTGTAAACACATTTTGGAGACTGATGAAGTTAAGACTAACAAACAGCTAGTATATTCTTATTTTCATTATACATATAATTCTATGGGAGTTTTATACTTAGCTAGTTGTAAAAACTGTGACAGTTTCTATGTAGGAAAGACCCAGCATAGATTCAAAGAGCGCATTTATGAACATTTGTTGGATAAAAGAAAGAGAGAGACCCATAATTCATTGTATAAACATTCAGAAAAATACCCTGAGCACGGGTTTGTATATCTTGGAATTGACGTGGTATTTAAGAGCTTGGAAGGTGGACCGTGGGTTGATTTGATAGAATGCAAAAGACCTTGTGACAGCATAGCTTAAACGCATGTGTGCCACCAGGCCTCAATGAACAGATTTCAATAGCTTGTGCTTTAAGACTATTTTCTTATAAAGTATAAAATAAATAAAAAATCTTTTTGGCAGTTACAATTTTTAAGACTTTAATGGTATAACAATACAATATTTTAAACATATTTATATTTTCATATTGTGCTATTTATTCAGTTGATTAATTTTTTCCTTGGTGTAGAAAGTTATGTGATTTCTTAGGAGGGAGACTTAAAAAGGGTGGAAATGAATGGTGTAATTGATTCTGAAGAATTCTGTAAAATATCAGAGTCCTCAAATACTTTGCCTCAGACTATATTCCATGCTTCCAACTCATCCAGATTGAAACTCCTACCTAGAGAACACCTAACAAACACCTGGCTTTGCTTCTGCACTAACCCTAGCTAAACACATTACTACACTACCCTTCATATCTTCTCAGCCAAGCAATCCCTACTTTATTCTCTTCATTCCCCCTCTATCTTGGTATACTATTCTATTTACTCTCATCTAGCCTCCTCCTTTTTCTACCTAACCCTCCTAGTTCCCTCCTTTCTTTACTCTCCTAGTATACTCTCCCTCTGCCTTACTCTCCTTTCTTGCTCCTTTATCTCAGGATAGTGCTTATGTTTATCACCCAACAATCTCTATCAATACAATATTCTAGAAATGGTACACTCTTGCTGCTTGTTAAATGCCCACTGATCTCATGCTACTGAAGTGATATCCAGTTTTCAGTTTCTGTGCAACAGCACACGTCTTGATACACACCTTTTTGATTAGTCCACTGCTTTTCCAAGATTTAACATTATATTGTTTTTAACCACTGTTTTCATGTATTCTCGTATGGAACTGACAATATTGGTGTATGGAAATTTTGTGATGCTGTAACTCTTCTCATATTTTTGTATGAATATATTTGCATTCATGTTTTGTATCTATTTGTGAAGCTTTTCTCCCTGGGCCTCCACTGAAAATGGGCTAATAGCCCAGTCAGACATCCCCGGTAAACAAATGTAAAATAAAAATAAAATAAAATGACTGCCTACCTTAACTGTTTTATCTGCTAACAGTTACTTTGTAGTTATGTGATAGTTATGTGTATTATCATTCTGTTATCTTTTAGGAATAAAAATGTCATTGAGGTGCAGACCCCCCTTCACTGAGGCAGAAAACACAATCATAGTGGATGCGCTTCATCAACATGGCACTTTTCTTCTTGAGAGAATTTGTCCTAATATGCCAGAGAAGCTTTAGGATATGGCTGCAGGTCATTTCTAATACAAATGCCATGGGAGGCCATGCACATACTTATGAGCAGGTGCACCACAGGGCCACTGACATGCTCACATCTCCAAGGAGACATGCAGCTGCTGTTGACTGAGACCAGAGGGTAACTGGGGTGGGCCTGCTGCAGAACCACTTCTCACCGCCAGTTAGGAATTCTTGGCAAATCTTCTGCAACATGACTCACAGCAGAGTAGCCCACAATATGTTATTGATGTGGGTGCACCTCCTTCTCAGTCCCAGGAATAACTTCCAGGTAGACTTTGTTATATGACCAGTTCAATACTGCTGTATAGTAAAACAATGGAAATAAAAGTTACTTCTGCATAACATGTTTTTTTTTTTTTTTTTTTTTTTTTTTGGTGGTGGGGGGGGATTGAATATTAGTTCAGTGATAAGCTCAGTTTGGAGTTGTAAGCCATGTTCTTGTTGAAGTAACATATCATGGTGATTAAGAGGAGTACATGTAGTGCCTCATATCTTACTGTTAAATGGGATGATGTTGGCCTTATCGCTTGCTTAACTTATTTCAGGACCATCATGGATCTAGCAACATAGTCGTCCTGCAGATGGTAAGCCAAATCAAGTCATTTCAGTACTGCAGTTCAATTTTATAAAAAATATAATGTGTCATTTTAGGCCTGTTGTGTGTATTGCCTTCCTGTCTGCAGTAGTAGTAGCACTGTTAGTTGTTTAGCATATATTGCACCATAGTAGTGCAGGTATTAATGTATGCCTGTGTTTCTCCCTTTTTATTACAGGTGATCATAAAAGTGGGAGTATGCACCCTGTGCTACCTGATGTCAGTGTCTCATCAGACACTGATGATGATGGTGGGAAAACTGAGGCACAGTCGTGGGGTGCAGATGTTGAATCTGACACAGAGGTTGACATTCAGCCACCCTCTTCTTTTTCCCCAGACACAGCCAGTAGGCCAATGCCTACTCAGTCCACTGAGCCCATGAATATAGGACAGGTGGAGGGTGTAACACTGTGCAGGGAAGCATGGGTAATGTGGCTTCAGTGCATACAGAGTCTGGCTGTAGCCAAAATGTTGGTGAGGTGCCATGCAGGAGGGTTGATAGGGGTACTCAGAGGGGGCCTGCTGTCTCTCTCCCTCCTGCTGCAGATGGCTCTTTCCATGTCACTCAGCATATGTTTGGGCCATCATGGAGTGACTGGCACATTCTGAAAGGTGCTTCAGACAAATGCTTAGGGTTGTGGATGTGGCACAATCTGACATGCATGACTGCCTCCACCATGTCACCAATTCCCTGAATTGGATGAATGACACGTTGGAAAGAGGGGTGTCTGTGATTGACTGAGAGGTGTCTGTCATGGAATGAGCAATGTCTGTGATGGAACATCTGCTGAGAGGGGAACAGCATCTTTGTGGTCATAGCTCAGCCAAAATATCTGCTGAGAGCCAACATGGCCATTCCCAATCACAGTCCTGTAGTAGCAGTACTTCTACTGGTCCATCAGAGAATCTGCTTTGCATACCCAGATGTGGCAGGCCATGGGGTCATGGTCCAGGGCATTCCCATGAAGGGAGCACATCCAGCAGACATTGGTCATGCTCATGTAGCAGGACTCCATCTGGCATTGGGCATGCAGGTACCAGTGCAACTCGTGGCAGAGACAGTTCTCGTGGTTGTGGATTACAGCAATGAACTGCCACCTCTACCATGCTCAGCTCACATCTGACCAACATACCAAGATGCAGAGCTAGCACTGAGCTTGTTTGTGTTCATCCAGTTTCTCACACATCACTTTTACATGGAGGACCCCTACAGACACACATATAGTCTGCCTGCTTCCCTTTCTCCCTCACACAAACTCACTGACCTTTTTTGTCAGCCTAGGCCTCCTGCCCCCCACCCCCACCACCAGCACCTTGTGTAAGTGATGATAACTGTGCCATATCCCTGTTTTCTCTATCTTTTGGATTCGGGGATACAAAAGCTGTATGACTGATGTACAGGGTGCATAGCTACATTAGTGCCTAGTATATTTGCATTTGTGTTGTTGAACTGATAATTGTACCTGTTGGGTATATTTGCCTTGTCAAATGTTACAATGGATAGCATCATCATGTCAGTACTTTATAGTGTATTTTCTTGTAAATGTTGTGAAGTGAGGAACTGCAATGTGTGTCATTACTTTATAATCTTTCTCTTTAATGTTTTCCAGTACATGTGTATGGTCCACATCATAAGACACACCATCACATGCATATCTCAGGGTTGTATGACCGCACTGTAGTCAAACTAATCAGAACAGTAAAACAGTTTAATGCTCTCTTTAGCAGGAACCTCTCTAGACACATGCAGGAACTGGACAGACAACAGAGCTTTCTCATTAAGATAACACAGGGCCTATTAACCTTGACATGATGTATGTGGGTAGATTAAAAGACATGTCAATGCCATCTGTCTGATATTGCATTACATTGTAACTCTTATTCTAAGCCCATTACATTTGGCTTAAGCACTTGGGGTTCAGGACAGTTGTCTTACATTAAGAAAGTATGTAGTCTACACTCTGGTGGGGGAGAGGGTAGCCTATGCCATAATGAGCTGGACATTGATGTTCAAATGCTTATTGTTGTTGTTGTTCTAGGTTTGTTTGTTATGGTTTAAGCATTTGGCTTCCAAACCAGTTATTTCATATTAGGAAAATTTGTGGTGTAGACTGTTGTGGCAGGGGAGGATAGCCTATACCCTATTAAGCTGTTAACTGGTGGTTGAAGGCTTATTGTGTCTGCTATTCTGGAAGTGTCTTAGTTCTGGTTTAAGCATTTGGGTTCCAGACCACTTATTTCACACTGGGAAGGTTTATGTTCTACACTCTTGTTGGATTATTATATAGAATTGCTGGTTTATTTAAACTGTTTGTTCTGTTGTGATTGAGATTTTCTGCTCTTTTTCTGCACTTTGGATTTCTATAACTTCTGTATTTTATAGCATAGGCTCGATACAGACTTGCTGAATCTAGACTGTTTGCTATCATCGAAGCACTAAAACCAGCCCTCTTACATTGAGAAGGCCATCCCTGCACCCTTGTAGCAGAACTATGCAGGCAAGAAACCATCTGATTTGGGGATTGCTAGAATAAGGCTCACTGTTGGCCTTTCCCTTTTTTAACTTGTTTAAAGTAGTTTAACTTTGCTTGTCTTCCAGTGTTGTGTTTTGGGGTATTTACACTCAGTTTACTGTAGCTGAACAGAGATTGCAGTGCTGCCCTGTGAGCAACTCAGTTGTGCATTGTGAAACACTGACACATTTTTGTACCTCTAGCCAACCATAGAATACACACATTTTGTTAGTCTTACACCAAAACATGGTTGATCTAGCTTACGGCCCACTAGTTATTCCAGTATATACCTTCCATAATGGATGGACAGTTTCCAACCATTTCTACAGGCAGCCTGATTTACATGGGCATCTTGAGGCAACAGAGCAATTGCCTCATGTATACTGACAACCAGTTACTGCTAAAACAAACTAATACAACATGTGGGAGTCATATCTATACTATGAATTTGGAATCAATTCTCTCACATAACAACAAACTGGACAGCAAATGTTGCCAACACACAATTCCTCTTGCACATAAGCTCTCAACTAATAAACCCACATATGTGGAGGTACTTGCTAGAAACCTAACTAAAGACTGGAGACCTCCAAAGTGCAAACCTACTGCACACAGTGCAGTCCCAACAGAATCAACTATATATAATAATACACAGAGCAGTGTCTCAGTCAATAGGCCCCACAGGCAAAACACCTCAAAACCAAATGGTTTGCTCATAAGTGACTCCATAGTGAGACACAGATGTCCCCCTCTCCATGCTGGACAAGGAGAAGCTCACAGTCAGCTGCCTGTCAGGTGCCAGGGTCCATCAAATCATTCAAGCACTTAATTCTCTCAACAAGTACTGTTTTGACTCTGTCATAGTCCATGTTGCAGTGAATGATTGGAGATGTACCTCACTGTACTATATGAAGGTGCTTGCCTCCCCCATAGTCGCCTTTTTAGGCAATGTCAGAACAACTAAATTTCCACCATAAAAGAATCCACCACAGAAAAACTGAAGGTTATGCTGCTTAATGCAAGCAGTATAAATCAAGAACTATACTCACTGGAATACATTCTTACCTTGAAAGATGTCCATATCTGTGCAGTCACACAGACATGGTTCAAGGCTGCAGACAGCACCCTCACCATGCAGAAGTACAATGCCTTCCACACGTTCACACATTAAAACGAGTGTGAAAGAACCAAAGGGAGAGGTGTATACATCTTCATTAAAGACAATACACTGCAAGACTGGTCAAAGAGTGCAACTATGTAGCACTACCCCAAGTCTAACTAACTGTGTGTAAAACCCCCTTCCATATCATTGATAGGTACAGGTACCCCACCATGAACCATGAGGACCACTCTGTCTACTTGGACCTAATTGAGTCACTCACTAGACAGCCAAACACCTTGGTCATGTGAATTTCAACTATCCATCCATCTATTTGGAGTCGTATATGTGCACAAACACACTCACCTTAAGGTCCCTGGACTTTGTTAATGCACATGCTGTGTAACAGATAGTCTGCACCCCCACAAAGTGCTTCAATGTCTTAGACGTAGTACTAACCAACATATTGGTTCTCTGTAGTAACCCCTGTGTGTTGGACCTCCGGTTATGTCAGATCACAATTCAGTCTTGTTCACATTCACAATCATACCCGACACTCCCTCAATAGAAGAAAGTATGAAACTTCGATTCAAAGAAAACTATAGGCTCCTAACTGATGCCATAAAGAGTTGCAAATCCGCTTCTACCATTGTCAGCAATAACTGCTGTACAGAGGTGTACACAAATGGCCTGTATAAATAGCTATCCAAATGCATAGAGTCTGCTGAATATGAATGGATCAAAACATGTTCCTCACAGAATGCAAACCACCCTGATTGGCATCAAGCATACATAGGTTATTCAACAAGTAGAAAAAAAACAATGTCTAAGAACAAGAGGGAACTAACTCAGCAGAGAAAGGTCACCCTCCACAGCTTGAACAAAGAAATTAGCTGTCTTGAAAAGTCCTCTAAAGACACGTGCAAACCTAAGTAGCATCCCTAGGTAAAGATGATCAGGAGGCATTCTTTAGCTAAGTCAGAAATCTAAAAGTGAAGGCCCGACTTTGTGCCAAACTAGTAGTAGATGGTACTACTCATACTGACCCTGAGGACATTACCAACCTGCTACCAGACAGTTTGGGGCAAACTTAATCCCCCATCCCCACTAGACATAACCTCATATGAACCTAAGGTGACATCTGCCTGGGCTGCTGGCCAATGTCTAACCCTAGCGTGGTGGGTTGGTTTTATATGCAATAATCTGATATAGCTGATTACATCAGCATTGTCCATTGGGTATATGGTGATAACAATGTCCCTCATTCCCGCATGTGGTGCAAAAGGATCTCTGGAATGTCAAGTAATATCTGTCTCACACACACACACACACACACACACACACACACACACGCACACACACACACACACACACACGCACACACGCACACACGCACACACACACACACACACACACACACACACACACACACACACACACACACACACACACACACACACACTTGACTGCAGTGAGAACAGAACCCCCACCTAAGTATACAGACTATAGAACTCAGTATTTTACATAGGCTCCACAGCACAAGTCTGACTTTTCTCTGGCTGCAGGTGAACTTATGGTAGATGACATCAGCAGGCCATGTGGGGGACAACAGGTTGTGAGGCCTGCATAGGTACATAGGTTCATAGTGGCCTAACTGTAGAGTGTGTCCTAGGTGTGTAGAAGCCTAGCTGTGTAAAAACACAAGTACCCTCAATGAGCATACTTGAATGTTTGAGTTTAGCAGAGCAAGGTTGAGAGCACCACCAACTGGCCCTGTCCATAAGAAATCACACAACATTATATAGTATACTTTGTAATCTGGTTGATATATGTGTGTAAAAAATACTGAACCCCCAGGGTTGTATTTTTTTTGGGGGGGGTGGAAAACTCATTTATTTATTGTGAATATATGACATATACCGAGAATGTGCCCTGAAAAACTGATTATATGTACAGAAGATTAGCTGAATTTGGACTGTCACCTCCAGAGAGAGAGAAGTGACAACAATGCAATTATGTTGTATAGCCAATTGGAGCAAATTAAGTGTGTCAAGTAGACACTTTTGCCACATGGAGAGCTATGTATGGGGCATTTTTTTTTTTTGTGACAGGTGCCTGCTTTTTTTTTTTTTTTTTTTTTTTTGAGAGAGAGGAATGTTGGGGAAGGGACATATGTATGTCTGAGGCAGGTAGGTTGGTATGGTGATGGACAGAACATACAAGACAAGACACAGGGATGGTGAAGAACACAAGAGGTGGATGAACACCATGGTTAGTGTAAGGGTGTGGACTTTGCAAACCCATGAACATCAAACTGGAAGACACTGAGATTGGAGTCCTCATCCACTGGATTGTTATCACTGTCACCTCACTGCGCTGATGGCTGCAGTGTCTGACATCTGTGTCTTCTTGTGTTATTCAGTACAATGATGAAGAGTAGTGTCTCTTTCCAGTATAGGCCTACACCCACAGTGTGACTCACAATTCTATGCACCATCCCCATCAGTTCTTATCAGGTGATGAAACCACCCCTTCTGCTACTGCTCCAGGAGAGAACCAGAGGCCTGTCCTCTGGGGCAGAAGTACCTGATGGACCAGGTAGTGCAGGGTCAGTGCAAGGGGGGCTACCAGGTTGCAGCTCAGACATGCTTGGCCCTGGTGCCATAGCCAGTGGAGTGGGGGCAGGTGGACCCCATGGGCCAGACCTACCCTGCTGTGCTGTGGGGGAAAGAAAAATAAAACTGACCCAAAGAAACAGAAGATAAAATAACAGGTGGGGTGAGAGATTGCACAAGTTGTCTTATTTGCTTGGTTTGGCTGAGGAGGGTGATACTTCCAGTTCTGGGATCACACTTTTGTATTTGTAGACTGCAGCTTCTTTTGTTTATTGTATAACCTAGTAATGACAGATGTGTGTCTGTCCAGGACAATATAACAGTGTCCTACAGGCTGGTGTAAAAGGCTCACTATAAAAGCAACAGCTGTCACACACACACGCACATGCACACACACGCACACACACGCACACATGCACACGCAGACGCACACACACACACACACGCACACACACACATTTGACTGCAGTGAGAATAAAACCCTTACCTATCTAAGTACTCGCACTACAGAACACAGTACTTAATAGAAGCACCATGGCTTATGTCCAACTTGGATTGTGTCAGACAACACTTTATAGATTATGTGCAGACAGAAGCATCAGTGTGGAAACACAGCAGTCACAATTAAAAATGTCCACAGGTAAAATAAGCAGCAAACAGCAGGTAGCAGGTGAAATATATCCAAGTATGGAAACACAGCAGTCACAATTTTAAATATCTAAAGGTAAAGTAGACAGCAAACAACAGCTAGCAGGTAAAATAAATCCAAGTTTAATGCATATACAGATTGGTAAGCACTTTCAGTATGGAATCATAGCTTCTTCAGACCCTAGTGAAACAAGAACATCTTTATTAAACATTTATATAACACTGTCATAATACACAGAAGAATCAAAAGGTAAAACTAATAAAACAATTAAATAGCTAAAGCTGAATTCACTAAAAAAGTGAACCCAACAAAAAGGATATAGACATTACTTTTTCCTATTCCTTCTAGCTTTTAAAACAAGTTTCAAAGGTACAAATTAATTTAAACCTAACCCCATATGAGAACATAGTTTGGCTATCTATCTTCCTTCACATCTTTCTGTTTCATTTTCAATGTTACCCAACCTAGCATTCTCACATATAATATCTAACATAGTAAAATAAAACCTATGTGCATTACCTTGTATCTGAACATGTTTAGCTAAGGGATTGACAGTGTTACCTTTATTTATACAATGTATATGGTCCCTAATACATTCATGAAACAGACAATTGGTTTTGCCAACATAAAATGAGCTGCATTACTCACAATTGGCTAAATAGACAACAATCATAGTGTCACAGCCATAACATTTAAAAATATTTCTTCCCTGTCTGTGGATGAACAAACTCATTACCTTCTCTAACATACTGACATAAATTACAAGTATTACACTTTTTGTTATCCTCTCCCCATAGTCAATAACCCAACTTATCTGGGTAACACAACAACCTCTTTAAATTTGCCATATTCCTGTAGTAAAACTTAGGAGATGTGCCAACTAATGCTTCAACAGATGAATTAGAGGTCAAAATATGCCAATTCTTTTTAACTACATTAGTGATCTTATTTATGTGACTAGAAAAAATCACAGGGACTCTTAAAACAATGTCCCTTTTAACTTGTCTATGTGGGTCCCAGGTGGGGTCATAAAATAAGGTCTCCCAACACCCTTTCTAAGCTGGCAGGCACCACGCATAACCTTAGCTATCTCAGTCCCCTTATACACCCTAGCTTCAACATCATCCTTTAGGATCACTTTAAATTCCTAAAAATCCTGGTCTTTAACATGTAGCCTAGAGGTCCTTAACAGTTGTCCCTTCACAATATTCTCAAACACATGGTTAGGATGCATAATGCTACAATGGACAAAACTTGGTTTGTAACAATCCTTCCTATAAAGGCTTGTAATAAGTCTATTACTACCAAGCTCTCACTTCACCATAACATCCAGATAGGGTATCTCAGTATGAGACTTAGTGGTAGTGAACCACAAAAGGTCTGTAGTGGAATGAAGGTAGCTAATAAATTCATCTAATTCCACTATGGTGCCAGTCCAAATCACAAAAAGGTAATCTACAAACCATCGATAAAATTTTATTCGATGACCCCACCATCTCAAACTCACTAGAAACTTGCATTCTCATATATCAATAACAGCACTGGCAGAGCTATTGGCACAAGATGTGCCCATAGCTATGCCATGCCTCTGATGGTAATATTGATTCTTGAATGCGAAAATGTTATTCTCTAAAACCTTCTCAAGGAGAAATACAATAAAATCAATGTGCCTAGCATCCAAATTGCTTCTCATTTCGATGAAATACTTAGCCATTAATATACCTTGCTGGGTAGGTATCACTGTGAACAGTGATACATCAAGTGTTACCAAAAGATTGCTAAATGGAAACACATCATCCTTGGAAAACTCATACAAATAAAAAAAAAAATTGCTGTATATCTTTTAGCACAAAGACATAAGTGTTCAACATCGGTCTCAATGTTTTTTCTAGATAAATGGACATTGGTTCAGTGAGCCATCCTCCCCAGCAATTATAGGTCTAAACAGAGGGTGGTTCATATACTTATGAATCTTGGGTAAACCCTGAAATAACGGAACAAGAGGTAAATCAACTTTTAGGTACCTGTACAAATCATAAGGAATAGCTCCTTCTAACTTGGCATTATGGAGCATACTATGAAAACTACTAATAAAATCATATAACTCAACCTTAGAAATACATCTCTAAGTTTCACTATCAGATAACATAGCATTAAAACTATTATAATAAAATTCAAGGTTCATAACAACCACCATGGCCCCCTTGTCACCAGATTTTATCATAATACTTTATTCATTCATAAGAGAGCATAAAACACCCCATTCTTCTGGTGGCAAATTAACAAACCTGTGACCAGTTTTACCTTTCTGTAACACATTATAAATATCAGAGTCACACATTCTCAAAAACACTTCTAAAGTAGAATTATTGACAGGAATAAATGTACTAGGTTCACAAAATAAAACATTCTTATCAGTACCAGTCTCCACACTGTAACTTCAACATAATGTGTCGTGTGTCAGCAGTGTCTGTTGAGGACAAGATATCAGTCTCCCACAGGCTGCTGTAAAAGTCTCACTGTAAAGTCTAACAACAGCTCACACACACACACACACACACACACACACACACACACACACACACACACACACACACACACACACACACACACACCAATTTGACTGTAGTGAGAAGAGACCCCCCCCACCCCATAAATGGCCCATCTCAATACTGGAAGATTGCCAAATTCTGGTAATAACGGCCACACAGGTAAAAAACACACTCTCCAAAGCTAAGAATACAGCATCCATGGGACCAGATGACATCCCGGGCTGTGTACTACATGAACTACAAAATGAACTGACACCTCACCTAAGTGTCATGTTTAATCATAGCTTCACCTCAGGCTACATGCCCACTGAGTGGCTTCCATCTACAGTTATCCCACTCCACAAGGGGGGATCCACCTTGGAACCTGGGAACTACCATGCCATCAGTCTGATGAGCCTGATCTGCAAGGCCATGGAATGTATTATCATGGAACTTATAAACAAAGACATTGGCAACCTTCAAACACTGGACCCCACCCAGTTTTGGTTCGTGAAGGGCTGATCTTGTCTCTTAAACCTTAATGACTTCTGCAAATCAGTCTCAAGAGCCATGGACGAGGGTAAGGTGGTCCACACAGCCTATCTGGACTTTGGCAAGGCCTTTGACACCATCCCCCACTCTGGAATAATAGATAGATTTACTAAGCTGGGCATTAATCCCTATGTCACTCGATGGGTTGCCAACTGGCTTACTGACAGAACCCACACTGTAAAAGTAGCTGACTCCAAATCCATCTCCAGACAAGTGACAAGTGGAGTACCTCAGGGTTTAGTTCTGGAGCCACTCTTGTTTGGCATCTACTTTTCTGAAATACAGGCCAACACTAAGGGACTCTGGCTAACAAAGTTTGCAGATGACTGCAAACTGGGAGCCATTATTGAATCCCCAAATGATGTGGATAATCTACAAAAGGGCCTTACAGAAACAGATGCTTAGTACCAGAGCCATGGGCTCAACCTCAATGCCAAGAAATGTATAGTTATTCCCTTTGGGAAAAAACATGTACCCATGAATTGCCACATAGGTGGCAGTACACTAAACACCAAAAGTGTGATGAGAGACTTAGGGACACAGGTGGACAGTGGTCTCACCCTCGATAACCACATCACCACAACAGTCAGGAAATCCTTCTATGTGGCACACCTCATGAATAAGGGCTTTTCATCCAGAAAAAAGGAGGTCATTGTCCCACTGTACACATCCCTCATTTGACCCATTATAGAATACAACTCCCTGTTTGGTATGTACCGCTCAAGACATCTGCAACAACTGGAAAGGCCTCAGAAATACCTCACTAAAAGAATCACAGGCCTAAAGCAGATGCCCTACGCTGACTGCGTTAAAAATCTCCAGCTATACTCTGTTGCATATCATCTACTCAGAGGCGATCTCTGCTTATCATACAAGGCTATGTTAAACCCAGAGCTGTTGGACATGCTACACTTAAAGAAATCCCAATCCCTCAGAGCCACATGCTCCAGGGATCTAAACCTTGTAATCACAATAAACAAAACATGCTGGAGGGATAGTTTCCTGACACAAAGACTCCCCAGACTCTGGAATAGACTGCCCATACATATCAAGCAGAGCACCTCTTTGGCCCTCTTCAAAAGGAACCTTGATGATTGGATGGGAGAAAGGAAATTCATCCCAGGGATCACGTCAATCACCATGTTAGACAGGGGTCCAGGGAAGTAAATTGTGTGGGAAGAAATAGCCAGGGAATTGTTATGGCTTGGTTTGTATAGGCCCTAGGGCCGATAGCCTAGTAGCAACTTATGAACCTATGAACCTAACTATCAAAGTACACATGCTACAGAACACAGTAATTAATGCAAGTGCCATGACTCGAGTCCAATTTGGAGTGTGTCAGACAACAGTTTATAGATGATATCAGCAGTGTCTATTGAGGACAAGATAACAGTGTCCCACAGGCTGCTGTAAAAGGCTCACTGTAAAGTTCAGCAACAACGCAACAGCTCACACACACACACACACACACACACACACACACACACACACACACACACAGACACACACACACAACAACCCCCCCACCTAAGTGCACAGACTACAGAACACAGTATTTAACACACACGCCATGGCACAATATTGATTTTGTCAGGATTGCAGGTGAACTTATTGTAGATGACATCAACAGGCCATGTGGGAGGCAAGAGGTTGGGAGGCCTGCATGAAATGGATGTGTAGGCTTTTGCAAGTCTCAAAAACCTGGCAAGCTATGCCATTGGAGAAATAACTGTGAGATACATACTTCCACTGTTCTTTGTATATACACACATACACCCACACACACACACACACGCGCACACACACACACACACACACACACACACACACACACACACACACACAGTTGACTGCAGTGAGAACAAGTGTGATTTTGACAGGACTGCATGTGAACTTATAGTAGATGACATCGACAGGCTATGTGGGAGACAAGAGGTTGGGAGGCCTAAATAGGTACAATGCTTCATAATGTCATCTGAGGCTAGTAGCCTAATAGCAGTAGGCTGTTTGGAAGCCTAGCTGTCTAACAACACATGTACCCTTATTGAGCATACTTGGCTGTTTGGATTTTGCAGAGCAAGGCTGTGAGCACCACCAAGTGGCCCTGTCTATGACTGCGCACACAACATTATGTATAACAGTTTGTATTGTGATTGATATATGTGTGGAAAAAAATAATGAAACCCCAGGGTTTTAGTATTTGTTTGGGGTGATTTGGTGAAGAGAAACACATGGATGCATTGTAAATATTTGACATATAATTATATTGTGCCCTTAGTTTGCAATGTTTCCACATGTGGTTTTATGGCATACAAAGGAAATGTACAATAAACACCAACCAAATATCATATATACAATTCCATAGCGCAATGAGCATTGGATTTGCGTGGTGGTTAAAAATGTGTACACACACATGAGGTAGGCCTGTTTGTGAACCAGGAAGCAGTGCATAAATGCGAGCTGCTTTGCTAATGTTTGCTACTATAATGAGGTCCCATCTGTATTCCAGGCCAGCATTTTGTGATATTTAACAGCATTAATTGAGTGTATCCGTTTTCTATTTTTGGTTGTCTGCTTTCTGGGCAATCTGGTTTATTGCTCATCATACAAACAAGATAAGCTTAGCCAAACCATTTTTTGGGACACGGCACATCGCACAAAAGTGGAATTAAAAGAAAAAGAGAAATAGATACTAAATCTAAGGAACAGATACACAAAATCTGTAAAAGAACAGTAAAAACTGATAGCACATAGCACGCATTTCTACATATGTCAGGATTTGAACTCTCACACCAATACAGCTTCCGAAAACGGGGGGGGGGGTGCCTTAGTCCTCTTTGCCACACAAACAGCTTTGCATCAACAAAATGAAGTCATCCTTTACACAACCAGCTGCATCAAATGCACACTGCTATCAAACCATCACCTGTGCTTTGTACATTTAATTCTCTTTACAATATTTGGACATAGAGCAGTTAGTGATCACACAACCTGTCATAACTATGATTACAAATATACAGCTCTGTATTACCTTTTGTTCCTTGATCATTCATCAGTTATCTAACACATGCAGTGTGTAAGCTATTCTATATCATTGGCCTTAACATGTGAGAGGGTATTAACTGGGAATAATATGATATGCAGTTGCTAACAAATGAAGTCCAGGTCGAATGGCACAAGCATGCATATACTGTTCTTTTGGGGTAGCATAGGTGAGTTACTGTTATGGCAGTAACAAGGGTACACTCCTCTTTTGGGAGAGGGGCAAAGCTCATTACTGTTATGACACAAACAAGTCTGAAGTATGAAACTGCGATGTGTATCATCACTTTCTAACTTCTGTATTTAATGATTTATCAGTACAAAAGTATGGTGCTAAGGGCCATGCAGGGAACATCAGAATTCTTCAGAGGTATGACTGTGTGAGTCTTTCATGCCTGAGGCCTAATAATTACTAATAGACAAATATAAGCAGATGTTAATATACCCTCTGTATAAATCCACCACTATTATTGTACCAGGTTAGGAAACACAAGTATATGCCATAACATTATTAAAGAATACATTCTAGGTTCAGGACTTACCTTGCAAATGCAGCAATTGACACACATTTAGTTCATGGCTGTCTGATGCAAGCAGTACGTAGCCAATACATTGGGAGGTAAAGGTTGTGTGAGTTGCTTAGCATCAATTTTACTATATGTATGCGAGAAGGAGAAAGGTATTAGGTATTAAGGTTGCCAGTGAATGTGCTATGCGTTGCCTCTTAGCCAAAGTAGGGGCATACTGAGCATGCCTACGTCTGCCTACAGGGACGGCAGCTGGGGGGTTCCTCCTCTGAGTCCTCCTCTGACTCTGGTGATGACCTATGCATTGGTAGGGGATGTGTGTCACTTCTCCTTGCTGATCCTCCTGCAGCTGTTTCCACAGGATCAGACTATAAAGCATAGCACATACTGAGAATATTTATATACATGTGCATGGATTATACTGCAGGGCTCCACAGCTATATCTAGGCACAAGAACTGTGACTTCAAAGGTCCAAACACATGCTCTATGATGTTTCTAGTTTGAGCATGTGCTTCATTATGACATTCTTCCATGGGTGTGTGTGCACTTCTGATGGGTGTCATCAGCCACTGCTCCGGGGCATAGTCAGCACCCCCAGTAAATGGCCTTGTGGGATGTCCCCCCTAGCAAACATCTGTTACAGCTCTTATGTGTGCCAGATATGGGAGTCATGATAACTGACAGGGTTGTCAGCACACACATTCAAAATAATTCCATGGGCATTGCACATGACTTGGCAGTTGATAGAGGGGTATCCCTCGAGGTCAGTGTAGATTCTACCCTGTTCACCAGGTAGTTCCTTAATGTGTACATAAGTGCAGGCTATAGCAACCATTACTTTAGGAAAGTGCACTATATGGTAAACAGTTCCATATTGCTAACCGTCTCTCCAGAACTATGGGGGAAAATATATGCTCACTGGCATATATGAGCATAGCATCCAGAAAATGGTGGAGGATGCTGAAGGCTGATGCTTGTGACACACCCTTCATGTCCCCAATTAGTCTTTGAAAGGTACCAGTGGTTAATATTCTAAGGGCTACACATTCTTTAGTTTCCATCAGGATGGGTTCCCCTTGGTTGGCTCTGGCTCTGAGTTCAGGGTGGCACAGCTCACAGAGTTCATGTAATATGTCCCTGTACACCCTGTAGTGCTCTACAATCTCCAGCTTATGTAGCACCTGTAATGTTACCCTGGGCCTGAACACTCTTCTCCTTCTTGGCCTAGGCATATTGTCAGCAGCACCAGCAGCATGGGCTTGTAGAATAGCTGCAGCAGCCCCTAGCAATGTGTCAGTTAAAATGTCCTTGTCTCTACTCTGATGGTATTAAAGGTTAAAGGAAAAAACATGATGAAGGCTACATGGATACTTTACACATTGTTGAATAGCTTCACTATGTTGGATTGGTTAATTAACATTGCAATTCACCTGCCTTTGCTATAAGCAGCATCTGTTAAACAAACCTGCTGCTTAGTCATTAGTGTGATATGTGGACCTTCATGTGCCTTCAGATAAATAAAGAAGCATAGGAAATTTTGATATTTCCTCCATTCTTATGATATCACACAACATGGACCATAAAAAGTGAGGAAAATATTGCACACCCTGTAGTTGAACCCAGGACCATCAACATTCCCGCCCAAACACAAGCATGTGCTGCCACAGGAATAATTACATAATAATTCAGACACACCTGCCCTTCATTCCTCTGTTTCTCGTCATTGCACTAAGCTCCATATCGTGAAAACAATGTCAAAGTAAAAAAATAAAATAAATAAATAAATAAATAAAAGGAAACCAGACAGAGACCACACATTTTAACAAGCAAATAATAATGAGGATGACACAGAACTTTAGAATTGTGCACTGTTTACATGTGCTTTCACCCTTCACAGCCCTACAGGCTCACCTCTGCAATTGTAACCTAATAAACTCCCCTGATGTCAGCATTCACTGTTGCCATGTATTCAACATGAACACTGTGGAAGTGCCTACACAAAGTGAACATCCCTACAAGGTTACTCTTTTTTGAGATTTAACAATCCTAATGAGTTTTTACCTCATTTTCATATTCACCGTGCTGACATCCAGAAATCTACATGGTTTGCAACCGTATATAGGCATGGAAAGTACACAGGAGCCCAATGTTGTAACAGAGGAATACATATTTTAATAAAATTGGACTGTAATCCATCAGCTACATCCTGCATATGCTTATATTACAGTATAATACTCTGTTTCATGGAGGTTTACGCATTTTATCCTGCATTACTTATAAGTATATTTTGCAGCTGGGGGTGGAAGAGTTAAGCTGCATTTAAGTCATGACACTTAAAAGGGAATTGTTATGATTGTTAATCTGATTTTCTAGCATCCGCCCTGTGTAATTAGCTCAGAATATGTGTGGTGTTACATGTTAAGGGTAGTTCTCTACAAATGTAAGAGCATTTTCTTGCTCTTGTTTCCAGGTAGACTCCTTCCTGTGGCTGTATAAGGAATGTTTTGGAATACAAGGCCAACATGAACACAGAGTCTACATGGTTGCTTTAGAGGTTGTTGAATCACTCCACTGTGTTGATTTGCTTCATTAGTGTAAAATTCAGCTACTTATGCTGTAATTTGCATGCCATGAAACTGTCCATGTTTGCGTGTGTGTAGTTTACTGAATCTAAAACTTTTTGAGACCATGTGTGCATCACGGTGGTCACAATTACGGTGTAGGTTTTATTGAATTCACCCAATTTAAACTACTGTGACAATGTTTCCAAACAACTGCATTCATTTATTAATACATTCATTCATTCATTCTGTTTCCAGTTCCAAAGCGTATTTATAGAAGTAAATTACTTCCAGAAATTCATTGTAGCACTTTCACCCTATACATTAATTAATATTTCCAGATATTATTTTAAATAATAGATCCTTAGACTTTATTTTACCAAACTCCTTTCATGCCATAAAAAAAAATTCATTGGGTTTCTATCAGAGATCAGAAAGGAACTTTTGGATCCTTATAAAAAGAAACAACACAATGTAAAGAAGCAAAATAAAACCATATGCAAAAGAATTGCCAGAAAAAATAATCAATATCTGTCTTAGAATATTACTCTTTTCCTATTGACCCACAATCAATTGCTTATTATCCTTCTCCATTTAGAGTGATGCCACATAAATACAGTGCTGAATAGTTACATGTTGAAGTATACAGAACTTTCAGTATTGTTTGTGCCCCTCCTTAAACAGACTCAGGACTCTCCACGGAGGTTGACTTCACCACTTGTGAATTCCAGGTCCAAATTATTCCACTTCTGTTTGTTATGCACATCCTCAGACTTGATCCAAATTTTCCTAAGGTGTTACACAGTCTACCTGCAATAATTCTATGTATCCATTTCTTATCTCCTTTTTCTCCACGCTGACAATGTATGCATTTACATTTACTCCATGCCATGTCTCAGCACAATAACTGACTCCTTTTATTGTATGCTGCCAGTCAGATTAAAATCTTTATTGCATTCTTTCTTCCACAATGAATGTTACTATTCCAGCTAAAGGCCTCTAAAGCATGTTGCATAGATGCCTGCATTTCTAGTATCGGTGCCCCAAGAAATGTAAACAGCATTATGACGGCCTTTGAAATCATCTGTCCCATTACAGAATGAAGTTTGGCAAGGTAATATCACAAACATATTTTTCCCCTCTTAACTCTAGTAGCCATTAGATACATGTCACACACTGGTATAATTTGTTGTTTTCCGTCTTAAATATTTAAAGAAAATTAGTTCAGATAACAATGCATTTTGTTTAATCTCAGTCATAGACTCAAGGCTATGTGTGGGCTTTTTAGTAGCCTTTGCTATATGCAATTTAAAACAATTTCAGATATTCTACTAAGGTTACTAGATGATCAGTGGTTTGCACGTGACTTGGAAATACATATTGTTATAAATTCTTATGCAGTGCCCTCTAATCATGGTAATTCTGTGCACACTGGCCAAGGTTTTTGATACTAACTTTCCCCCATGCTGGTATTACTGAAAACTTAGACATGCTTAATGTAACCCCCTGCATTGCCTACTGGACTGCAAATGGCAATCTAACAAATCACAGTTTGTGAAAGTTACTGCTTCACTCTCTCTGTGTAAATTTGTAACTAATAGGGTGCCTCGGGATCAGTTCTGAACCATCACATGTTTGTCATTTATTTTGAAGACATCAAAACCAATATCCCAGAACTGCAGTTGATTAAGTTTGCTAATAACAGTATACTGGGCACTGTTATCCCCTCATCAGCCTGCGCAAAACAGCTCCAACAAGGACTGCAATATGCAACTACACAACCAAATACTGATTGATTACACATTCACTTAAGCAATTACTGCAAGTGAATACTAATAAAATGTAACAAAACAAATGTTCCATGTGAGAGACTTTGTCTCTGACACCACCATCATTGGAGCTTTTCCTCCTGTACTGCTTTACTTATAGATATTATATCTACAGTCACACAGCTGCAATGACAGATACCTCACCATTTAAGTATTACAGTTGACTAAAGTCAGGAAAAGCAAAAAATGGCAAACTGTCCTTTTGACAGGTTAGAGATACCTCTTTCCCTATTGATAAGCTGAGGGCACGAGAATATGCACTGTTACTTTACAGATATGTAGATAGATAGGCAGACAGATAGATAGATAGATAGATAGATAGATAGATAGATAGATAGATAGATAGATAGATAGATAGATAGATAGAAAATATGTATGCAACCTAGAGTGGTTTGTCTTGATAAATGAACTCAAGCTGGCATCACAGCTGCTCACTTATAGCAGATTTCTTTGGCAGTTGTACATTTCTATGCAGGTGTCTTTACTTGTAAGTGAGACTGCAATGCTCATATGTTAGTCCCTGGGATTTAGAAACATGCTCAATGCAATGGCAATGACCCACCCATTGTTTATTCTGTTCAGCCTTAGATATCATTATCAATGAGCACTGTGAAAACTCAGAGCTCAAACACATTCATGTTTTGCTAATTGATACATAGCATAGGGTAACTCCATATCACAACTTTTGATGGGGTGAAAGATGATCTGTGCCAATAGTGTGGCTGGCCAAATATGGCAGAAAGATATAAGAAATGGCAGAACATGTATACACTTTATACATGCAGCTGAATGTTTGGAGCAATATTGATATTTAGTGCTCTACTGGCTGCAATTGTAAGACCCTTTCTTGTGTCATTGTTACATACACATATATCATAGCATAATAATATCATGCTAGAATACTAGGCTATTGACCCTAGTGGCCTTTTTAAGCTTAGACATATTTCCCAGTAAAATTTGATATGTTTTAGTTCATAGGGATTTTGTGAGGGGATATATATATATATATATATATATCTATATATATATCTATATATATATATATATATATATATATATATATATATATATATATATATAAATATATGTATATATATTAGGGAATGGTTAACCAAGCATTTACAAGCTTCCTCTCTCTCTAATAGAGACATAGGTGCCAGACCAGGTGTATATTTATGATTTACCATCCACTGATCCTAGTCTGGTTGAATAAGTGCAGGGATGAGCACATATCTGCCCCTTCAGCATGCCCTATTTATGTAGCAAGCAAAGTTTAAGTCCCTGGATTGGGTGTCCCTGATGCTATTTGTTTTACAGATGTACAATGGACAACCACAAAAGTCATCCCCCTCAATAAGGGTGGGCCATCAACCAAACAAGGGAGCTACAGACCCATCAGTTTAACAAGCCTAATATGTAAAGTCATGGAACAAATTATTATGGAAATGATAAACAAGGACACTGGCAACCTACAGACACTGGACCCATTAACAGTTTGTCTTTGTTAAGTGAAGGTCATTCCCACTTAATCTGGAAGACTTCTTAGAGAGGTCACCAAGGCAATGGATGAGGGTAAAACAGTGCGTACTGAATATCCTGACCTGGTTAAGGCATTCAATACAGTACCCCACTCAAATATTGTTGACAAGTCACTAAGCTAGGCATAAATCCTTACATAAATCGCTGGCTGGCTGGCTCACAGACAGGACCCAAGAAGTCAGAATACATGAGACAAGCTCCACCATGAGACTGGTCATGAATGAATTACCCAAGGGATCTGAGTCTGGCTTGCTTCTGTTTCGCATCTACTTCTCGGAAGTCAAGACTAATATTCAAGGTCATCCAAGTTTGCAGATGACTGTAGATTATGAGTTGTTATAGATCTCCAAAAGAGTCCACAGCAAGTGGGTTTAACACAGACAAATGACTGGTGCCAAAGCCATGACCTAAAACTCAATGCCAAAAAATGCATTATAATGCTCTTTGGGAAGTTGTCAACCCAAGTTAATTACTCAATAGATAAACCATCTCCAAGAGTTAACCCAGTAGTAAGAAATCTGGGAAAATATGACAGTAATCTAGCCTTTGACCAATACATAGCTAAGATAATAAGAAAATCATTCTATGTCACCCAACTTATAGGTAAGGGTATGGCACCCAGGTCCAAAGAAGTTATAGTACCACTCTACTTGGCCATTATCAGGCCTATCATTGAATACAATGCCCACTTTGGCTTGTGTCTACAACACCCTTGCAACAGCTGGAACTTCCACAATGGTTTCTCAGCAGGAGAATTTAGGACATGAATACCCTGTCCTACACTGATTTCTTAAAGGTTCTGTTTCTGTATTCACACTCCTACAGGCTGATGAGATGGGATCTCTGCCAGCTAACTGGGCTTCCTCCGACAAGGCACTGAAGAACTGTTTCACATGCACAAACAAACAGTACCAGAAACACTAGATCCAAGGATCTGAACTTTGCTTGTGATATAAACAGAATGTGCTGGAGATAGATAGATATGTGCCCCAAAGGATCCCTGCACTAATGGATATTGTACATAGGCTCCTCATCCATGTAAAACAGAGTTCATCCCTGACCCTATTCAAATGAAACATTGACAACTGGATGGAAAAATCATAAAATTGCCCCTGCTCTGGCCTTCATGTCCCTTATGGACAGAAGCTATCAATAAGAAAAGTATTATCCTAACTAACAACCCCCCCTTACAAATCCTTAGTTATTTCCCTACTAACATGCCCCCTCCTACATATAGAGACCCATGATACTTGGGGACCTAAATGGTTTGGGCTGCATGGCTAGCCAGGCTTGTAAGGGCCCTACTGGTCATTAGCCTTGTAACAACCCATGAAGATATGAACAGGCCTATTAGGGATGAACTGGAAGATGCTTTGTAGGACAGGCAAAGGCCAACTCTCGGCAATCTTTAGAAAAGCAAGTATAAGAACGGGTTTTGAGGTGGTCCTCATCAGATTTGTTTTTAACACCTTGTATTTTTTTTGTGAGGAGTCTCTGTAGATGCTCCAGTTGTTGCATATGCCTAGCCAGGTACATACCAAAGGAGGCACTGTGCTCTATGATTGGTCTTATGAGAGCAGATTACAATGGAATGATGGCATGTTTAGTTCTAGATGCCATACTCCTTCTTGTAAGTTGTGCAACACAGAATTATTTCTTCACTACAGTAGACACATGATGGTCATATGCTAAATCACTGTCTACATTTAATTTCATATCCCTGACTACAGCATCAACTCTTAGGGGAGTATTGTCAGTCATACTTTGCTGGGATGGCCATCTTTCCAAAAGATACCATAATGAACATTTTGGCATTGAGATTTAGACTACAGCTCTGGCACCAGTTATTAGTCTCTGTCAGGGCTTCTTGGTGGATATTGTACAATATTCAAAGAATGTACTACATTGTTTTATTATTTTGTGATTGTACTCACAGTAAGACGCTGTCCAGTTCGATTCTCAGCTAGAGCATCTTCTGCGTGGAGACATGCGTGAATGGGTGTACCTTTGTTGAAGGTTGTGCATCAGGGCTGGTAACTCGGCATGTAAAAATCAACTACCAATCATTAGCAGACCGGAGTTCCGCTGTGGCGACCCCTAACTGGGAAAAGCCGAAAGACGCAAACTAAGTCTACTGGAGATTTTACCTCTGCTTCTTTGGTGAAAATGGATATTTGCCCAGTCAGGCTTTCCCAGAAAACAAATGCAGTGAATAAATAAATATTTCTGTATTGGATGGATTCAATGACTGTACCAATTTACAATCATCTGCAAACTTGGTCAGCCAAAGGCTCTTGACGTCAGCTGTAACATCAAGGAATTAAACTCCAAACAGGCATGGTGTTGTGTTATCTAGCCTTGTATACTAAGCTTTTTTTTTTTTCTTTTTTAATTATTAAGGGGTTTGAGAGAGAGGAACAATGCATGTACATGATACCAAAAAAGCCTCTTAATGTGACTATGCCTGTAAATGCAATGCATAGACAGAGCAATTCAGAAAGATTAATGAGGTGATCCCTCATTCACATAACCATCATGCTCAGAGGCTGGAATCTATGAATTATAGATTACAGCAGCCACATAGACCCTCATTGTGCTGCAGAAGAAAACATGGATCACCATTACTGAACATCTCTACACCTTTGAAAACATACAGCACCATTAATGAAACTCTCTACACCTGTGTGACAGCAGCTTCTGAAGGAGCAAAGCAGCTTAAATCCAGGTGTGAAGTTGGCACTACCTTTTACCAAGTACTGCTTTTGCTGTACTGTCTCCCAAATATGTTCCTTGTACAAATGTCATAGGAATGCATATTTTAAAAGTCTTGCTATCCTTTCTAACATGCTGCCAGAGTAGTAAGGGAAAACAAGGCAGGTGTAAAACATCTAATGGGAATGGTAACTGCAGGCAGTCTTTTTAGGGAATATGTAGGTCGGCATTTAAAGGTGCCTCACTAATAATTGTGAGCTTGGAATGTGACACTGTACTATATAAAACAAAAGCTTACGCAAATGTAAATAATGGGATCTGCTGCTGTTGTAGAACAGCTGTTCATTTTATATTTAACTGCATACAGGTAGGAAATGCTTAGCTATGGAACTATGGCTAGTCAGCAAGTCTCAGCAAAGACTATGCAGTGCTGTCTTGCCTTGTATGCTGATATATATATATATATCTATATATATATATATATATATATATATATATATATATATATATATATACACACACACACACACAGACATATATATATATATATGTGTGTGTGTGTGTGTGTGTGTGTGTGTGTGTGTGTGTGTGTGTGTGTGTGTGTGTCTTTTAATTTTTAGGGGATTGGAGAATAAGTACAATCACACAGTTGACGAACCATAGTTGAACATACTCACCATGTTAGAGGATGGTGCATGCTACCAAACAGTCCACTGCTAATGCTTTGAGTGTTTCCCAGTGGGTTCCTTAATGGCTAAGCTGACTTACAAGTGAAGTATAGTGGGCATGCTGGAGAGGGTTACTTAGCTGTTTATACGTTGTTGCTGTGTGTGGTTGGGGGGATTGGGGGTCGCTGGTTGGGAGCAATGCATGTGGTGGTGTCATATATTCAGGTACAAGTCCGTCACCTGTTATGTACAAATATTGGCATGATAGTGGCAGAGGCTGAATAGTGAACTGCAGATAGTGTCATACGAAAGATAAAGTTTATTGATATTCTTACTGTGTACTTTTTCTCAACAAAGATTTATTCCTGGCAAAGTAAATGCATGCAATTGCAAACTCTTCCACTTGTAGAATAACATCTTGTTACATGTCCTCTATGTCCATAGCTAGCAGGCGTTCAGCCAAGAGAATTCTAACAGTCCCTACCACAACCATGAAAGGAGTTACATACATCAATTCTGTCTGTGTCATATGCCAAAACTATGACCAAGGATGCAGTAACAGATCTCACTGCTGACTGTGACAAAGAATAAACCTATGAGTAAGTTAGACACAGGGCCAATGCCATGATTACAGAAGTACAAAGTATGCTACCTGCCTTTCACAGGAGGTAGGGTGATTGACCTTAGCCAATCAGCTGAACCACTGTTGAGTGAGATAAAGGAGGTTCTTGCCACTGTGAGTGGGAGATCAGACTCATTTCTTTCCCTTGGTGGTGTGTTGGACCTCAGTGCTGAGCTGCAGCATGTTCTAAGGGTCTCTACTGGGGATGCCCCAGGTGTGTTTCTGTACTCCTGATCTGTGTAATGTAGTGCATGTCAGTCAGTAAGTCTCAGCAACTACTATGCTGTGTTGTCTAGCCTTGTATGCTGATTGTTTTTTTCTTCAGGGAGGGTGCAGGTACAGGATCAATCACACAACTGCAGTACCATAGCTGAGCATACTCTGCTTGTTCTTCCTGTTATGAAGGTACATCAGTGCTGCAAGCCTCACTGACACTTGCACAAGGTAAAGTCTATATTTTTTAGTTGTAACACTATTTGACATGCCAATTATTTCTGCACTAATGACAGGCAATACTTTTACTGGGCATTATGTTTTTGGTGTCTTCCAAGAGAATGTTTTATCCAGCTTCACCATCATAGATATTCCACTGCCTGAGATTAGTCTGAAATTGACAATGATGGCTGTGAGCAGCTAGCATGATCAGGGAGTATGATGCCACTGTAGGATACAGAGAATGTGCTGAAACCAGACCCCCTGACCAGTACATGGACATGGTCTCTGTGACTGTGAAACACACACAAGATGCACAGAGTGCCATCAAGGAGGAGGTTAGTGATGATAGACCTAACCTGGGAAGTATGTATCCCCCAGCAGCCAACTCTCATTGTCTGCTGCAAGCTCCATAAGACATGAAATTAACCATGTGGATTGGTGTTATGCTGACCATAGATACCATGGGTACTGCCCCCTTACCATGAACTAGCTATCTCAGTGTTTGAAGCCCAGTGAGTGTTCAAGGCCATTCAAAGGAACAGGCTAACAACACATTGGTCTTTGCAGCGGAATGTGTGATTAACTATGGGACTGCATATCCTGTATGTGAGACATTCAGGACATGATTCAGCAACTGCTAGTGCAACTCTACCCCTTTCATGCTTAGGAGTGTGTGAGCCATGCATGCATCATGTCATCTCTGTCTCTAGTGTTGATGGCCATCATAAAAGTAGGAGGCCTAGTTCTAGGTCACACAGTGCCATCTTGTTTGGAGGGTATTTTGGCAGTAACAAAAATCCACAAGGGCATGGAGCTCATACCATTAACACATTAGGTCACTGCTCACAATCATACAGCATGCAAACCTCTAGCCAAAACTTCAAGTACAGGCAGTTGCTATGGATGGGGGCATGCATAGAATGTCCACATTTTCCATGGATTCCATGGTGCTATTTGTTAGACTTAGCTACAGTGTTGCAACATCTGCTGAGGGTATCACAGCATGCCCAGACACAATGCACAACAGGTTCCACACACAGTCACAAGTGTGCAAACACACACACACAGAGACACACACACACACACACACACACACACACACACACACACACACACACACACACACACACACACACACTCTAACAGTGCCTGACTCACACTACACAAAGTTATTTTTATTTACAACATCCTGTACACATTTCCATGTGGAAAACAATGAATATTCATGTTTCTGCTCCTATCTGTGCAAGTGATTTCATTGTACCATGCCATCTGTACTTTGATATTTAAGTTGTCTGTTGCACAGCATAGCCTCTCTGTCCATAGATAAGTACAGCTGTAGGTTTGCATGCATAACCATTAATGTAGTATAGATGCTTTACTGTGGCCAAAAGTTATGTGCCAGTTGCAGTCTCTTAACCAATATACTGTACCCTATTCATTAACTTTATCATGAATGTTGCAATCATAATACATAAACTGCCTTCAGCACATCAGAATCTTACAAAGCATTGCAGTATATGTAAATATGATTGATTCACTGTAGTATAAAAACAATGGTGCTGTAACAGTTAAATGTCAGTTTTAATACAAAGTAATTATATCTTACATTGCACAACTAAAAACTCCATGAAAAGTGTATTGGCCAGACCCAACACTGACAAGTATGAATTAACTAAAACAATAGCATATCTAAAAGTAAAATACATATCCATTTGCATTCTTACTAAATTTAGATGGTTCTTCCAGTGATAACTGTGTTCACCATCATTACAGATTATTGCAGCACTAGTGTAGTTAGTATCCATATTTAACTTGAGACTTTATATCTTTAGTGGTTGTTAATGGCCAGATCTATATGTGCATCTATCCAGTGGAAAGTGCCAAACCAGCCACTGAAATGATTGCCCTCATACCTCTGAAGAAGGAATGTACATCATTAAATGTTTCTATTCATGTCCTCACCCCAACTGTGTACTAAACAGCCTGCATACCACTGACCAGGGCAGGATGATCACAGAGAGTTTCTAGCATTGCCAAAGTCTGGAATGAAAATGATAAATCTGGAAAATGTGAGAATGAGCAGTGAGCACTTCTTGTGAAATGCCTGTCATATGCACATTGTGTTAACATAGTATGCTATCACACAAACTCTGATACAGATATTAATCGGTGATGTCAGATACTGAGCAGTCTGCCAAGTTTCTTAAGTCTTCACTGCTGCATCACTATACATAACACCATTCAAAAACAGAATAACTTGAGAAAAACTCTCATAAAAATTGTATTAACATTGCACTGTGATCAGGAAAATCCTCTTCAGGCAGATCTTTACTCAGGGAATTATGGTATTTCTAACAGTTGCAGGAATCACTGCCTTCAGTAATTCCTGCATGTTAGTTTGCTAACATTACTGATATGTATATATATATATATATATATATATATATATATATATATATATATATATATATATATATATATATATATATATATATATAGCCAATAACCATTTAGGATTGCTATAACATGCATTTGCCCTGTGTACAATAACTATAATTTTTTTCTCCAAACTCTGTTGTACAGAGTTGTACTTGGAATGCTGCGTGCTGCTGCTTAGATACCAGATAAAGGCAGTTGTGCTATTTTTGTATATGAGTGACCCTTATTAGCATATTACTAACAAGCAACTCACTTCACCATTCTTATGTTATATTTTGGATGCCCACACCAGATACTAGAGTGATGCATAACAGCATCATGTGTAAAGTAAATGACATCCCCATTGAGGCACTTAGAAGCATGAGAAAACTCTTGACTGTACCTCTGGTCAACTGCAGAAGAACCATTTTAGAAGGCTGCTGTCTACCACTTGAAACACTTTGGGGTGTCATGTCCATACAGTGCAAGCCTGTAGTTATTATGCCATGGATATGTGATATTACAGGACAGGGATACAGCTCCAGGCAGGCAGGCTGCAGAAGAATGAGCCACTACAAAGTACCTATTTTCAGGCATTGAGGAATTTGTGGTGTCTCTGGATGTTCATGCCTTCATATTTCCATTTCTGGATGGAGCTACTGCATACGACATTCCAGCTACAGCTAACTTATATAAGAGGCATTTAGTCATGCATATTATACTGTAATGGCTATACTCTGTCCTTGATATCAATTTTCATTTGTCACATACCCTTATGTGCAGATCCTAAATTGCAAGGATGTCATCATCATGTTACCCACCCTCCAGATAATGATGCTGCTGGCATGTGGCATTTATGTCCACATTTGTATACATATATGGCCATTGCTGTCAAGGGTGAGCATTATAGGAGTACTTCCACTGCATGTGTCCATGTCAGGGGTCAGCATACATTTGTCAGAAACAAGTGGGTGTAGTTTCATTAAAGTTACCAAAAGTATTAGAGAAGCTCGGCATGTGAACAAAGTATGTATATATTGTTAGCTTTTAAATGGTAATGTTTTGCTGTGATGGTTGTTTAGCGAAATTATTGCCTCAGCTGCTGGTGCACTCAGTGACATTTCTCCTAGCATTGATATTGACAGTATGACTGTAACACTGAATTATATGCAGGACACGTTTCAAACAACAGTATTAATGCATCTAAAGAAGGACAATGATATGGGCACACAGTACAAATATAACATATGGGGCATGATTATGGGCAAATATCACTTGCCCCCACTGTGCTTCTGATCTCTACTGTGGTATAAAGCACAGCAGAGGTAGAATAAAATGAGGCAGATTTCGTGCCTGTCTCCAGCACTTCTGATTGTTACATACATGAGGACACTGATGTTGTTAACCTAACACACACACTCATGAACCTGCTGACTAAGGAACACAGGCAATATCTGCTAAAAGGACCCTGCCTATAGCAGATGACACACATGGGGATTATGCATTGTTGGTTCCATTATGCAACATGCCTGCACAAATTCCTGTGCATCTGGAATGCAGTCAGCATTTAGGAAGAGCATGTGTGTACTAACAGACACACCAGGGCCATACACGGTGTATCCTTAATTGCTTAGCACACTGCACCAGGGCTGGCTTAATGATTAATGTGTTTACCTCAAAGACACAAGGTACAAGTTTTGATTCGCACCTTTGAGGAAAATGGGTAGACTTAAAATAGCCAACAACGGCAGCTAGCCTAGCATTTACCCACAAACAACTGTGACATGGAAAAAGATGTGTCGGATGATGCAGAACTGTGCTTTCATGAAATGCTGATGGCCATGCCAGAAAAGGCACATGTCATAGTGCTAGAAACATACCACTTGTCAATCTTGGCTTATATTGTTTGTGAACTGGCATGTTCTTCCATTAGGAAATGGTGATGCACGGATACCACTATTGTATGCTATGGCTGAGGCACATCTGAACACAGATGCCACTGTTACATGATGATATGCATATTCTAGAATGGGTTCACTTCAAAATCCACCTCTGACTTTTACACCTCAGCCCAAATCTCATGTATTTGTGAGTTCCACCCTTAAATGTCCTGTGAGACAGGGTACTTCTTCTAGCTCATGTGAGCTCAATCTGAAGTGGGGCTGGGAGGTTGAGTCAGCTTACTGTTGTGTTACACCACTTCAGCAATATGGCATACAGCTATCAGTGACATTAAGTGTGAGTCCTTTATATTACAGCCATCATTGTCATCAAGGGTGAATCCTTCATACTATGCCTGAAAGTCCAAAAAGAAAATAATATGTTGTATACAAATAACTATGCCATGTGTGTGCCTATTTTCTTTTCACAAGATGTTGTCTGTGCAACACAAAACCTATCCTATAAGGTTATGTTATGGTGGTAACTTCTGATGCAGAGACAACCAGGAAATGTACTGGTCAGAATGTCTTTTATCTGATATCTCCATGCATTACCTCGACTGTATGATCCATTTTATTCTTGATACATTGTGCATTCATAGTGTATCATGTTATATTGTTTTCTGAGAAACTTTGCTTTGCTTTGTCACTTGCAATTTAGCATAAAGGTTCCACCTGCATTCCATATGTGTACAATGATCCTCCTTAGTTCCTTTTGGTGCCATCTTATTGCTCCCAGTGATGTTCTGTTCAGGCTGCCTGATGACGTTAGGGCCTCATCAACTTAGAGATGGACTGTGGTCTTCTGTCATCATTTTCTGCAGCATGTCATATATGGTGAGCATCTAAGTTATTTCCTGGGCATGCACTTGAGTGATGCATCCATCTGCCAAAACTCAAATTTCAATAGTCCAAACATGTACTTTATCACTTGACTTGTCTACCAGTCCTCCTCTTTATAATATTCCTCATCTTGTGTGCGGGGATTGAGATTGTGTATTAGTGGCCATGTTTGCTCTAGGTTCCTGTTATGACTTGCAATGCTAAATTGTGTTGTCTTAAGCATATATACTTTGGAATTCCATTAGGGTATGCATTTTTTTTTTGTTTTCAACATTCTTTTCAAATTAATGAATATCCATTCTCAGAATGGACACATAAAATATGCCCATCCACAATCCACTATTGTAGTCCAGACATTTAACAAATTATGTTTTGTATGGATGTTTCCCGGGGATTTGAGTATGTTGGTTCATTTTGCGATCAGCTGTGCAAACAACCTGACAGTACATTTTGTGCCATCCCTTGTTGCTGGCAAATATTTGGGGCCTTCAAAACTTGGTGCCTTTAGTGCTACATGGAAGTACTGTGGTATTCTGCAGAACCCGTCCAAGACAACACTGATACTGAATTTTACTTACAAAAAAGAGATATGGTTCTCAACCTATCATCACATGACAGGCAGGAGTTTGTCATGGAAATGGTTGGTGACTACCAGAGAGCACATCCTTAGTGTTACCCATACAGGGCTGAAATGTCCCAGATCCCAGGTAGCAATGCCTTCATAAGTAGGCATACCTTTGTTTCAAAGTGAATGCTGCAGGATATGAAGCTCATAACTAGCACATTATCTGTATCATTTCTCTATTCATTCTGTATCTATCTGTTATGTTCTATCAGAGGAGTGGTAACGGTGCAGGAGTGTGTATTCTGGGCTTTTCATCATCATCAACATTACCACACTACCTGCCTTCTGATAGTTTTTCTATATTTGCTGCAGAGAAGACGTAGGATAGTTTGATAGTACTGTGTGAGTATGTTAGCATTTTGTATTCAGCCAGATAATACAGCTAGCATTCTCCTCCAGTTTTTATTGCTTTCTAATGTTGATGTGTTTCAGAATAAAAAACATAGTTGTTTCATTGGCTGAATTAACATTCTACATTTTATCCTCTGTATTCACGTATTCTGCATTTATCCCCCTCCCTTTTTTTTCTAACTTTTGAGTCAGAAATAGTCTTGAGTAAACAGCGTAGCACTGTGTCCGCTTCACATTGTGCTTTGGAATCTAAACCCTTTGTGCTTCTATTTCTAAGAAGTTCCATTTGGAAATTTCTCACTGAGAGCTCTGCAGCAAATTTGACTGTCCACATATGCTTGATATTGTTATTTTTAAAGTTCTTCCTTCTTGTTCAAATTATTACTTAGTGAAAGATTTCTGTGTTCAGAGATATGTTGATACCTATGCAAACTTATTGTTGGAATTATTCATTTACAACATATACACTAAATATTTGTAAATGGCACTTGTCACTGTCTTTTTTGGTTTCTGTATGCATCTGCTTAAATTAATTAATATGTGGCCTGTTTGGGTCACTTATATGCATGGCAGAACATGCCATCCAATGGTATCCAAAAAAAATAATTACTTGCCATCCAAGACACATACTTAGCAAATATTCTTTGTTCTGTGTGTTAAACTTGATGTAAAGAATGGTGTTTGTACCAATTACTATTTTATGTACATATTCTTAAGCTTATAATACAGCCCTTTGTGACGGTAATCTTAGCAACCAAGTGACGGAATCACTGGTCATAAAATTGCTGTTAGAAAGGCAATGGGCAAGATAAAAGCATTCAGTGCATCACTGTGTAGAAAACGATCAAATGAAATGAGACACACATCAGAACATAGCAACAATCTGTATTTATACTTTGTTGGAATATGAGCTGTGCTACCCACATAGCAGAAATTATCACAGAAACTATTTCTAAAGAGACAGCAACAATACAATGCTTTACAAAAAACTCAAGGTCAGTTACGTAAATGAGGTTAGTTAGTCCAACAGGCAGATAGACAAAGAAATATTGTTCTTTAATTAAAAAACAAAAAGAAGATTGTCAAGATCTCATTTAAAAATAGTATGCAGACTACACTAAACTTTGAATCAGACAAATAATGTGCATACTGCTTTTGTGAGTGTGTGTGTGTGTGTGTGCGTGTGTGCGTGTGTGCGTGTGTGCGTGTGTGCGTGTGTGTGTGTGTGTGTGTGTGTGTGTGTAGGTCTAAAAGCTCCAGTCCATATTCTCATCAAAACATGCAGCTTTGTTCCAAATTAAAGTAAGAAAAATGAATACAGTAAGTAAATAAATAAATCAAAAGCATAGACTAGTTATATGACATTGCCTTATTAGTTATAGATGATAAACCACACAGAATAAGGACTGCAATCATTTCTTAGTAAATAAAAGTGCAGCAGTCCTTCCACACAGAATTCAAGTGGTCACCAACACATTCTTTTCTCTTTGGCTTCACCGACTTTCTCTTGGAAGATGTCCATATCATTCTTCCAGGAAAACAGCAAATGATTCCTCTGGTTGCAATATGACACCTACAACAGGTATAAATATTTCTGGCAAGCATTTCCTCTCTGTAGGAGGACAGCATTTCTGGTTTCCTAAGGCAAAATCTTCAGTTTTATAAAGCATTTAACACATCATTTTTCTGATTAATAGAACCATGCAAAAACTTCCTTTGCCTAGGAATAAAAAAATGATATTTGGCTACCTGAAGCAGCAGTTCCATATGTAGCCCTTGCAAACACTATTTACATCAGTTTTAAATCAGCAGTTGTATTCTCACTATTTACATACAAGAGTACTTTATTTTATATCATTTTAATATATCATTCTGTCAAGAACCACCACAATATGTTACAATGAAGCCTCCCAACTTGAAATGCATGTTTTCAGTCCTACTAGATAGACAGTGAGCACTACCCTGGTTTATATTTCACATTGAATCTTAGACTATGCCTCCTACAGGGCTTTATGCCCATATTCTGTTATTTGTTTAGCCACAACAGTAATGCAAGCAAGGCAAATTCTCTACTGAAAAGGTAATACTTTAGTGATAATAATGGCCACTCAATTGTCAGGCATTCTCTGTAGATAGTGAAACATCTGGTTTCCGTTCTCAGTTGTTAAATCAGATAACATATAGGTTGGTTTATCTCATCTGTTCTGTGATATCACTGTTCCAAGTCCTATCTCTGATGAATCGTATATACTACAAAAGGTCTTTTGAAACATGCAGATGCTAATATAGGCTATGAACATAACTTTTTCTTTAAGTGATCAAAGGAATCATTTGCTTGTAGGGTCCACATCATTCTTTGGGGCATCTTCTTTTTGATCAAATCTGTAAGGTGGTAAACTATTCATGCAAACAAAATGGAGTACAAGTTTTGTATATTATTTAGCTCAATCAAAAAAAAGTCCTCACTTACTTTTTTAGTACAGAGAACATTTTTTTTTCTTTACAGGGTGAAAGACATCCTCCAACAAAATACATAACTGAAGTATTTTTCTTCTGTCATGCCTAGCTTGTTTTGGTGGCAATGACTGTTTACTCTGAGAGTCAGTTACAACCTGTACCTTAGCTAGATGGGTTGAAACGCCAAACCAATTCCACATGAAAGCATGGACACCAGATATAAGCTTTCATTCACTTTAATAACTGTGAACTTCCTCAGGTTTTCTGAGGAAGTTCACAGTTATTAAAGTGAATGAAAGCTTATATCTGGTGTCTGTGCTTTCATGTGGAATTGGTTTGGCATTTCAACCTTTTTTTCCTTTTCATTTGTGAAGTTACCAAGTTTTGCTAGTTTTAGCTAGATGGGTGTCTGAAACATCTGGATCTATTATTATATCTTTAAGTTAGCAGAAGCATATTAAGATGGCGTTTAAGACTATGTCCATTGACCTTTCTATCATTTTATTATGTTTTGATTAGTTCATCAACATTTGGCATTGGGTAGCTGTTAAAGTTCAGAATGCTATTCAAGAATCATTACAGAACACTATTATTCTATCATGCATTAGGGCTAACACAATGTGATTGTTCCGGTTGCTTTTTGACTCCTCTGTCCTTCTAGCAATCTTGTACTTCCTCTTGTACATTTTTTCTAACATTTGGTAAGTTTTCTTTGTTAACCATCTTCAAAGGAATAGTCTCAATATATGGTGCTGAATCACGTCAGTCTTGACTGGTAGGTCTGAAAACACTTCTTTTTTTTTAACATAAACTCCATTATATCTTGTTTCTGTGGATCAGGTAGCATATTATCTACAGAAGATCAGTTTCCATTTTTCAATGGATTTACTTGTCTTTATTACCGATTTAATTCCATCAGTCTGTGCTTCTTGTCATGTTTTTAGGAAATTAACATGGTATATATGTTCAGTCTTCCATTCCCAGTCTGCATTTAACTTTTCTACTATATCAAATGGACCAACCATTAACCAATAACTCACTTTCAGAGGAAGGGACCAAAGATAACTCCTGCTCCTCAGCACTGAATTCTCTGGTTCTTACATTTCTATTCTATACACCTTTTTGTGCAGTTGTGTTCTTTCTTTGTATTCCTGCATAATGGGGATTATCACCTTCAACCTATATTGTAAAGTATAGCAATTTATGACACTTTTATATGGATTTTTCTCTCTTACCAAATTTTTGGCTGTATCTAATAGCCCATGACAGTTCCTTCCATATAATAACTCAAACAGACTAAACCATCTTGAGACTCTAGCTTTACTAAACATCTGTCTGGGGATCTACACTGAGGATTTTAACTGCTTGACCTTAAAACATTGACATAGTTGTTGTATTATTCTGGACATGGATGGAGTTCCTGGTCAGTGACTATTTATTTATGTATTCCTACTCTGAACAATGTTAATATGAATTACATAGCTTTAGATCTTCCATAAGTATTATAGTCCAAAATGACCAAGATGTACTGAAACCCATTGCAGGATGTCCCAACACCGACCTTAGGAATATGTTCAAATGACGCTTGTGTGATAAGCGTTGAAATCATAGTATATTTAAAATCAGGATGATGGTCTGCCCTCTAGTATTCAGGACATCCAGAATATAAGTTTTCAACTTCTTTCAATATTCCTGGTCAGTAAAACCTTCCTGGATTTCTTGCTTTAGTTCTATCCATTCCTAGATGTCATCCTATGTGACTATGTGGTCATTTCATCAAAAAGTTTATTTAAGTTTTGGACACTAATAGTTGATATGCTATATCCTATCATCTTTATTTATTCTTTACAGTAAATCATTTTGATCTCTAGCTTAGGCACAGTGTTAAAAGTGGTAACATTTTGTACAGCTTCTTCTCCTACAGCTTTAGTTATATTTTCTTTGCTCAGCTCAAAATGTAATCTTCCCATTATGAATTTTTAAAGTTTATCCAGCTTGCTGGGCTGATCTGTCAGAAGGAAGTAGGACCTGCTTCTTTGCTTACTAATACAGGCACTGGAGTTTTAGTGTCTCCTTCCTAAGAAGGGCCAATCATCTTGGTATTCTATAGAAATACCTGTTAGTTTCACCTTTTATAGTTTTTCTATTTTTTAATCCTTTAGAAATATGATACATAGAACAATCTTCCTTCTTTTTAATGCTACTGTACTTTGGCTAAACAAATATATAATTAAGGCCCTGCTCACAGTTATTTTATGAGTGAGTACCACCATCTCACTTTCTTTTTCTTCTCTAGATTGATCTCCCTGTACAAACAGTATCTCAGAACAAATTTACTTTCAGTTTTACTTTTACACTATTAAAATATCAATGTTGTCTAATGTCATCCTTTACCTGAGTTTGATTTGTATACTAGTTCAGAACTCTGAGCTGGAGCTGATTTATTTATTTTTTTTTCTTTTTGCCTTTTGCTATATTGCAAATATAGCAAATAAATTTAAATATAAAGATAGTGAAGCATTTCTTATTGATCAGTTTCTATTTTTTTTATTTTGTCCCCTTTCTATCATACTTGACAGCTGTCCTATCCCTTTAATGTGTCTACTGGCACTCCAGTTTCTCCCAGTCGATGCCAAATTTCAAGCCAGGGCAGGCTTAATTCCTTTCAGTGAGTGACTCTTTCTCTTCAGTTCTCATAGTCACTTCTACCCTCTGATTTCAGAGTGTAACATTTTTCTTTGTAACTCTTTTCTTCCAACTTGCTCTGCTCCTGTAGGCTGCTCTGCCTTAGGTGTGCATTGACATGTCTCTTTATATGTTTTTGCAAATGTGTTAGTTATTCTTCACTCAGTAATGATAGGCAAAATGTTTGACCTTTGGGGTATTGTAACACTTTTCCTTCATCGTTTGTACTCATATATTACAAATGTGTCTGATTAGTTGCTCCCACCTCTTTTTCCAGCTTAGCTAGAGGCATACCTGTCAGTCCATTCTCTTGTTGATTTCCCTACTCACGATGAAAAGTTGATCTATCAAAAGGAATGACTTCTTTCCATTGCCTTCACAAATCTTTTGAGAGGGAATATTTTGCATTCCTCTATGCTATGGCATTGGCTCATGGATTTGTTTCTTCTACACTGGGAAGGGGGCAGGGTTTTGGGTAAGTAATTGAAAAAAATGAATTGAAGACAGACAACACTACCCCAATACGTCATGGGTAAAATTAAGAAATATAATAACAGAGTGAAGCATTTTCCCAAATAAAGTTTGTTTGTAGATGAGTAATGGAATAGTGTTTTATATGTCCATGAATAGAAAATCCCTCAACTACTTTATAGTACTGATCTTTTTACTCACATACAGTGCCCTTAACAGTGTGACTATACTGCTTGAATTGGTAGCCCTTCGTCTCCCTCATATTAATTAAGACATTGAACTTAACTTTTCTGTTGTTCAATAGCAAAAATGTGAATATTCTATTCCTTCAAGCAAGTCATTGCATTTAATAAGGAGAACATCGTAAAGATAGTATGCTTTTCTTTCTTTCCAATTTCCACAGGTATCACATACTATCACATACTACCATTACTAGTACAGGATCTAGCTATCTGACAACATTCTACACATTTAAACTAATATATAGACAGTTCATTTATTTAAAATCTATAACCAGAGTGAGAGCCTTATCCCAAAAGGCAATGTTTAGGCTCAGCTTAGGAAATAAGAATAGACTAAGATAATAAAGATAACATTTTCACATTGATGTATGAATTGTGATGAAAATATAAGAATGTTTCTACAATCTATCTAACATATAAACTGCCAGTGCTTAAACTGTAAAAAAGTTATACAACTGGTTCAAAATGCACTATGCTCAGCAAATATTAAATATATTCAACATATATGAATAGGCCTACAGGGTGCAGGAAAGGTAGAAGGAAAGGAAAAGTTGAAGTAAGGTGAAATAAAGGTTGAAAATTCAATAGATGAGGGAGAAGGGGAGGTCATTGCTGTAACAAAGGGAGTACAGATGAAGAAAATTATATACTTTCTGTTTTTTACTAGAATTTGAGCTATTATTTATCATAGGATTAGACAGCTAAGTTACTAATGCAGTTCCACTACACAGTAATTACATCAAAAATGTCAGAGTCCTAAGGGTCATTTTCAAACTCCCACTTTCTTAAATAAGTAGGCATAGCCCTTTTAAATTTATCCACAGTAAACATATCTATCATTTTACGTTTAGCATGTTGACTCTCAGAATGTAAGCACTGTTTAAATAGGTTCATAGGTTCATAGGATGATACTAGACTATTGGTCTGGAGGCCCTTATAAGCCTAGTCAAGAATTCACCCATGTTCCCTCAAAGTCAGCACCTGTTTCCCCTGTTCAGTATGGACACAGGTGGGATCCCAGGGGTATATTTTCTGTTTCTCATCCAGTTGTCCAGGTTCCTATTAAAGAGGGCTAGAGAGGTACACTGCTTGACATGGAGAGGGAGTCTATTCCACAGATGGGGAGTCTTTGGGACACAAATCTATCCCACCAAGTTCTATTTATGTCACAGACCATGTTAAGGCCTTGCGTGCGGGTTGCACGAGTGGAGTAACTGCAGGTAAATACATGCATTTAAATCACATAACTGATATCTTTCTATTTTGTAAGGAAAAATGTCCAGCTATGAAACTTTGAGTTTTAGTCATAGAAGTGACAGCAGCCCTAAGTATCAATGACTTTTTGGCTTTTTCATTATCCAGACATTTAGTGCCTTCTAGATCCATATAGGCTTTTAAGGGGTCCCTCATAAGCTGAGGTGAGAGAATCTTATTTCATTAATTTCATTCTGAATCTTCCTGATGGGAATAACACACAAAAGCTGTCAGATATGCCTTAAGGTCAACATTTTCAAAGTTAGAACTCTCCTGGAAATCTATGTAATATCCTCAGCAGCAGCAGTGGGTTGTAACAGTAGATTAATAGCCATCATCTTGGCATAATAGCAGCTACAGTACAGGTGCACTCTAATCAAAAGCTCAGAGCACATGCCACAGGAATGCTGTCTCCATGTGAGATAATTTGCTCAAAGAGATTGTTGATTTTGTACAGATAGTGGAAGGTAAAAAAGTCTGGAATGTTTGCATAAAAGATGCACCAAAATATGCCCATATTCTGTAACAATGCTGAATATACATGCACCAAAATCCAAAAGGTTGTCAAAACATGCACAGTTTTATTCCAAATGGAAGTAAAGCTTATAAAAAAGTAATAAAATAAATAACTACTTGTCTGACACAATCTTCTTTGTTATAGCCCCAAAATACAAGGCTGCATTCACATTTTAGTAAATAAAAGTCAAGTTATCCTTTTCCAAAGAATTCATCTACTCAATAAATGAGAACTTTATCTTAGACTCCACTGGCATCATATTAGAAAATGTCCTGATGTTCCCTCCATGAACATAGCAAATGATTCCTCAGGCTGCAGCATGATAGCTAGGATGAATGTTCCTAGCAACTATTCTGCAATTAACAGATATCAATTGGTTGTTTATTGAAAATGAAAGCTAATGTATTGTAAGGTGATTATTATTATTAACTATGATTTTAATGTATTTATATATATGCTTAAGTAATGTTTTGTTGTGTATGTTTTTAACACAGGGAATAATGAACTTTGGTGAGGGTTTAATTGTATGTCGTTTTCTATTTAGTGAGTAATTTGGGTGACATTTTTACTATTTAAATTAAGGAAATAATGTAATTTGTTACACTGATGATGTTCTGGTGTTTTGAAGAATGAAAGTCCTAACTTATTAACGTTTACTATAGCTGCAGAATCTGTGGATTTGCGTTTTTTGTTTTTTTTCCCATTAAGAGAGCTAACAGCCCTCACTTTTGTATTCCATTTAATTATATCATTGGTGTAATTAACTGAACCATGCAGGGATCTTCTCTCTGCTTAATACCTGCAACTTAAAGCAACAGTCCTAATATAAAAAGTGTATCTGATTTCTTAATGTAATATTTCTAATTTAAAAATATGTACCTGTCTGCTTAAAACAACAGTTCTAGTATAAAAAGGCATATATGACTACTTAAGGCTACCATTTTTACTAACTTTATTATTTATTTTAATTATTTGCTTTTGTTTACTGGGTTTGTTTGACTGAGTTTAGTCAAAAACTCCTTTACAGTAGATGTCTGGGGAGAAAAGCTTCAACATATTACAAACATGTTTAAACAGATATTCCCCCAGATTCAGTAATCTTCTGTGCAGGACTAGCCTAGTCCTGCATGGAAGTTACTGTTTAGGAGCAGCACGGCAGGGTGCTATGCATATTAATGAAGGCATGCTGCCTCAGCTCCTAAATGGACACGGAGCATGGACGAGAGTAGGGGGCATGTCTGAGAGCAGAGCTCTCACAATATACATGCCCCTGCAATCAAGAACTGCAGTTTAGCAATAGCAATGAGTAAGACCACTCATAGGGGGTTGCATACCCCCAGTACCCCCCAAGTTTATAAGAGCAATAGTTAAAATATAATAATATAAACACGTTACATTTTTTTTATAAAACAGATAAAAATCAACTGTAGGTGTGCGGGTTTGCCCATTGCTTAGTTACTTATACTGCAGCTTAAATGGCACAAGAAGATAAATATCAATATATATGTAAATGAAGCAGTACTGCAATAGCATAGTGGTTAGAGCATTCACCTTAAGAGCAGTCATTCCCGCTTTGAGTCTCACTCTAGTATATTTCATTTTCCATGTCAAATAACTTTATGAACAATATTTTTTGTTGCATAACCTGCAAAATAACATATATTTGTGAACTGGCGTACTGCATTAAATGCAGATTTGAGGTGTCATTGTAATAATGTTTTAAAATCCACAGATAAACACAAGTGCCCCATACAGTAAATTTATACATGAACCAGGGATAAAAATCAAAGGTATAATGTGTAATGAATGATAAATCCATAGATTGTCCAAATCCACCACCTTCTCAAGAACCATTTTACATTTCTGTCTAAATTAGTGCAGGGGTAAGTGGGAGTAAGTACCATTAAACAGTAGTAAGTGGACGTAAGCATATTTTTAGCAGTAGTAAGTGGGTTTAAGCCCGTTTGCATGGGGGTAAGCAATGTGCACACAGGTTAAGCAATATTGAAGCTAACGCTCTGTAAGCATATTTTACTGAAGGTTAGCATTGATTACCTTCGCAAAAACCCATGCAAACCCACTTACAATTGCTTAAAAGTGCCTTAATCACTCTGTATGCAACAGCCGCTGTTCTGCCCAGAAAGAAAATAAACAGTCATTGTAAGTCTTGAACCCAGGACCCTGTACACTATAGTCACAGTTGTTAACCAGTACACCATCAAAGCAGTAGGTAAGGCTGAGGTATCAAAAAAAAGAGAGAGGATTTGTAGAACTAAACACCTTTATTGGTAAGCACTTTCGTTGGCAAAAGGTAAGCCAACTTCTTCACACCATCGAAAAACATACAAGATACAATACCATGTGAAAAGAAATGCCTTTTATACACAGTGTTAGTCTAATCAAGCAATTAAATAATTAAGTAAAAAACAATCAACAATAAAAAAACACAAGTAACCATTTGTTTGCTCAACCAGAGATCTGTTTTACATAGGTTTTCCTAAAATCAGTAAACCTTAGACAATAAACTTTCTCAAGCCTAATTTATCTCAATATTAAAAGTACCAAATCACCCAGCCATATTAAAGTGACTAATAAGGTTAACATCAGAGATAAGACCTATCAAATTTGGGGTAGACATACATGTGATTCCCAAGGGGTAGTATATGGGTCTGTCTGCAACCAATGCGAAGGTTACTATATTGGAAAAAAAGAACGAAAGCTCAAACAAAGGATATACGAGCATCAATATAGCATTGATAGGCAGATCAGTACAAATGCCCTAGCAAGGCATATAATAGAAAACCCAGACCATAAGTTCAGTTTTATTGTCTTGCAAAAAGTAGACCATAGCAGCAGGGGTGGCCCATGGCAACATAAACTTGAGGAAATAGAATTGGCATGGCAGATCCATACTATGGCTTATATTATGCCGGGTTTAAATGAATATGTATCTATCAAATGCTTTCTCAAAATGAAAGCCTTAGCTAGATAAGTATTACAAGCCTTTTTGAATAAATAGATCCATTTAGGATCTTTTAATATACATGGTTTTAAAAGTTAGT
>NC_056746.1:680436248-680466248 GCF_019279795.1 Protopterus annectens
ACCAGACTCTGCACCTTACCTCAGATGATAGGATTATGTCTGTGTGCTCCCAGGGGGGGGGGGACCATCCCCTGAGGGGGTTCCACCTGAACGTAGTGCAGGTCCAGTAGATGAGGAGGCCTCTGGGTGGGTCACACATGTGATGTGGCCTGGTAACATGGCCAGATGAGGTGAGAGAGGCTGTCCTGCCTAACAACTGTTTTCCTAAACATGCTATTGTGTCACTGTTATAGAACATATGTGGGTAGTAATAGTCCACACATTCCTGGATCATGTCCAACAGCATGCATAGATATCACCAATAACAGCGATCACATAGCAGACAAACCACATACATATATGGAACCATAGTGCAATAGCATGCAGGTGACATTGTCTGTAACAGGCCAGCAGTGATAGTGTCCCCACAGGGAACACTGCTACAAACACATAGCACAAAGTGTGGTACAATAAGATATATGTCCCAATGATAGGTTTTCTATAGCCATACCTATTCAGTTGTGGGATCAGAATATTGTTCCAGATATGGTGGGGTGGAGACAAAGATGTGTATTAAGAATTATGATAACCTTGCTGTGTGAGTTGCTCAGACCTGTTTCCATCTTTATGTGTTTCAGGCAAGATGTCACATGCGAGACTGCCAGTTTATACAGCGGATGAAAATGAGGTCATCATCACACACCTGGTACAGCACTACCAGCTGTTGTTTAGCAGAACAGCCCATGAGCAGCAGGACTGGACCGCTTTGTGGAATGATCTTATCCGCAGGTTAAATGATGTCGGCCTGCATAACTGCAGTTATGAGCAGGTCCGGCATCATTGCACTGACCTACTTCGCAATGCCCATCAGCATGCTGCTGCAGTCATGGGGATCACCTCACAATGGGGGAGGTCATGCTATCCTTCCCTCTGACACATGTTGAGGAGCTCCTTGCCAGCCTCAGGGCATCTGCCTGTCTGCACACACAACTGGCAGAGAGTATAGCGGAGGTGGGTGCAACCCAAACACTGGCAGAGGAGCATGCAGGTAAGGCCACAGGGCACTTTGTTAGACCACTGTTGCATATCCATCCACATCTGTACAGGTAGATCATGCATTTGTGAGATGACATATATATAGTCTGTTGCTGTGTAGTAGTAATAAACAGATGTGCATAAGCTGTAGTATTGTGGGATTGTACTGTTGATGTACTGTAATGCTGTATCCACCCTGTACCACTGCCACAGGTGTGGCTACTGACATCACATCTTTCACACTCTTATGTAGGTCCTTCTGATATATCTCCAAGGCAGCAGCCTGTAGCTGGTGAGTATGTTTTTTGTTCAGGTTTGCCAATACACCAGTCATGTTATGGCTATGGTATATTCCATGCACACATTTAACATACCTACCCATAACACATGCCGTGCATGTTCACGCATTGTTTCTGTTAACTGCACTGCATCACAGTGGTCATCATAATGGTGTATCTGAAAGGTATGTCAGACTCCTGCAATATAACTAACATCCTGTCATTGCAAAATGTGTGCACAGAGATGAACAAAATGGTGGGACAAATGGCCTACAGTAGGGACATGTGTGAAACATCACCCTTATACAGTGCTACAACAGTGTATATACCAGTATTACAATGGAAACTGTTACAGATCTACACTATGGCATATCATAATACTGTGGTCCACAACCCTTACAACCTGCAATGTGGTCCCAACATGAGCAATGAGTGTGTAATTTGGAATCATAGGTTAGGGGAGCAAATATGGGGAATTGTGTCATTTACGCACTGAGCTGTGTTACAACTTTTTTTTTAAGTTTCTAGTTTGCGGCTAGTCCGTTTGTTTCGTTTCTTTTTAAATATGGGGAATACTTATCTTCACAAACACTGGAAGCATATGTCTGCACAGACTCCAGATATAATATAGTGGAAGTAGCTGTTGAGGTACTGACTGCATGCATTTGTCATGGAAATGCTCCTTCCAGAATGTACATGTCCCCAATGTCACACAAAGTATTGGTCTGCTATCCAAGACGTTTGGCCATCAAATGTGCACACTTATCTGCAACAGAGACAGCTGTAGCTTGCACACATCTAACATGACATGGGGTGGGCCCCATACTCAACAGGTAGCACCCATGAGCTGGACATGTAGCCATACCTCACCATTGCATATACCATGGTAAACAGTACAGACAGTCATGTATGTGGCAAGGATGTATGGAACAGGAATGATGTAGGAAATAAACAGATGACCCTCCAAGGCAGATGATGTCACATGTAGCAAACTGGTCATGCAGGCTGCCTGCTAACATGCCACAACACTGAAGGGGTTGCAGGAATTTCTAGCAAGCACTGGCTGTGCAGTACCCATGTCAGCAATTGCTTGGACTCTGCAAACATGTGGCTTATGGCTTAGGGTAATCAGATGTGACAGTTGTACCACAGGATACATCAGCCAGGCCTCTCTACAGGTAGCGTATGCATAACAGAAGAGGTCCCCAAAAGGCATGCATTGCAATGTGTACTGGTGTACCAAGACAACATTGGAAACCTACAGACAGTATGACATAAGATACATGTACTGCACAACCAACGCCTCTCTCCACCTCAGGCCCACCATCCCCATCAGTACCATGCTTGTGCCAGTGCACACATGTATGTTTACCATTCATTAACTGGATCTAGGCTGTTACAGGTGGTGTTCAGTGTTTGGGACACTGCAAACTGAAACACATGTGTAGGCCATCGTTGTCAAGCATCTGCAAAAAGACTGAAGGTGGGGTTGTCATCATGACACAACAGTGCACTGCAGTACAGATCCAAAGGATGCTACAAATGGCTGTATCTGCACACATTTAGGGTCAGGAACTGGCAGATGTAACCCTGACTCCACAGGAATAGTGACGATAGTGTTTAAACTCCAAAGGATGTGCACATGAGTTGACCTTGCAATCATGCAGAGTTGGGGGACATGTGTAGGGCAGACTGATCATATACTGACAAATGCAGATGACCCATGCTAGTATACCCCTGCCAGGAATATTGACTGCTGTAGTACACATAACAGTAGGTGCAACAAATCATCATGATAAGGGCATTCACAGATATGCACCCATGAAGTGTATGCAGGTCAACCAGCATCAGCACTACTAACACATTTTAGACAACCACAGGAAACAAGGAAAACTTGAAGTACCACACACGATAAACCAGCAACTCCGTAGAAGGAACGTTTATTAAGAGCACACACCTTAGAAACCTCTAGCGCCTCGGCCAAAAGCCTTTAACAGAGTACAAAACTTAAAAAACTTCACATCCATTTATACTGCACCTTAATTGATTAATTAATTACTTAACAACCTGAACACTTTTCGTGGAGGTTTCAGAGGTCGGAAACACAGTTGGAATGGGACAGCACAGGGTTATTACCCAGAACAGCGTACTTTTCAATGGACGAACAAACGAGGCAAATGGGACTAATAATATTGTTAGTAATTTAACTGCATGTAAGTATGTAGTTAATCTATCTGGTTTTGAACTTTTAGATAATGACATAGCTGTACTAGAAAAAGGTTTGAAATCCGTACCAACGGTCTTACCTAGACTGCATGAGTTAAAATGTGACATTTTCCATTTAGTACGAAAGTTAAAGCTTATACATTTCTTTAACATAGAAGTTGAGAATACTAAGAATGATAATGATGAAAATGAACCAAGTAGTAGTTCGGATGATAGCTTTTATTCATGTCATTCTATGGATAATGAAGTTGTTTATAGTAATGCTTATTGTAAGTTAAATACGGAAAACATCAAAGTCAAAAGTGAATTTATTCCTTATTGTAAAAATGAATGTATATTTCGCTTTGATATGTCTTTAAATTACAATGTACAAATAGCATTTAATAGGTTTATGAACGAAAATAAGAAATGTATTAAGTATAATTTAGATAAAAATGAATGGAAATGTTTAACTAATTTAAGTAAGAATGAACAAATAGTGTTTAAACCTGCAGACAAAGGTGGGAAGTTGGTAGTATTGAACTACATTCAATATTTATCTATGTGTTACAAACATTTGAATGATAGTATAGTATATCAAAATATAGAAATGTCAGACTATTATAAAGCTCAGGCTCAATATAATGAATTGTTAGATAAAGGCCAAAGATTGCATTATTTTTCAACTAAAGATGTAAAAGATAAATTTGCTATAAAGAATCCTAGAATGCCATGCTTTTACTGTCTGCCAAAAATTCATAAGGACTTGATAAATCCGCCAGGACGTCCTATTGTTTCAGCTAGTGGAAGTTTTTTGAATAATATTTCTTGTTTTTTGCATGAATTTTTAGTTCCTGCAGTTAAAAAACTGCCATCATATGTAAAAGATGTATTTGAATGTTTGACAAAAGTGGATCAAGTAAAATGGGAGAAGGATATGTTCTTTGTAGTTATAGATGTAGTAAGCCTTTATACTATTATGAATCATGCAGATGGTATAAGAGCTATTAAATATTTTTTAGGTGAAAGTCCTGTGGTAGAATATATTTTGGAATTAACTATGATGTGTTTGCAGAATAATATATTTGAATTTGATGGAAATTTATACAGACAAACACAAGGAACAGCAATGGGGGCTCCATTTGCCCCTTGTTATGCCAATATATTCATGGGTCTGTATGAACAATTGTATATTTATACTAATCAATTTTTTCAAAGTTTTGTAATTAAGTATTTTAGATACATAGATGATCTTATTTTTATTTGTAAAGGTGGTATTGAGTTAGTTGATCAATTTATAAATGAAATACAGATAAATAATATGGGAGTAAAATTTGATGGATTACAGAAAGGAAATAGGGTTAATTTTTTGGATGTAGTAATACAAGGTGATAGTCATTCTAAAAAAGTAGTTACTAATATACATAGGAAATTTCCAGAGGGTAATAATATATTACATGGTGAAAGTTATCATCCTTTGCATACTATCAAATCTATTCCATATACTGAATTTATGAGAATAGCAAGATTATGTAATAATATTTCAAATAGAAATAGAGAATTATATAATAGTTTCCATAGATTTAAGGAAAGAGGTTATGATGAAATTAACTTAAAAGAAAGTTTAAATAAAGTTTTTTATAAGGAAAATAGAGAATATAGTTGGATACCCTATAAGAATATTAATAAAATGGATAAAGACAAAGATATATATTTTACTACTACTTACTCAGTTTTATCTGAGGAAATTTTAGATATAGTCAAATCTAGTTGGAATATTGTAAGAAGAGAAGTAGATTGTTTAAAACAGAAAAAATTACTTTTTTCCTTTAATAGGGGTAGGAATATTAAAGATTTTATAGTGCATAGTAGGTTTCAAAGACCAAAGGTTGAGATATTAAGGGGTATAAAGGAGAAAGGTACAATAATGTGTGGAAAATGCACCATCTGTAAATATGTGAGTCCGACTTTTGATAAAATTAATGGCAGGAATTTTCAGACAAATGGGTATTTCACATGTAGGAGCCAAAAAGTTATATATGCAATTAAATCTACTTGCAATACATTTTATATAGGGGAAACGAAAAGACAGTTTTCGTGTAGGATAAAAGAACACATTAGAGATATTAGGAACTATAAATTAACTAGTCCTGTGGCTACACATTTTAATGAAATTCATATGGATAGTCTGGATGGGTTTCAGGCTACAGTTTTAGATAGTATAGTTCTTAACAAATTTATGAGAGATGAACAGGTTAAACAATTATTAAGGAAAAAAGAAGCATTTCTGATTTTGAAATTTGATACTATGTTTCCTGGTGGACTAAATCAGGAATGTTTCTGGAAAAGTTTCGTGTAAGTATGTATATAAGGTTTTGTTTTTTTAAAAAAACTGTATTGAAGCTTGTTAAGTAATTAATTAATCAATTAAGGTGCAGTATAAATGGATGTGAAGTTTTTTAAGTTTTGTACTCTGTTAAAGGATTTTGGCCGAGGCGCTAGAGGTTTCTAAGGTGTGTGCTCTTAATACATTTTCCTTCTACGGAGTTGCTGGTTTATCGTGTGTGGTACTTCAACTACTAACACATTTGTTTGACACTGCATTTGATTGTACAGGACATATGTCACATATCAGGATCATGTACTGTTAACATATGCAGTAATGTGGTCCCATGACATATCAAGGAAGAGGGCGTCATATCAATAAGGGTGTGTACACTCCCCATAGCCACAGTAAGGTTTGACGGTTGTCAGTGTAATAGTATCATATTGGTCGTATATGCACCTCTGATGATGACATCTGTAAATTAGACATCAGGCATTCACAAATGACATCTGTGCACATATCATCCCAGGTATGTGTTGGACAAACACATAGGGGTTGTAAGCAGCAGAGCAGACATAACTGACACACTAATACACATTCAGCAATGGTGTGTACACCTGTGAGGTATGGTACACAGTACTTGGCAGGGTGCTGAACAGGTGCACACCAATACTGTGTACATGGGTGCAGTGTTTTCCAGGGGAAGGGGCATCACCTACTAACACAGCCCGTGCATCACACAGATATATACTGATGCTAGCATGGATTGACTATAGCTGCACTGCATGCTGTTGAGTACCATATGTTATGCATGTTGACAGATGGGTAATGGAAAGTCTGTGTGTAATATCTTTGTGCAACCTCACCTGTAAGTGTGTGTGTGTGGGAGGGATTATTTTGTCTGTAAGTGTAATCTGGTGGAGTGGAGGGAGGTTGATGCATGTAGGATGTGTGCGTGTGTGTGTGTGTGTGTGTGTGTGCGTGTGTGTGTGTGTGTGTGTGCGTGTGTGTGTGTGTGTGTGTGTGTGTGTGTGTGTGTGTGTGTGTGTGTGTGTGTGTGTGTGTGTGTGTGTGTGGATGTCCATGTATGCACATGTGTGATTGTGGGGTTGTTCATACTTCACTAATTTCCTTTGGAATCATGCAGTACATGGACATGGACTGATACATGAGACACCAGGAATACATGTCTGATATGCAATCTCAGGACAGCTGATAGTATAATAAGGTCTGTAGCATGGAACATGTACAGGGAGGGAAACTAGACAATAAGTATACTGTTAAAATTGCAATCAGCAGAAAGGTGAAAGACTACCAATGTATGCAGCACTACAGATGCATTGGGGAATTACTAGACAACACCAGCGAGTGTATCCAAATATTACTGATGTCAACATAATAAGTTGATTGAGCAACAGATCTTTCATCTACTGAGTAATGAACACACAAAATAAAATCCACCAATATGCTGTTAAACCTGTGTGTCTTGGGATAACCAACACAACTGCTCAAATCAAACCAGCTGCACCCGTAAGATAAGACCGTTTGAATAACGTTGAAATAAGTCCAAAAATTTTAATAAATCGAAAAGATGTATAGATAAAAACGTTTTAATAGATCCAACAATTAAAGTAAATCCAAAAGTTATGTTAAGCACCTTCACTTGTACTACAACAAGCTTCATCAGAACACTGAAGGTGAACCTAATAATCATTTAAATAGCTTTTTTGGCACGAATACACCCATCAAATTTAAAGACATACAAACTTAAAAACATACAGACTATATTACAAGCACATAACAAATACTTGCAATAATTGTTATAATTAATAAATATGTAACTAATTAATACAATATTATCAAAATATGATATAATAAATAATAATAATGTCACTAAAACAATGCTACAATAAAATATTATATATATATCATTTCAAGGCCAAAAGTGGCTTAATAGATATGGAATCATTTAAGCCAGAAGGAGTAGAAGCATCTGTAAATATTTGCCACCAAAGTTCTTTATATGATAGTATTCCCTTAAAATCTCCCCCTCTTTGATCGATTGGCACACTATCAACTATAGCAAAGTTAAAAAAATGACTATCACCATATTCTTTTATATGTCTATATAAGGCATTCGTTTCATCTTTTTTCCTAATGCTATAAAGATGGGAATAAATACGTCTGTTGAATTTCCCTTTCGGTCTTGCCTATATAAAACCCGGGGCAGGTCATACATATAGCTATATAAAAGACCATTTTAGTTTGACAGTTTCCTCTATAGAACTTAATCTTATTGTGATTGAAATTATCTAAAACTAAATTATCCCCCTGGAATATATTATAGCATTGATTACAAGTACCACATTTAGATGTATTCTTGTTATTAAAAGTCTTACAAATGAAACCTCTCTCTAAAATGTGTTTAATATTATTTCCTATTTTGTTAACAAATTGAGGACCTCTTCCTAACACAGACGCGATGTCCTGATCTACCAATATAATATTCCAATTATCAGTCAGGATTTTCTTAACCTTGCCAGTATGTGGACCGTATTCCAAAATACATGTTCTATCAAAGGAACTAATATTTTTAATTTTTCCACTGACACCACTACTTTCGACAATCCTATTATTTCCATTATTATATCTTTCACCCAGTAGTGGTGAGTATTTTTTCCCCCACTCACTAATTACATACTCACTAACTTTAAACATAGCTTTGACATCATATCCTCTCTCCTTAAATAAGGAAGTAATATATAGCACTTCATCCAACATGTCCTCATAACCTGATGTCATCCCGACTGCTCTTATAAGTTGTCCCTTATAAATATTCATAAATTGTCTCTTAGGGTGATTGCTGGTGTATTCAAGATAATTGTTGGAGAACATGTTTTTCCTATATATCCGAGATTTAAATGTATTGTCCACCCTGGAAACAAACGTATCTAAATAGGCAAGACCATTCTTATTTTTTGAAAAAGTAAATTTCAAATATTTATTTCTCCTGTTAATATATTCCAAAAATTGGTCTAACAAATTATCTCCGCCATCCCAAATCATATATATGTCGTCCAGATATCTGGAGTAATATCTGATGTGTTTCATATATATACTAGTAAATACCTGAGTCTCTTCCCAATCTAGCATAACCAGGTTGGCGTATATGGGAGCACAAGTAGCTCACATAGCTACACCCCTGGTTTGCCTAAAATAATCCCCTTCAAAAAATATATAATTATGATCTATAACCAGGGACATCATGTCCAGAAGAAGACATGTGGTATCCCATTGTATATCTGCATATTTCCTAATACTACTGGTGAAGGCCTCTAATCCCTCTCCCTTACGGATACTGGAAAACAAGTCTATAGCATCTATGGTGACTACCTGAATATCATTCTTAGATAAATAAACAGGATAGCTTTTGAAAAATTACCGAGAATCTTTAGCTTATGTGATATTTTTTCATAAACATGTTTGAGATATGTATCAATCACTGATCCCATAGGAAATGTCTTAGACCTGCTGCCTGATATTATCAGTCTAAAAGGGGGGTCATCCTTTACTTTATGAATCTTGGGAATACCCACTATAGTGGCTAATGTGGGGTATTCTACTTTGATAAATTTATATATATCCTCAGTAATCATATTGTCAATTAAGAATTCTTCTATACACATATCTATTTTACTATATCCAATATTGATTTCATTAAGTGAGACATTTACATAATTACCTGAAGTGTAAAGAAGATCATGTATTTTACTATTTTACTATTCTAAACTGTCATATATAACTATACCCCCCCTTTATCGGGTTTCATAACCCTAATACTTCTGTCTTTCCTTAAATCTTGAAGCACCTCATACTCTTCCACAGACAAGTTAGACTTATAATGAAAACCTGCTATCTGTTTATTTAACTGATATATCTGTTGTGTAACCACTTTTTCATAGATGGAAATAGTAGGGTGCATAAGGGGTATAAACGTACACTTCTTTTTTAACACTTGAGGGGTCGCACCGGCCTTGTTTGATTTTTTTAATGTGTTAGTGTCTTTAAACATAATTGCCAGGTTAAGTTTCCTGACATATTTTTTAAATTCACCAATACAATTCACTCGTCTGAACCTACTGGTGGGGATATATTTCATCCCTTTAGACAACAAGTCAAAGTGAGACATTGTTAACTCATATCCAGTGTAATTGTAAATGTTGAAGTTCTTATATGTAAAAACTACTCCATTGTGTACAATACCTTCTCCATACTTAGTATCATCCAACATATCAATATACCTACTGTCAGTGGGGAAACTTTCTTGTTTATATAATGTCAATAATGACTTAGAAGTTATTGATAATTCTGTCTTCTCCAGTTCCCCCCTTTTTTCCCGTATCTCTGCCTCTCCCTGTGTTCTGTGTATAAAAAATTAGAATTGTCACCTCTGTCCAAACTATGCCAGGTGTTACCTTTATCTACTCTTAAAAATTTTGTCGCACCTTTATTTTTATTTTTATTCCATATATAAGCTCTCCCACTTTTATATTGTTCCAAATCTCTATGGAATTTCTTCATCTTATGAACATGTGTTTTCTGTGTGACATGTTCTGCATTTGTAAACTGCTTAGCATATAGTTTCTTCCATTGAGAAGACAATAAGTAATTTATAATCAAATCATTTAGTTCTTCCACTTTTTACATTAAAGTTGCTAACTTGTCATCATTAAACTTAATGAGTAATGACATCAATTTATAACCACATTGATCGAAAAAACCACTAGGATTAATGAAGCTTCGAACAAAAATATTATCGATCCTATTGTTAAAGTGAATGGACAGATCACAGACCCTATGAAAACATTTTTGGAGAAAAATTGTTTTTTTGATAACATTAACTCTAGTGTGGATGCAAATAGGATTTATACACTGAAAGATACACCTAAAGGTAAACTTAAGGAATTTATATACATATTGGGTAAAAAGTTGCCACAGATTAATAATATCAAATTAGACAATGCTTACCTATCAAAATGTATAGAAGTTAAAATAGTCCCGATGGGACTTAGATTCTTTAAATATCCCATGGGAATGGTTATTACAGATAATATTATTCAAGAATTCAATGTTTTTTTCGATCAATGTGGTTTTAAATTTATGTCATTACTCATTAAGTTTAATGATGACAGAGCTTATATATGGGATAAAAATAAAAATAAAAGTGAGACTAATTTTTTAAGAGTAGATAAAGATAACACCCGGCATAGTTTGGACAGAGGTGACAATTCTAATTTTTTATACACAGAACACAGGGAGAGGCAGAGATACGGCAAAAAAGGTGGGAACTGGAGAAGACAGAATTATCAATAACTTCTAAGTCATTATTGATATTTTATGAACAAGAAAGTTTCCCCACTGACAGTAGGTGTATTGATATGTTGGATGATACTAAGTATGGAGAAGGTATTGTACGCAATGGAGTAGTTTTTACATATAAGAACTTCAACATTTGCAATTACACTGGATATGAGTTAAAAAGTCTCACTTTGACTTGTTGTCTAAAGGGATGAAATATATCCCCACCAGTAGGTTCAGACTAGTGGATTTTATTGGTGAATTTAAAAAATATGTCAGGAAACTTAAGCTGGCAATTATGTTTAAAAACACTAACACATTAGAAAAATCAAACAAGGCCGGTGCGACCCCTCAAGTGTTCAAAAAGAAGAGTACGTTTATACCGCCCATGCACCCTACTATTTCTGTCTATGACAAAGTGGTTACACAACAGATATATCAGTTAAATAAACAGATAGTAGGTTTTCATTATAAGTCTAACTTGTCTGTAGAAGAGTATGAGGTGATTCAAGATTTAAGGAAAGACAGAAGTATTAGGGTTATGAAACTCGATAAGGGGGGGGGGTATAGTTATATATGACAGTTTAGTGTATACTTCTAAAATACATGATCTTCTTTACACTTCAGGTAATTATGTAAATGTCTCACTTAATGAAATCAATATTGGATATAGTAAAATAGATATGTGTATAGAAGAATTCTTAATTGACAATAGGATTACTGAGGATATATATACATTTATCAAAGTAGAATACCCCACATTAGCCACTATAGTGGGTATTCCCAAGATTCATAAAGTAAAGGATGACTCCCCCTTTTAGACTGATAATATCAGCAGCAGGTCTAAGACATTTCCTATGGGATCAGTGATTGATACATATCTCAAACATGTTTATGAAAAAATATCACATATAGCTAATGATTCTTGGGAATTTTTAAAAAGCTATCCTGTTTATTTATCTAAGAATGATATTCAGGTAGTCATCATAGATGTTATACACTTATTTTCTTGTATCCCAAAGGAAGAGGGATTAGAGGCCTTCGCCCGTAGTATTAGGAAATATGCAGATATACAATGGGATACCACATGTCTTCTTCTGGACATGAAGTCCCTGGTTTTGGATCATAATTATATATTTTTGAAGGGGATTATTTTAGGCAAACCACGGGTGTAGCTATGGGAGCTGCTTGTGCTCCTATATACGCCAACCTAGTTATGCTAGATTGGGAAGAGACTCAGGTATTTACTAGTATATATATGAACCACATCAGATATTACCCAGATATCTGGACGACATATATATGATTTAGGATGGCGGAGATAATTTGTTAGACCAATTTTTGGAATATATTAACAGGAGTAATAAATATTTGAAATTTACTTTTTCAAAAAATAAGAATGGTCTTGCCTATTTAGATAGGTTTGTTTCCAGGGTGGACAATACATTTAAATCTCGGATATATAGGAAAAACACATTCTCCAACCATTATCTTGAATAGAACAGCAATCACCCTAAGAGACAATATATGAATATTTATAAGGGACAAATTATGAGTAGTCAGGATGACAGATTATGGGGACATGTTGGATGAAGTGCTATATATTACTTCCTTATTTAAGGAGAGAGGATATGATGTCAAAGCTATGTTTAAAGTTAGTGAGTATGTAATTAGTGAGTGGGGGAAAAATACTCACCACTACTGGGTGAAAAATAATGGAAATAATAGGATTGTCGAAAGTAGTGGTGTCAGTGGAAAAATTAAAAATATTAGTTCCTTTGATAGAACATGTATTTTGGAATATGGTCCACACACTGGCAATGTTGAGAAAATCCTGACTGATAACTGGAATATTATATTGGTAGATCAGGACATCGCTTCTGTGTTAGGAAGAGGTCCTCGATTTGTTAACAAATTAGGAAATAATATTAAAGACATTTTAGAGAGAGGTTTCATTTGTAAGACTTTTAATAACAAGAATACATCTAAATGTGGTACTTGTAATCAATGTTATACTATATTCCAGGGGGATAATTTAGTTTTAGATAATTTCAATCACACTAAGATTAAGTTCTATAGAGGAAACTGTCAAACTAAAATGGTCATATATATAGCTATATGTATGACCTGCCCCAGGTTTTATATAGGCAAGACCGAAAGGAAATTCAACAGATGTATTTATTCCCATCTTTATAGCATTAGGAAAAAAGATGAAAAGAACGCCTTATATAGACATATAAAAGAATATGGTAATAGTCATTTTTTTTTAACTTTGCTATAGTTGATAGTGTGCCAATCAATCAAAGAGGGGGAGATTTTAAGGGAATACTATCATATAAAGAACTTTGGTGGTAAATATTTACAGATGCTTCTACTCCACCTGGCTTGAATGATTCCATATCTATTAAGCCACTTTTTTGCCTTGAAATTATATGTATTTAATATTTTATTGTAGCATTGTTTTAGTGACATTATTATTATTTATTATATCATATTTTGATAATATTGTATTAATTAGTTACATATTTATTAATTATAACAATTATTGCAAGTATTTGTTATGTGCTTGTAATATAGTCTGTATGTTTTTAAGTTTGTATGTCTTTAAATTTGATGGGTGTATTGCCGCCAAAAAAGCTATTTAAATGATTATTAGGTTCACCTTCAGTGTTCTGATGAAGCTTATTGTAGTGCAAGTGAAAGCGCTTAACATAACTTTTGGATTTACTTTAACTGTTGGATCTATTAAAATGTTTTTATCTATACAACTTTTGGATTTATTCAAATTTTTGGACTTATTTCAACGTTATTCGAATGGTCTTATCTTGCTGGCGCAGCTGGTTTGATTTGAGCAGTTGTGTGGGTTATTCCAAGACACAGAGGTTTAACAGCGTATTGGTGGATTTTATTTTGTGTGTTCGTTGTTGTTCCACTGCACACAACTGTTGGATCTACTGAGTAATAGTTATATATGACACTCCAGTGCATGACATTATTGAATGACTGCAGTAGACTCTAACATATGGGTGCCATGCTCATGATGTCCCGACATGCCCAGGGTGAACACTGGATGACAGCAGTGAGTCCTTGTAAAACCGACTCCAATCAAGGCAAAGAGGTAATGGAGTAACAGGTCATGTTTTGTGATCATTTGTCTAGGCAATTAGAAGAATGATACATTAATGGTTGGCATTAATGAGTATACGTTTCCAAATGTGATGCAGGATGGTGAACTTACGTGAATATACTTGGGACAGTCTGAAAACTTAGGGACAGTTAAGTATTATGGTGGAGTGTGTGTGTGTGTGTGTGTGTGTGTGTGTGTGTGTGTGTGTGTGTGTGTGTGTGTGTGTGTGTGTGTGTGTGTGTACTGTTAAGCAATGACGTACAGGTCCTAAACTACATTTCTTGTTTTCCACTCACAGGTGGCGAGGTGGGTCAGGGTCCCTCCTGCATACAATCTGATGTTGGTGTCCATACAGACAGTGAAAATGATGATAGGTGTGTTGAGACACAGGCGGGGTTGTCAGAGGCCGAAACTGCACCATCGTTTACATCCCCCTGTTATCCACTCTATTCCCGCACACAGTCACAGTGCCTATAGATACCCCATCACCAGTGCCCATAGCAGAGGGACAGTTGGCAGTTGTTGGCCATGCAGAGGACAGTGTGGTATCTATGGCTGCTGTGTCTGGACATGGCAGCCGTAGCCAGATGTCCATCAGGGCACCACATAGACAGATGTATCGGGGTGCTCATGGGAGAACCACTCGTCATCGTGCCCCCTGCAGAATTCCCACATCTGGTACCACCAGATGCATGTTTCAGGCTGCATGGAGGTGCAAGCACGTATGGAACGGTACACCAGACAGGGTCTGAGTCTGCAGAGGACTGCTTTTTCATCTGTAAGTGACAACATCAATGATCTTGCAGGTGCCCTCCATGATTATACAGATGTCATGGATAGATGGTTTGGTGAGATGGTGGGCCTCCTCAACTGTGGATTGTCCATGCTAGAGCATGTGGTGGGACTGGTGCGATGGCCACATGGATGTAGGCCGGCAACACCAACATCTGGGGGTCGCTGTGGATGTGCAAGGACACCAAGCCGCTCCTGTACTGTCATAGGTTCATAGGTTCATAGGTTCATACTAGGCTATCTGCCCTAGGGCATTTATAAGCCTAGCCAGAGTGTGTTTGGCTTTCGCCACCCATTTTAAATTAATTTTGCTATGCCTTTTTTTGAGGTTAGTATACTGTGCCTCTGTCTACCAGTGACACAGAAATGATAGCCGGGGTAAACCTACGATCTCCCATCCTCTCATCAAGATTCCTCTTGAAGAGAGTCAATGTGGGACTCTGCCTAACCTGGACTGGGATTTTATTCCAGAGTGAAGGGAGCCTCTGGGTTATGAATCTGTCCCTCCAGCATGTCCTATTTATTTCAGTGCTGAGGTTCAAGTCTCTCGAGCGCATAGCTCGATGGGATTTGGATTTTCTAAGGTGCAGCATGTCCATTCATTCCGGGTTGGACATGGCTTTATACGTCAGGCACAGATCGCCTCTGAGCAGGCGGTATGCCACTGAGTAGAGCTGGAGTTTCTTTAACCGGGCAGCATATGGCATCTGTTTGAGCCCTTTGATCTTCTTGGTGAGGTACTTTTGGGGTCTTTCCATTTGCTGCAGGTGTCTGGTAAGGTACATCCCAAAAGGGGCATTGTACTCAATTATGGGCCTGATGAGGGATGAGTAAAGAGGTACGATGACCTCCCCTGATCTAGATGTGAATCCATTCATGATTAGGTGGTCTATATAAAATGTTTTTCTAACCACTTTGGCCACATGGTTGTCAAATGAGAGATTGCTATCAACTTGGATCCCCAGGTCCCTAATGACTTCTTCTGTACTTAATGGATTACCACCTATGTGGTAATTTGTGGGCACTTTGTTTTTGCCAAAGGGGATGACTATACACTTTTTGGCGTTAAGCTTGAGGCCATGGCTCTGGCACCAGTTGTCTGTTTCTATGAGGCCCTTTTGGAGGATGCTTGTGTCGGCTGGAGAGTAGATTATGGCGTCCAGTTTGCAGTCATCTGCGAACTTGTTCAGCCACAGTCCTTCCGTGTTGGCCTGTACCGCCGAGAAATATATACCGAACAAGAGAGGTCCCAGGACTGAGCCTTGTGGGACGCCACTTGTAACTGGTTTGGAGTCTGACATGGCTCCAGCAATTCTAACCATGTGGGTTCTGTCCTTGAGCCAGTTTGCAACCCATCTAGTGACATAGGGGTTTATATTTAAGCTGGTGAGCTTATCTATAATGCCCGAGTGGGGTATTGTATCGAAGGCTTTGCGAGGTCCAGGTAGGCTGTGTGGACCACCTTCCCCTCGTCAATGGCCTTGGTGACTGTTTCAAAGAAATCGACCAGGTTTAAGAGGCAGGATCTGCCCTTAACAAAGCCAAACTGGGTAGGATCCAGTGTCTGTAGGTCCCCAATATCTTTATTTATGAGGTCCATGATGATCCTTTCCATAGCTTTGCAGACCAAGCTAGTCAGGCTTATGGGGCAATAGTTTCCAGGATCCGTTGAGGCACCACCTTTGTGGAGGGGGACCACTGTTGCTGTACGCCACTCTTTGGGTACATATCCTGTAGTAAGGTTAAGATTGAACAGTAGTTTTATGTTTGGGTTTAACTCTTCTTGGAGTTCATGTAGGACGCAGCCCGGGACACCATCTGGACCCATTGATGCTGTGTTTTTTGTCTTGGAGAAGGCGGCTCTTACCTGAGCATCTGAGATGTCAGGGTGGCAGCACTCTGTTGGGATAGATATTTGCCCTTTTGGTGAGGAGAGGGGGGAGAAGTTTGCACTGAACCTGTCAGCTAGGATGTTGGCAATGTCTGTGGGCTCGGTGTATTTTTTGTCATTTTGGACTAATTCTGAGCATATCTGGGAATTCCCACCCAGGTTCCTAACATAACTAAAGAAAGCCTTGTGATTATCCTTAGTGTCCTGTGCAATTTTTCTCTCAAAGCTGGCCTTAGACGATTTTATGAGTGTCCGTAGTTTTTTGCTAATACTGATCAGAGATGCCTTCCCTTTTTGGGATTTTGCTCTATCATGTAGTAGCTTCCTCCTTCTATTGTATAGTTTGTTTATGGCTGGGGTCCACCAGACAGGACGCCTGCCTTTGGAGGATTGAGTCTTGGTTTTATTTGGGATTGCATGATCCATGCATTCCTGAAGGTGTTCATAGAATGCGTTTATAAAGGATTCTGCGGTCTGGGCCATATTTTCCACAGGCCGGGCTTTGAAGGATTTCGCCGGTTTTGAGGCATGTGAAATTTGCTTTAGAGAAGTTTTTCACTGTGGTTTTCTGGGCAGGGGTGGGGTCGGGATGTGAATATCCAGTGAGATTAGTTTATGGTCTGATCTTACCAGTGAGGGATACACTTCTGGTCTGGAGCATAGTGTCCCCATGTTGGTGATGATCAGGTCCAGTATGTTTTCCCTCTTGTGGGAGTGGTAACAAGTTGTTCCATAGCATTTGAGTTTATAAATTCTAGGAACCTTTGGGCTAGGGTGTTGGAGCTAGAGTAATGCTCCCAGTCTATGTTTGGGTAGTTGAAGTCGCCCAATATAATGGTGTTTGGAGAGACCTTCATATTTTCCAGTATTCTCAGGAAGGCCAAGTGGGGTTCCTGTGTTTGGGAGGGTGGTCTGTAGCAGGCTATAAACTGGAAGGCAGTTTTACCCACAGTTAGTTGCACATGGATAGTCTCTGATGCATCGTGCTGTGCCACCAACCTGGAGGTGTGGGTATCTTTGACGAATAATGATACTCCCCCTCCTTTTGTGGTTCGATCCAAGTTTTGGGGCCGAAAAGCATGGTATGAGGTATAACCTGGTAGTGCTGGGGTGCTCTTGGAAGCCTTGAACCAGGTTTCTGTTTCTGCACAGATGTCGATGTTCTCCATGCTAAGGAGAGTTCCGAGTGTGTGCATCTTGATGTTTAGACTTCTGGCGTTGAGTAGCATTACTCTTAGTTTCTTATCCCTTGTCATACCTATGGAGGTGGGTTTGTCTTTTGAGCCTTGCCTAAAAAAGACACTATGGGGGTAGCAAGAGCCATTGCCAATATCCGAAAGCCCAGGGGTGACAGGTGCAAGCCGTCCCTAGCGAAGCATCGTGGCTTGTCGAGCATGTCATCCCAGGCTGACAGGCATTGGATCCCCTTTGAATGACACCAACACTTAAGCCAATTGTTGAAATTGATCATCTTGTCTTCATATTGTGGCATCATTCTTGGTGAGGGTAAGATGCTACTCAAGGTCAGGGTCATACCGGCCTGGGCTACATGTTCAGAGAGCTCCTCTATGTCTCTTTTCATGTAGTCCAGGGAGGTACATCTCAGGTCATTCACACCAGCATGGACAATGACTGAGTCATATTTGTACTTGCCTTGGAGTGACCTGAGTGCTTGTGTTATGTGGTGGATCCTAGCGCCCGACAGGCAGCTCACCATGACCTTCTCCTTGTTCAGCCTGGTGAGTGGGATGTCAGTGTGCCTGACGATAGAGTCACCTATTACAAGTGTATCAGGTGTGTTGTTTAGCCTTAAGGGCTGTGACTGTTCGGCACACTGGCTTTGTGAGCTATGTGTTGCACGTGTTTTATTTTGGGGTAGCGGTTGCTTGGGTGTCTGCTTTGGAGGTCTCTGCTGCTTAGGCAGATTTTTATTTAGAGCCTCCGAGTATGTTTTTGTGTGTTTATGTGTTTGATTTGTTGTCGTGGTAGGTCTATGTGAGACTGGAATTGTAGTGAGTGTGGTTTCCTTCTCCTCCTGACTGGTTACGCCAGTACTGAGTTGAGAGAGCTTAGCCTCCAGTTTGGCTATATGGTTGCATCTCTCACATGTGTTGGAATTTGTTGGGAGGAGGAGAGGGTTGTCTGTGTACATGAGGCAGTTGCAACATTGCCTCAAGATTCCCAGATTCACCAGCTGGACCGGAGAGGAGATTGACAACTGACCTTTGGACAAGCTAGAATAGTATTGGGAATTCCTTTATAATTGAAAAAAAGGGCCAATGGGGAACCAAGGGGAGTTTGTGAGGGTGTAGTGATTTTAATTTTTTAGAGCTGACTTATATAATTGCTTTAGTGAGCAAGTGCCAGGTAACTTAAATGCAATGTGTTACAGGTAACTTAAATGGAAAAACGACAAACAGTAACATTCTTTCAAGTGAAACAAGGAAATAAGTACAGTAAGCAATGCAGATATCACTAGGGATCCACAGAAGTGCTAAAAGGCCGCGTTTTAGGTGGAATTAGCATTTCAGGGAAATAAACAAACAATAAGCATACAAATAAAGCTAGATTCAGCAGGCCTGGATCTAGTCTATGCTACAGCAAACAAGGTGTACCAATTTCAGTAAGAAACAGTTAGAATATGCAGGCACTATAAGCCTCTAACCAGAAATTCCCTGCTCAGAAGGGCAGAGTCCAGCCTCTCTTCCCACAAGAGTGCAGACCGCAATCCTTCTTAACGTAAAATAACTGGCCTGAAGCCCAAGTGCTTAAACCAGAACTAATACACTTTTAGAATAACAGACACTGAGCTCTCAATCAGCAGTTCCCAACTTAGAAGGATGTAAGCTACCTGTCCTGCCACCACAGTGCAGGCCACAATCCTTCCTAATGTAAAACAACTGGTCTGAAGCCCAAGTGCTTAATCCAAATGACTTAGAAATGATAGCTACACTTTAATCAAGTTACTACCAGCAGTAATAAATACAACTGAATACTTTAAAGAATGCCTGGATTAGTGCTCAAGTTATACAAACAAAGCTAGATTCAGCAGGCCTGGATCTAGTCTATGCTACAGCAAACAAGGTGTACCAATTTCAGTAAGAAGCAGTTGAAATATGCAGGCACTATAAGCTTTAACCAGAAATTCCCAGCTCAGAAGGACAGAGTCCAGCCTCTCCTCCCACAAGAGTGCAGAACACGAACCCTCTTAATGTAAAATAACTGGCCTCAAGCCCAAGTGCTTAAACCAGAATTAATACACTTTTAGAATAACAGACACTGAGCCCTCAATCAGCAGTTCCCAACTTAGAAGGATGTAAGCTACCTGTTCTGCCACTACAGTGCAGACCACAAACCTTCCTAATGTAAAACTGGTCTGAAGCCCAGGTGCTTAAACTAAAAGGCTTACAATGAGTTACACCAAGCAGTAATAAATACAATTGAGTACATTTAAGATGACGCAAAAGCAAAATAAAGTAGGAAAAAACACAAATACAGTAAAAGCAGATCATTTTTTTTTTTTTTTTTGGAAAGAGAGAAAGGAAAGAGAGAAAGGAGTAGCAGAAACTAAGCTGATTGGCCTTCTCAAATGCTCTCCCTGTACTGAGTAGAGTGAGGTAATGACACTAGACTGGGAGGAGGGTCCCAGATCAAATTTACACTAGGGCCGGGCAACTGCAAAACCACCAACTATAAAAACACTATACCAACAGGGAGGGAGGGTGGGAAACAAACAGCAGAAATGTTACTCACAGCTGAAATGCAGCAGTGAGCCTTTAAATGAAAGTTTTAAACAGCTAAAGGAGCCACTAGAAAAAAAGAGTTTAACTGCAACAAGTTATCATAAACAAACAACCCAACAGATGCTTAATAAGAGTGGACAATTTCCAGTTAATACCTCACACACAGTGAAACTAGCTAGAAAAAATACACAGTACACAAAGTGCTATAAACAACAAAGAAATAAAGGACAAAATAAACAAAAAACGGGATACTTAATGTTATATATTGTAGCTCCGAGTTTGCTGAGTGTCCTTCCTTTGATCAGCTCACTGTAAAATGGCTGAACACTCACAACTGAGCTTCTTAGGTAACAGAAAGTTGAAACCTGAGACAGCTTTTAAGAAAGAAATCTCAAAAGAACCAATGAGGTGCTTAGTCTAAGCTGTAGTCCAGGAGACCTCAGTCAGCCAATGCCCTCAAACAATTCTCTCTCACTGAAATGCCTGATGGCTTTGGCTAAAACAAGATGTCCCTGAATTATGTGCTCAGACACACAGCCTCCACAAACACTAGGCCCAAATACAAGCCTGAATATGGAAATGCTACAAATATCCCCACTACTTAAAACAAACTGCAGAAATGTTACTCATAGCTGAAAAGCAGCAGTGAGCCTTTAAATGAAAGTTTTGAACAGCTAAAGGAGCCACTAGAAAAAAAGAGTTTAACTGCAACAAGTTATCATAAACAAACAACCCAACAGATGCTTAATAAGAGTGGACAATTTCCAGTTAATACCTCACACACAGTGAAACTAGCTAGAAGAAATACACAGTACACAAAGTGCTATAAACAACAAAAAAATAAAGAACAAAATAAACAAAAAACAGGATACTTAATGTTATATATTGTAGCTCCGAGTTTGCTGAGTGTCCTTCCTTCGATCAGCTCACTGTAAAATCTTGTACCAGTGCCAGCACTGCAGAGGGGCACTGTCCACACCACACCACAGCAGGCGACATGCACATGGCCCTGGCCAGTCCCAGGAGGGGCCTAGTTCCAGCGGACATATGTTATCATCAGGGTAGAGTAGCATATCGAGGCTTACACCTGGACTTTCCGTGGAACACCTGGCAGGCACAGTTCTCGTATCCCTGGCCAGAGGTGGTGAACTGCATGCCCTGCCAGGTATGGTCTGCAGCTGTCCAAGAAACCCTTGTATAGGGCAGCCACATGGCAGAACTCTGTGCATGCATACCCACACACGGTACAAATACACCTAGGGCAACCCAATACCTACACACACCACATCACCATGACCATATCAGTAACGTACACCCCTCACTCACACACACATATGGTGTCAAATGTGTGGCCCACCCTAGGTGTCTGGCAAACCAGCACACCCTGTGCATATGATGATACCTGTGCCACATCCCTGTCATCCATAACACTGATGCAGGGACAGACAAATATGTTTCTGATGCACACGGTGACTGCACTACAGTGTACCAATGTACTGCTGTGTAACATATTGTCAACAGTAATGTTTAATGCTTACATGTCAGTAAGTGTAGCTGTCCAGCCATGATGCATTATACCTGTTAGTAACACTGAGTGATTGTGGTCTCCATAATGTTATCCATTTGTGTTGTAGGTGTACATGTGTCATCAGGAGGATGGTCTGCTGTTACATCTTCCAAGGGATATGGCACTGTGGTGACACCATGGCTTTGCCATACCCTGGGTACAGTTGAACACATGTCACAGGTCTGTATAACAGTTACTGCCTGTGCCACATGGACAGATGACCCTCTGGGAAATGTATATTCAGCAACCTGAAGTCGATACCTCTACATACACGAACACTCTTACTTGGCAATGCTGTCACTAGACCCCTACCTGAGTATGTAGTGCTACTGATGTTGTGGCTTTAATTGCACACACCACACAGCGTTTAGGATGAGGTGTGTTCCAGGTTACATGTTACATGCAGAACATCCCCAGGCATGTACAGTATGGTAGTGGGGGATTGTAATGGTTGTATATGGACAATACATAGTGTGACATACCATCATATAGACATTAAAAAACACATAACAGTCAGGCACACATCCAAGAGACCTGGGACTATCAGTGCTAACTAACTTGTCAGTGTGTCCAGTGTATTACAGGTAGGCAGCACACAGCACATACATAACTGGGCTGGATAGGGTTATCAGTTACCTGAATGGTTGATGGAGACAGTGGTCACCATACAGTGGTGCATGAGACATGTACCGGGGGTACCATGGTGTAATGACAGTATATCCAGCACCCACACCCACTGTGGATATTGTATGCACTGAAACCCATGATGGCACTCTGACATACCCACATCACACATTGACCAGGATTGCAATACAACCCCTTGTCCATCCCAAGAGTGCTACAACAGGGATATGCATAAAATTCACATGCCACAGGCATAGTAGGATGATGCATTGTCATGTCTCTCCTATGGGCAGCAACATCACTATCCTTAATACTGTGTGGCAATGTGTATTGTAATAGGAGTATGTGGCCTCAGAATGCTGTACCATACATATATACACAAATGCACACATACACACACTTGCCAGAACTCAGTGGGTATCCCATGCCTATCAACCCATTTGTACAACAGTGTTGTGCTGGTACTGCAAGGCCCAGGTAGCCCTTAGGGAGAGGAGTGTAACAAGGTACATGTAATGTCTGGTACAGCAGCAGCGACATCTAACTATGGCAATGGGTGTTGCAGTGGGTGTGAAGGGCCTCAGGGTATTCCCAACTACAGGTGTACTAACACACAGACACTGATATTATTAGTAATGCACACCTACACATTTGTCAGTACTGGGGTGCATCGGTGCAGTTGTTCATAGGTGTGTACCTGGCTATTGTCCATGGAGAGATGGGACATGTAGGGGATATGTGTACAGTGGTAGCATGCCACCTGCCATGTGCCAGCAGGCAACCTATCTACAGACACCACTGTGGTGACCCTCAGGGTGAGAGTGACATGCATCAGCCAATCCTCTAGGCGCCTCCTGCAAATGGCCGGTGAGGTGCTCCAGTTGACATGTATGCAACATGTATTACATAACATGGTTAGTGTCTGTTCTAGAGACATGTACCCAAGCATATTCTGTTGATTGTGCTAGTGTAGTGGAGGTATCCGTGGCATGTGGTGCATGCAGGGTGTTGTGTCCTATCTGTGCCAGTTATAACACAGCTGGGCAGACATGTCAGTGTCAGTCAAGCATAGGTTGCCTTTACGTTTCCAAGCTGGATACCTGCCATCTGCACATCTGTACAGGGACTGACAGACATCAGCTCACCAACTAGCTATGCATAGGATGAATATGTTGACATATAGAAGTCTGACACTGATTGGTATGCCATTACTACATGATGGCAGCCCTCACTGACATGTGCTATACAGACAGTAGTCTATAGTTAATTTCCATATGTCAGATCATTATCCAGTAGGAAATATATAATTTGACACAGCTCACAGACCAGGAACATGACAGTGAGGAATCAGAGTCTGTCTATGCATGCAGGGGTGTTTGTTGCCAGTACTATAATTAACAATCTACTCTTACTTGGGAAAGCACTGTCAACAGTAGTAACATCATGATACACTACATGCCAGTGTGACTGCATATAACATCTGTTACTACCCTTGTATGTAACACATTCACATGGATAACAGTGTTGTACAGGTCAGATATACTCAAGTGTCGCAGACAGGAGACTCACACCCCTTGTTACTGTAATCACAGCATGTAGACACATGTTATGTAGATGGCATTACATACACCTATTACAGATGTCATTACCCTGCTAAGTTTTCAGACTGAGATGTGAGCACTGGTTACCTGGACTGAGCCATGCTTAGCAGGTGTCAGCATTGCTTCAATATAACAGCTAAGCACATTTGCACACTGGTAAGCGAAGCCTACTTGGTGTAACTGCCCGTACATTTAACCATAATTCAGCACCACTTAGCATCATGCAAACCCACACAAACACACTAAAAGCTGCTCAAAACTGCCTTGACCACTCTGTATCCAACATCCCTTGTTCTGCCCAGCAACAAAATAAACAGCCCTTGATCCCAGAACCCTGTACACTATAGTCACAACAGCTAACCACTATACCATGACAGCTGTGAAGACAGTTGTTTTTCCAATAAATCTGTCAGTAAATATATTGAATAGTATTAAACAATTCCTGTCAATTCTACAATTGTACAGTACTTGTTCGTGATATTACTGTTGCATCACGTATGTTATTATGTCTAAATATACACATATCAGATACATATGGTGTGATACATCAGGGAAGGTATGAACAACAGTAATTTGTTTACACATGACAAGGACATGGATATATACATATACATATATAGATATATGTCTACATGTGCACACACATATATTCATATATATGTATTTATACACATCTGTATAGTGCATCACATATATGGCCATTTATACATCTCTCTCTTTCTCTCTCTCTCTCTCTATATATATATATATATATATATATATATATATACATCATATATGTGCATATATGTCTATTTATGTTGATATATATGTAGCTATCTATAACTATATGTGCATATATATCTGTATATCTGTATACGTGTAGACATTAATAGATGTGTATATGCATATATATTGGCTATGTATATGTGTATATATCTATATAGATATATGTATACATATATATATATATATATATATATATATATATATATATATATATAATATATATTTGTTGTTGTTGTTGTTGTTTGTTTTTCGGCTGTTCCTGGTTAGGGGGTCGCCACAGTGGAACTCCGCTCCGTTAATGATTGGCAGTAGATTTTCACAAACGCAGAGTTGCCAGCTCGATGTTCAAAATTCAACGAAGGCACGCCCATTTACGCATGTCTTTTGAATGCCCACCCAACCTCGGGGAGGACATGCAGACTCCACACAGAAGGCACTCCCCGCACTCCAGTCGAAAATCGAACGGGAGAACTTCTTGCTGTGAGGCAACCAACGCTACCGCTGCACCTATATATATATATATATATATATATATATATATATATATATATATATATATATATATATATATATATATATATATATAGATATATGGATATATATATATATATATATATATATATATATATATATATATATATATATATATATATATATATATATATACATACACATATATTTTACCATATGTCCAGAACATGGAATGGGGTTATACCTCAACACCAATAGTCTCAACCTCTTAGTGCATGGGGATGCCATGTATGTATAGCAGGTATATATTTAGACTGTTGCTACTGTAACAGGGTTGTCTTAACAGACATGTTGTGTGTGGGAGGTCACATCAGCTAATGACATCTATACCATCAGTTACTGACAGACAGCCTAAGGCATCTTAGTACTGTACCACTGATAGCACAATAATGATCCTGTGAACTACAGCACAGTTATGACCAATATATGTGGACAGTATGGCACACTGTGGTCAGTCCAGAGATATACACAGATCCCCTTTGTGCGAGACATGTGGACCAGGCCTGACAATGTGGATGTTAACAGCCATGTACATGGGTATATCACATAAATACTGGACTACATATGCCCACACAATTTATGCATTCACACACTCCTGTCTGTGCTGACACATAATAACTGGTGGTGCAGAGATCACATGGCCACATACTACCCAGTAGTTAGTGACATACATCTGTGCAGCATCCCACAGCTTTGTCAGAAATACAAAACAGTTATGGTGGCCTGGCAGCAGTACATCATGCAAATATCTGGACATAACATTGCACTGGGTAATTACACTAAGCTGTTAGGCATGTAACACAGCACTGTCCAAACTACAGGCAGACTGCCACAATACTGGAATACATTTCATATTGGGAAATACAAATGTACCTGCAGATATACAGGCTGTACAGGCATGTTACAGCAGAGAGAAACAGACACCTGTGTGAAAGTGCATACCCACAGCCAATGTGAACACAGCCACAGCCACATATGGTATGCAAGCTTAATATTACACTATATGGACTGTCTGATCAACACCATCCTCATATGTGCCACTCACACACTAACCCAACATATACTGGTCATGACACAGTGTGGCCCAATGCCTGTCTGTGGTATGGGACACGTGTGTGTTTGGCCCTACAGATGTATGAGCCAATAGGGTACCATACACTGGAGCAGCATGTAACATCAGATAGAACAGGACCAAGAACAATGACATCTACCACAGTCTGTACAAAGGCCAAGGTACGTATTCGCAATACACATATTGTCGACAATCACCATAAGTACACAGATGCCACTACTGTACACACAACCACAGAATACCCAGGTTATATCCTCAGAAATAACTCCTATTATACATAACATGTCTAGCAGTCTGATATCTGACTGGCTTGTTATCAGGTATGATGTCAATACAATACAATACAATACATATGCACCTTTTACTGCATGACATATGTATAAAGGTTGACAGAAGTGTGGCTGGAGCCACAAACACTGGGCCAATATTGGCATGTTGCTGTGATACCCTCATACATTTACTATTGTAACAGGGTTTGTTGTGACATATGTCCTATGAAGGATATGAAGTTAATAACTCTCATTGCTGTCACCATGTACTGACTGCAATCCTCAGACTATGCTTCTGCAGTTCTATGATAGGTGAACTGTGAGTAACATGAGACACATAAGACTCCAAACACTGACCACTCTGCAGATATCCCAACAGGTGGGTGTTTCCTCAAACACATAACACTGTCATGACAGGTATTAAATCATGTAGACCAGCCATATCCACACAAACCCTGTTAAACCAATATTACTCCAAATGCAGAAGAGCAACATTTACATTCTGTAGTCATGTCTGGAATATCCCCCTCCTATTTGTTGGCCTGTCTCCACAGTGTGTGTTGTTAGAGGTATATCCCACTACCATCTGTGATACTGTTTGCTAAACACCGACAAGAAATCCTGCTTACAGTGAATGAAAAGGGCCAACACCCACATGATGTTCCTAGTCATAGGAGTGTGTTTCCATGCAATTGGCTATGGGAATGTTATCATAGCTGTCCCACATGCAATCAGCTAGTGGGTGACTGCAATTCATGAAGAGGCCATCAGCTGATCATGAGCATCCCTTATAAAAACACAAGCTGCTGCCTAAGAAAAAGCAGGTGTATTTTCCACATCCACCAGAGAGGGAGTGAGAGAGACCATGTAGGACAGGGAGGGGTGGGAGAGTAAAGCCTAAGCATGTTTGTGTCACACACTTACCAGTTCAGGGTTTCAAACCCATGTCTGACTGTGTACTGCTATTACATGTCTATGCAGTTATTGCATGTGCCACAGAGATTACACATTGGGGAGCTGTCCAAGGATATATTCGATGGTGAGTGACATCTGCAACAGTGATAAAGGAGAGATAAGGTAAGTGTAGTACACATGCCTATCCACATGAATAGGTGTCAAGGTCGACACAGCCACACTCTCTCAGGGACTCACACACATTATCGTAGTTGGCAGGGTCAGGATTAGACTTCCTAACTAGCTAGTTTGCCACAATACAGTAAAACACGGGTATCACATGCACCACAGGGGTTATCAGGATGATATATGGGCAAAGGGTATGCCAATGTGTCTGACATTAGAAGGAATGCTTCAGTAGGCCAATGGGAGGTATACTGAGTGTGAATGGCATCCAAATCATTATTCTCCACACTCACACAGACACAGGTTGCCAGTACTGACATGCATGGGTGCATTGCTTCAAAGGTGTGTAGTGGCTGACTGTACCAGAAGGCTGTATAAGGCTAGGTAAAAGGTATACCTTGGCATCAGGCCACATGACAATGGCTGTTGTGTGGCTCAGGGGTGTAGTGTCTGGATTGGCCCATACAGGTGGGTATTGTATTCACCATCCAGTCATCTAAGTTACTATTGTGGGTGGCCAGTGCTGTGCAATGCTTGCCATGTATGTGTTCTATAGTCATGACATGGACGGTGTCTGGGATGTGCACACAACCCACATGCATGTGCTGTGACATGTGGAAGTGTACCTAGGGTGTCTGGGGCATGTTGTGTACACAGACTGTTATCATCAGATGTGCCATTCCTGGCCACATGTGTTGAGTACTGGCAATGGACACCAGGTTGACCCTGCATTTAAACTGTCAGCTTGATAAAAGTATTCCCTGGTGTCAGTGGCATCTGTCCATACAGGGCATGGGTATGTTGTTTGTGGGTTACATTTGCTGGCTCTACAGTTGTTGCAGGCATCCAGTGGGGAACATAGTGAAGGAGCACTGTATGCAATTATGTGCCTATTGTAGGGATGGGGCAGGGTGCCATGCCCTCTGTAGTCCACTGCAATAACACCATGGTTACTATCTCTGGGCAATATGCAGGGAATGACCAAGATAGTAGTTGTTGCCTAGCTGAGTGTGTCTGTGTATGAGACATGGTTTGAGAGTGTTCTCTGGGTAATACAAGGGTAGCCTATATTGTTTGCCAGGCCTTGATGTCACATGTAGGGGTAAGGATTGTCTAACCCAGCCTCTCTGCTGTTTGACATCTTTGACATCTGTTATCCTTGTAAGGTGAACATTGTGACATATAATAGGCCCACCATATTAGAAATTTGCAAAACCCACACAATGAGGCCAGTTATTACACATTCACAGCTATTTCCACATAGGACACGAATGACAAGCACACACACACAGCAAGTCTCACAGTTGCCATATCTGGGATTAGAACTCTTACCTAACTAGTACATCACACTACAGCATTACACAGTTAGAGCACATGCCACAGAGATTACTGGGCCATTCTTTTCCCAAAGGTGTATTTCAAACTGAATGACATCAGCAGGCTTGCCAAAGTAGGGCAATGGAGGTTGTTGTGACTGTGAATGGCCTCAAAAGCCTTTCTCCCTACAAAGAGAAACAACCTTTTACACTTGCCATGTCTGGAAATAGAACTTCTACCTAACTAGTATATCACACTGGAAGTAATGCCATTATGATGGACATGTGGGTTCCAGAGCCCACCACTTGCAGAACACTCAAGTTAATGTGGAATGTAGCATGCAGAAATGCCATAGGTGTGTAATAGGCTTACCTGCAATCTGTCCCTATATAAACCCCCCTAATGTTAAGCTGTGTCAACATGTGGCCATGTGGCAC
>NC_056746.1:680468748-680476248 GCF_019279795.1 Protopterus annectens
GTGTCATCTGCGAGGTGGAAGCCCTATGAGCCCCCATATGGAAACAATGGGAACAAGACCCCCCACCCATTGCCAGTCACAACATCAGCTTCACAGCCCTGAAGGTGCCTGGGCTGAAGGCTGAGCAGGAGGAGCATGTTTACCCTGTGAATGTGTACTGAGGGCCTCAAGATGCTTTAGCACATCCCCACAAGTCTCTGTGGAGCTCCCTATGCACCAGACCCTGTACCTTACCTCAGATGATAGGATTATGTCTGTGTGCTCCCAGGGGGGGCACCATCCCCTGAGGTGGTTCCACCTGAAGGTAGTGCAGGTCCAGTAGATGAGGAGGCCCCAGGGTGGGTCCCACATGTGATGTGGCCTGGTATCTTGGCCAGATGTGGTGAGAGAGGTTGTCCTGCTGGCAACTGTTCCCTAAACATTGTGTCACTGTTATAGAACATAAGTGGTAGTAATAGTCCAGACATTCCTGGATCATGTCCAACAGTATGCATAGATATCCCCAATAACACAAAACAACAGATATGCAGCGATCACATAGCAGACAGACCACATACATATATGGAACCATAGTGGCCCCATGCAATAGCATGCAGGTGACATTGTCTGTAACAGGCCAGCAGTGATAGTGTCCCCACAGGGAACACTGCTACAAACACATAGCACAAACTGTGGTACAATATATGTCCCAATGATAGGTATTCTATAGCCATACCTATTGAGTTGTGTGATCAGAATATTGTTCCAGACATGGTGGGGTGGAGACAAAGATGTGTATTAAGAGCTTTGATAACCTTGCTGTGTGAGTTGCTCAGACCTGTTTCCATCTTTATGTGTTTCAGGTAAGATGTCACATGTGAGACTGCCAGTTTATACAGCGGATGAAAATGAGGTCATCATCACACACCTGGTACAGCATTACCAGGTGTTGTTTAGCAGAACAGCCCATGAGCAGCAGGACTGGACCGCTTTGTGGAATGATCTTGTCCACAGGTTAAATGATGTTGGCCTGCATAACTGCAGTTATGAGCAGGTCCAGCATCATTGTACTGACCTACTTCGCAATGCCCATCAGCATGCTGCTGCAGTCATGGGGATCACCTCGCAACGGGGGAGGTCATGCTATCCTTTCCCCTGACACATGTTGAGGAGCTCCTTGCCAGCCTCAGGGCACCTGCCTGTCTGCACACACAACTGGCAGAGAGTATAGTGGAGGTGGGTGCAACCCAAACACTGGCAGAGGAGCATGCAGGTAAGGCCACAGGGCACATCCATAGACCACTGTTACATATCCATCCACATCTGTACATGTAGATCATGCATTTGTGAGATGACATATATATAATCTGTTGCTGTGTAGTAGTAATAAACAGATGTGCATATGCTGTAGTATTGTGGACTTGTACTGTTGATGTACTATAATGCTGTATCCACCCTGTACCACTGCCACAGGTGTGGCTACTGACATCACATCTTTCACACACTTGTGTAGGTCCTTCTGATATATCTCCAAGGCAGCAGCCTGTAGCTGGTGAGTATGTTTTTTGTTCAGGTTTGCCAATACACCAGTCATGTTATGGCTATGGTATATTCCATGCACACATTTAACATACCTACCCATAACACATGCCGTACATGTTCACATATTGTTGCTGTTAACTGCACTGCATCACAGTGGTCACCATAATGGTGTAACTGAAAGGTATGTCAGACTCCTGCAATATAACTAACATCCTGTCATTGCAAAATGTGTTCACAGAGATGAACATAATGGCGGGACAAATGGCCAACAGCAGGGACATGTGTGAAACATCACCCTTATACAGTGCTACAACAGTGTATATACCAGTATTACAATGGAAACTGTTACAGATCTACACTATGGCATATCATAATACTGTGGTCCACAACCCTGACAACCTGCAATGTGGTCCCAACATGAGCAATGAGTGTGTAATATGGAATCGTAGGTTATGGCAGCAAATATGGGAAATACTTATCTTCACAAACACTGGAAGCATATGTGTGCACAGAGTCCAGATAAAATATAGTGGAAGCAGCTGTTGAGGTACTGACTGCATACATTTGTCATGGAAATGCAATTTCCAGAATGTACATGTCCCCAATGTCACAAAAAGTATTGGTATGCTGTCCAAGATGTTTGGCCATCAAATGTGCACACTTATCTGCAACAGAGACAGCTGTGGCTTGCACACATTTTACATGACATGAGGTGGGCCCCATACTCAACAGGTAGTACCCATGAGCTGGACATGGAGACATACCTCACCATTGCATATACCATGGTAAACAGTGCAGACAGTCATGTATGTGGCAAGGATGTATGGGACAGGAATGATGTAGGAAATAAACAGATGACCATCCAAGACAGATAATGTCACATGTAGCAAACTGGTCATGCAGGCTGCCTGCTAACATGCCACAACACTGAGGGGGTTGCAGGAATGTCTAGCAAGTACTGGCTCTGCAGTACCCATGTCAGCCATTGCTTGGACTCTGCAAACATGTGGCCTATGGCTTAGGGTAATCAGATGTGACAGTTGTACCACAGGAAACATCAGCCAGGCCTCTCTACAGGTAGTGCATGCATAACAGAAGAGGTCCCCAAAAGACATGCATTGCAATGTGTACTGGTGTACCAAGACCACATTGGAAACCTGCAGACAGTATGACATAAGATACACGTACTGCACAACCAACGCCTCTCCCCATCTCAGGCCCACCATCCCCATTGGTACCATGCTGGTGCCAGTGCACACATGTATGTTTACCATTCATTAGCTGGATCTAGGCTGTTACAGGTGGTGTTCAGTGTTTGGGACACTGCAAACTGACACACATGTGTTGGCCATCATTGTCAAGCATCTGCAAAAAGACTGAAGGTGGGGAGGGGTTGTCATCATGACACAACAGTGCACTGCAGCACATATCCAAAGGATGCTATGAATGGCTGCATCTGCACACAGTTCGGGTCAGGAACTGGCAGATGTAACCCTGACTCCACAGCAATAGTGACGGTAGTGTTTAAACTCCAAAGGATGTGCACATGAGTTGACCTTGCAATCATGCAGAGTTGGGGGACATGTGTAGGGCAGACTGACCATTTACTGGCAAATGCAGATGACCCATGCTAGTATACCCTGCCAGGAATATTGCCTGCTGTAGTACACATAACAGTATGTGCAACAAATCATCATGATAAGATCATTCACACATATGCACCCACGAAGTGTTTGCAGCTTAACCAGCATCAGCACAACTAACACATTTGTTTGACACTGCATTTGATTGTACAGGACATATGTAACATATCAGGCTCATGTAATGTTAACATATGCAGTAATAGGGTCCCATGGCATATCAAGGAAGAGGGTGTCATATCAATAAGGGTGTGTACACTCCCCATAGCCACAGTAAGGTTTGACGGTTGTCAGTGTAATAGTATCGTATTGGTCATATGGCACTGCTGATGATGACATCTATAAATTAGATATCAGGCATTCAGAAATGACATCTGTCCACATATCATCCCAGGTATGTGTTGGACAAACACATAGGGGTTGTGAGCAGCAGAGCAGTCATAACGGACACAGTAATACACATTAAGCAATGCTGTGTACATCTGTGATGTATGGTGCACAGTACTTGGCAGGGTGCTGAACAGGTGCACACCAATACTGTGTACATGGGTGCAGTGTTTTCCAGGGGAAGGGGCATCACCTATTAACACAGCCCATGTATCACACAGATATATACTGATGTGAGCATGGATTGACTATAGCTGCACTGCATGCTGTTGAGTACCATATGTTATGCATGTTGACAAATGGGTAATGGAAGGTCTGTGTGTAATATCTTTGTGCATCACCTGTAAGTGTGTGTGTGTAGGAAAGGTTATTTTGTCTGTAAGTGCAATCTGGTGGAGTGGAGGGAGGTTGATGCATGTAGGATATGTGTGTGTGTGTGTGTGTGTGTGTGCGTGTGTGTGTGTGTGTGTGTGTGTGTGTGTGTGTGTGTGTGTGTGTGTGTGTGTGAGTGTGTGTGTGTGTGTGTCCATGTATGCACATGTGTGATTGTGGGGTTGTTCATACTTCATTAATTTCCTTTGGAATCATGCAGTACATGGACATGGACTGACACATGAGACACCAGGAATACTTGTCTGATATATAATCTCAGGACAGCTGATAGTATAGTAAGGTCTGTAGCATGGAACATGTATTGGGAGGGAAACTAGACACCAAGTATACTGTTAAAATTGCAATCAGCAGAAAGGTGAAAGACTACCCATGTATGCAGCACTACAGATGCATTGGGGAATTACTAGACAACACCAGCGAGTGTTTCCAAATATTACTGTTGTCAACATAATAAGTTGATTGAGCAACAGATCCTTCATCTACTGAGTAATATTTATGTATGACACCCCAGTGCTTGACATTATTGAATGACTGCAGTAGGCTCTAACATATGGGGGCCATGCTCACAATGTCCTGACATACCCAGGGTGAACACTGGATGACAGCAGTGAGTCCTTGTAAAACCGACTCCAATCAAGCCAAAGAGGTAATGGAGTAACAGATCATGTTTTGTGATCACTTGTCTAGGCAATTAGAAGAATGATACATTAATGATTGGCATTAATGAGTATACGTTTCCAAGTGTGATGCAGGATAGGGAATTTACGTGAATAAACTTGGGACAGTCTGAAAACTTAGGGACAGGTAGGTATTATGGTGGAATGTCAGGGTGTGAGTGTGTGTGTGTGTGTGTGTGTGTGTGTGTGTGTGTGTGTGTGTGTGTGTGTGTGTGTGTGTGTGTGTGTGTGTATATGTGTGTGTGTATGTATGTGTGTATATATGTGTGTGTGTGTGTGTGTGTGTGTGTGTGTGTGTGTGTGTGTGTGTGTGTGTGTGTGTGCATGTACTGTTAAGCAATGATGTACGCGTCTTAAACTACGTTTCTTGTTTTCCACTCACAGGTGGCGAGGTGGGTCAGGGTCCCTCCTGCATACAGTCTGATGTCGGTGTCCATACAGACAGTGAAAATGATGATAGGTGTGTTGAGACACAGGCAGGGTTGTCAGAGGCCGAAATTGCACCATCGTTTGACATCCCCATGTCATCCACCCTATTCCCGCATTCAGTCACAGTGCCTATAGATACCCCATCACCAGTGGCCATAGTAGAGGGACAGTTGGCAGTTGTTGGCAGTGCAGAAGACAGTGTGGTATCTATGGCTGCTGTGTCTGGACATGGCAGCCATAACCAAATGTCCAGCAGGGCACCACATAGACAGATGTATCGGGGTGCTCATGGGAGAACGACTGGTCATCATGCACCTTGCAGAATTCCCACATCTGGTACCACCAGACTCACGATTCAGGCTGTCATGGAGGTGCAGGCATGTATGGAACAGTACACCAGACAGGGTCTGAGTCTGCAGAGGACTGCTTTTTCATCTGTAAGTGACAACATCAATGATCTCGCAGGTGCCCTCCGTGATTATACAGATGTCATGGATAGATGGTTTGGTGAGATGGTGGGCCTCCTCGACTGTAGATTGTCCGTGCTAGAGCATGTGGTGGGACTGATGCGATGGCCACATGGACGTAAGCCGGCAACACCAACATCTGGGGGTCGACGTGGACATGCAAGGACACCAAGCCACTCCTGTACTGTCAGTACCAGCCCAGCACTGCAGGGGGGCACTGTCCACACCACAGCAGGCCACATGCATGTGGCCCTGGCCAGTCCCAGGAGGGGCCTAGTTCCAGCGGACATATGTTATCATCAGGGGAGAGTAGCATATCGAGGCTTACACCTGGACGTGCCCGTGGAACACCTGACAGGCACAGTTCTCGTGTCCCTGGCCAGAGGTGGTGAACTGCATGCCCTGCCAGCTATGGTCTACAGCTGTCCAATAAACCCTTGTATAGGGCAGCCACATGGCAGAACTCTGTGCATGCATACCCACACACGATACAAATACACGAAGGGCAACCCCATACCTACACACACCACATCACCAAGACCATATCAGTAACTTACACCCGTCACTCACACACACGCATGGTGTCAAATGTGTGGCCCATACTAGGTCTCTGGCAAACCAACACACTCTGTGCATATGATGATACCTGTGCCACACTCCCTGTCATCCATAACATTGATGCAGGGACAGACTAATATGGTTCTGATGCAAACGGTGACTGTACTACATTGTACCAATGTACTGCTGTGTAACATATTGTCAGCAGTAATGTTTGATGCTTACATGTCAGGAAGTGTAGCTGTCCAGCCATGATGCATTATACCTGTTAGTAACACTGAGTGATTATGGTCTCCATAATGTTATCCATTTGTGTTGTAGGTGTACATTTGTCAGCAGGAGGATGGTCTGCTGTTATATCTCACAAGGGATATGGCACTGTGGTGACACCATGGCTGTGCCATATCCTGGGTACAGTTGAACACATGTCACAGGTCTGTATTACAGTTACTGCCTGTGCCACATGGACAGCTAACCCCCTGGAAAATGTATATTCAGCAACCCGAAGTAGATCCCTCTACATACACACATACTCTTACTTGGCAACACTGGGACTAGACCCCTACCTGGGTATGTAGTGCTACTGATGTTGTGGCTTTAATTGCACACACCACACAGCGTTTAGGATGAGGTGTGTTCCAGGTGACATGTTACATGCAGAACATCCCCAGGCATGTACAGTATGGTAGTGGGGGATTGTAATGGTTGTATATGGACAACACATAGTGTGACATACCATCATATACACAATAACAAACACATAACAGTCAGGCACACATCAGAGTGACCTGGGCCTATCAGTGCTAACTAACTTGTCAGTGTGTTCAATGTGTTACAGGTAGGCTGCACACAGTGCATGCATAACTGGGCTGGATATGGTTATCAGTTACCTGTATGGTTGATGGAGACAGTGGTCACCATACAGTGGTACATGGGACATATACCGGGGGTACCATGGTGTAATGACAGTATATCCAGCACCCACACCCACTGTGGATACTGTACGCATTGGAACCCATGATGACATTCTGACATACCCACATCACACATTGACCAGGATTGCAATACAACCCCTTGTCCATCCCAAGAGTGCTACTATTGGGATTTGCATAAAATTCACATGCCACAGGCATAGTAGGATGATGCATTGTCATGTCTCTCCTATGGGCAGCAACATCACTATCCCTAATATTGTGTGGCAATGCGTATTGTAATAGGAGTATGTAGCCTCAGAATGCTGTACCATACATATATACACACATGCACACATACACATGCTTGCCAGAACTCAGTGGGTATCCCATGCCTATCAACCCATTTGTACAACAGTGTTGTGCTGGTACTGCAAGGCCCAGGTAGCCCTTAGGGAGAGGAGTGTAACAAGGTACATGTAATTTCTGGTATAGCAGCAGCCACATCTAACTATGG
>NC_056746.1:680481248-680688748 GCF_019279795.1 Protopterus annectens
ACACAACAACTACAATTATGGCAACAAATTATGCCTTTATTCATCATTTTAAGAGAGTTAGGCCTAGCTTTTTCAAAATCCTTATATCCCAATATGCTCTTGATAGTCCTCATGTTCCTATATGTGAAGTAGGGCTTAGCTCCCACTAATGACTTAATGTCTTCCTGAGCAAGAAGAACTTTCCAATATTTCCTCACTATACCTCTAGTGACATATGTCATAGTATTATACGAAGTGATAAATCTTACCCTTACATTATCCACTATTTTATTTAGTGTACCATTTACGTCCGTGTTAGTCCTTAAAAAAATGGGTTCATATAATGTACCTCTATTAGATAGTATATGCTCTCTAGTCTCATTCAGTATGGAATTTGGATAGCCACTATTTAATCTACTAATCCTGGCTAATTGTGCTTTCACTATACCTTTAAAGACATGAGGTGCATGCATACTAGATGCATGCAGGTATCTACCAGACGACACCTCCTTCTTATACACGGACGTGTTAATAATATTATTATGTTTATTTAAAGTAATATCCAAAAAGTTTATAGACATTGTTGAAAATTCAGCCTTAAAACTTAAAAAAGATGTTGTATTATTCAAATACTCTATATATTCCATCAACTCACTCAATGTACCTCTCCATAGAAGAAAACAGTCATCTACAAATCTCTGATAGAAAATGAGATTTTCGTTCAAATAACCTTCCTCGCCAATAATATGAGACTTTTCCCACTGATATAAAACCAGATTGGCATAAGTATTTGCCACAGGTGTGCCCATTGCCACACCTGTTTGTTGCAGGTAATATTTCTTATCAAATAAGAAAATGTTGTTTTTCAAAACCAGTTCTAACATCATACATACATTCTCAATATGCCTATCTGTAAACGTGGAATAATGTGTTAAAAACTCTCTTATAGAATCTATTCCATGGTCATGCGGGATGACAGTAAACAATGATGTGATATCCATCACCACCATAAATACCCCTTGACAATCCATATTTAACTGCTTAATACCCAAATACCAATGCTTAAGCTTAATAAGAAAATCAGCACTATCCTTAAGTACTGTTTCACATTTACTCAGTAATGGTTGTAACTGTTTTTGCAAGTATAGAGAGATGGGCTCAGTTATCCAACCATTCCCTGAGACAATAGGTCTCATTGGGGGGTTGTCACGAGACTTGTGTACTTTTGGGTTGCCATAAAGTTGCGGAATAATAGGACTAGGGACAGTAAAAAAATGAAATAAATCTAATGTAATGTCACCTGATAACTGCAACTCATATAAACACATGTTAACATAACTAATGTGCTTCTTAACATCCACAAGTGTTATATGCTTAAACGCTACATCATCCTCAAGCAAAATTAATACAGAACTTATGTATTTAGCTTTATCTAATAACACTACAAAGCCCCCCTTATCAGCTTGTTTAATTATAATATTGGATGTTTCTTTTATAATGCCTGGTATTCACAATATGTAAGATTATAGTTACTATTAAATTTTCTAGAATCATATGCCTGCTTTATTTCACCTTCACATAAGTCATTGAAAGCTAACAACACCGGAGCATAATTAGGCATAAATGTGCTGCGCCTTTTGCACGTATACAAATCATGCTGATCATTCTTAAAAATCAATTTCAAGGCTACAGACCTGATAAACAGTTTTAAATCTGTAATAACCTTCACAACATCCTCAGAAGACGCCGGTACAAAGCCCAAACCTTTTCTTAAAAGCGAACAATGTTCTTCCCTTAAGATAAAAGTTGAGAGGTTCACAATGCCTTCTATTGCCTCCTGGCTACCTTCAGCTGTTTTGGCGGACTTTCGTTTTTGCGTTTAGCATCCATCGGCGCACCCGAATCCCTCTGCTTAGCTCTCCCTCTAGATGTAGATCTCGAGACGATAGTACGCTCCTTTATCCTCTCAGCCTGCTGTAGTTGAAAAGGTTTATGGAAGAAGTTTGTAAGTGTTTGTTGCGATGTGTGCAACGCTACGTTAGTTTCTCCTTCTTTACAAATTACAGGACCATCCGTTACAGGAGCAGTCTCAAGCACAGCATCAGATCCAGCGCCTGCTGATGATGACGTACCTTTAGTTACGCTTCCATCAGATACGGAAATCCCAGATTGTAGTTCTTTTTGCGCTAGATTCAAATCACTAGTCGCCAAAGGTGGAAACATGTTGTTTATTTAGCAACTTGTGAAGCATGCCCCTCTTTTTATGTCGGTAAGACGACAAGAAAATTTAAAGAACGGATTATTGAACATAAATCTAACATAAGAAGGGGCAGTGATGTTAATGCCTTATCTAAACATATCACAAGTTGTGGGGCTGAACACACGTTTAAATTTAGAGTTATTGATAGTGTTAATGTTTCCATTAGAGGTGGGGATTTATGCAATTTATTGGATAATAAAGAATATGAATGGATTGTGAGATTATCAGCTGATATAGCTCCGGGTCTAAATGCAGGTGTTTCTTTAAAACCTGTGTTAGTTAAGCTACAGCATACTAAACTGAAATGATTTTATAATAATTATTATCTTTATTTTTTAAGTTTATCAAAACACTGTTGTTTTGATTTTAAGTATAGAATGGATCAAGGTATTTAATTTTTGTAAATTTTGTGATTTTTTATGATCATATGACTTTGGCTGCGGGTCATGTGATGTGTTGGGCTTGTATTTAAAAGCATGTTTTCAATGTACCTGTTGGCTATCATTGAGAAAGGGTTTTTATACCTGAAAGCTTTGTGTCGTATGATAAAGGTGTTTTTTTACTCAACTTTTTGTCGTGGTTCTGTCCTTTAGCCAGTTTGCAACCCATCTTGTGACATATGGGTTTACATTTAAGCTGGTAAGTTTCTCTATGATACCCGAGTGGGGTATTGTGTCGAAAGCTTTTGCAAGGTCAAGGTAGGCTGTATGGACTGCCTTTCCCTCATCAATGGCCTTGGTAACTGTTTCGAAGAAGTCGACCAAGTTCAAAAGGCAAGATCTGCCCTTGACAAAGCCAAGCTGGGTTGGGTCCAAGGTCTGCAAGTCCCCTATGTCCTTGTTTATGAGTTCCATTATGATCCTCTCCATAGTTTTGCAGACCAGGCTTGTTAAGCTTACGGGGCGGTAATTACCAGGGTCCGTAGAGGCACCGCCTTTGTGGAGTGGGACCACAGTTGCCGTACGACACTCCTTGGGCACATATCCTGTGGTAAGGCTAAGATTAAACAGCTGCCTTATGTGCGGGTTTAGTTCTTCATTGAGTTCATGTAGCACACAGCCGGTGACACCATCCAGTCCCATTGATGCTATATCATGTAAATACTGGACTACATATGCCCACACAAAAATTATGCATTCACACACTCCTGCCTGTCCTGACACATAATAACTGGTGGTGCAGAGATCACATGGCCACATACTACCCTGCAGTTAGTGACATACATCTGTACAGCATCCCACAGCTTTGACAGAAATACACAACAGTTATGGTGGCCTGGCAGCAGTACATCTTGCAAATATCTGTATATAACATCACACTGGGTAATTACACTAAGCTGCTAGGCATGTAACACAGCACTGTGAAAACTACAGGCAGACTTCCACAATACTGGGCTACATTTCATATTGGGAAATACAAATGTACCTGCAGATATACAGGCTCAACAGGCATGTCACAGCAGAGAGAAACAGACACCTGTGTGAAAGTGCATACCCACAGCCAATGTGAACACAGCCACAGCCACATATGGTATGCAAGCTTAATATTACACTATGTGGACTGTCTGATCAACCCCATCCTCATATGTGCCACTCACACACTAACCCAACATATATTTGTCGTGACACAGTGTGGTCCAATGCCTGTCTGTGGTATGGGACATGTGTGTGTTTGGCCCTACAGATGCGTGAGCCAATAGGGTACCATACACTGGAGCAGCATGTAACATCAGATAGAACAGGACCAAGAACAATGACATCTACCACAGTCTGTACACAGGCCAAGGTACGTATTCGCAATACACATACTGTCGACAATCACCATAAGTACACAGATGCCACTACTGTACACCAACCACAGAATGCCTGGGTTATATCCTCAAAAATAACCCCTACTATACATAACATGTTTAGCAGTCTGATATCTGAATGGCTTGTTATAAGGTATGATGTCAATACAATACAATACAATACAATACATATGCACCTTTTACTGCATGACATATGTATAAAGGTTGACAGAAGTGTGGCTGGAGCCACAAACACTGGGCCAATATTGGCATGTTGCTGTGATACCCTCATACATTTACTGTTGTAACAGGGTTTATTGTGACATATGTCCTACGAGGGATATGAAGTCAGTAACTCTCATGGCTGTCAAAATGTACTGACTGCAATCCTCAAACTATGCTTCTGCAGTTCTAAGATAGGTGAACTGTGAGTAACATGAACCACATAAGACTCCAAACACTGACCAGTCTGCAGATAACCCTACAGGTGGGTGTTTCCTCAAACACATAACACTGTCATGACAGGTATTAAATCATGTAGACCAGCCATATCCACACAAACCCTGTTAAACCAATATTACTCCAAATGCAGAAGAGCAACACTTACATTCTGTAGTCATGTCTGAAATATCCCCATCCTGATTGTTGGCCTGTCTCCACAGTATATGTTGTTAGAGGTATATCCCACTACGGTCTGTGATGCTGTTTGCCAAACACCGACATGAAATCCTGCTCACAGTGAAAGAAAAGGACCAACACCCACATGATGTTCCTAGTCATAGGAGTGTGTTTCCATGCAATTGGCTATGGGAATGTTACCATAGCTGTCCCACATGCAATCAGCTAGTGGGGGACTGCAATTCATGCAGAGGCCATCAGCTGATCATGAGCATCCCTTATAAAAACACAAGCTGCTGCCTAAGCAAAGCAGGTGTATATTTCCACTTCCACCAGAGAGGTAGTGAAAGAGACCATGTAAGACAGGGAGGGGGAGGGAGAGTAAAGCCTAAGCATGTTTGTGTCATACACTTACCAGTTCAGGGTTTCAAACCCCTGTCTGACTATGTACTGCTATTACATGTCTATGCAGTTATTGCCTGTGCCACAGAGATTACACATTGGGGAGCTGTCTAAAGGTACATTTGATGGTGAGTGACATCTGCAACAGTGATAAAGGAGAGATAAGGTAGGTGTAGTACATGTGCCTGTCCACATGAACAGGTGTCAAGTTTGACACAGCCACACTCTTTCAAGGACTCACACACATTATCGCAGTTGGCAGGGTCAGGATTAGACTTCCTAACTAGCTAGTTTGCCACAATACAGTAAAACACAGGTATCACATGCACCACAGGGGTTATCAGGATGATATATGGGCAAATGGTATGCCAAGATGTCTGACATTAGAAGGCATGCTTCAGTAGGCCAATGGGAGGTCTAGTGAGTGTGAATGGCATCCACATCATTATTCTCCACACACACACAGACACAGGTTGCCAGTACTGACATGCATGGGTGCATTGCTTCACAGGTGTGTAGTGGCTGACTGTACCAGAAGGCTGTACAAGGCTAGGTAAAGGGTATACCCTGGCATCAGGCCACAAGACAATGGCTGTTGTGTGGCTCAGGGGTGTAGTGTCTGGATTGGCCCACACAGTTGGGTATTGTATTCGCCATTCAGCCATGTAGGTTACTATTGTGGGTGGCCAGTGCTCTGCAATGCTTGCCATGTATGTGTTCTATAGTGATGACATGGATGGTGTCTGCGATGTGCACACATCCCACATGCATGTGCTGTGACATGTGGATGTGTACCTAGGGTGTCTGGGGCATGTTGTGTACACAGATTGTTATCATCAGATGTTCCATTCCTGGCCTCATGTGTTGAGAACTGGCAATGGACACCAGGTTGACCCTGCACTTAAACTGACAGCTTGATAAAAGTATTCCCTGGTGTCAGTGGCATCTGTCCATACAGGGCATGGGTATGTTGTTTGTGGGTTACATTTGCTAGCTCTACAGTTGTTGCAGGCATCCAGAGGGGAACATAGTGAAGGAGCACCGTATGCAATTATGTGCCTATTGTAGGGATGGGACAGGGTGCCATGCCCTCTGTAGTCCACTGCAATCACACCATGGTTGCTATCTGTGGGCAATATGCAGGGAATGACCAACATAGTAGTTGTTGCCTAGCCGAGTGTGTCTGTGTATGAGACATGGTTTGAGCGTGTTCTCTGGGTAATACAAGGGTTGCCTATATTGTTCGCCAGGCCTTGATGTCACATGTAGGGGTATGGATTGTCTAACCCAGCCTCTCTGCTGTTTGACATCTTTGACATCTGTTATCCTTGTATGGTGAACATTGTGACATATAATAGGCCCACCATATAAGAAATTTGCAAAACCCACTCCACAATGAGTCCAGTTATTACACACTAACAGTTATCTCCACACAGGACACAAATGACAAACACACACACAGTAAGTCTCACAGTTGCCATATCTGGGATTAGAACTCCTACCTAACTAGTACATCACACTACAGCATTACATAGTTAGAGCACATGCCACATAGATTACTGGGCTATTATTTTCCCAAAGGTGTATTTCAAAGTGAATGACATCAGCAGGCTTGCCAAAGTAGGACAATGGAGGTTGTAGTGACTGTGAATGGCCTCAAAAGCATTGCTCCCTACAAAGACAAACAAACCTTTACACTGGCCATGTCTGGAAATAGAACTCCTACTTAACTAGTGTATCTCACTATAGCATTACATAGTTATAGGATGCACCATGGAGATTACTGGGTTACTCTTTCCCCAAAGGTGTATTACAAAGTGAATGACATCAGCAGGCTTGCCAACATAGGTTAATGGAGGTTGTAGTGACTGTGAATGGTGTAGTGACTGTGAATGGCCTCAACAGCATTGCTCCTTACACAGACAAACAAACACACTTATCATGTTTGGGAATAGAACTCCTACCTAACTAGTATATAACACTACAGCATTATGCAGTTATAGGATGCACCATGGAGATTACTGGGCTACTCTTACCCCAAAAGTGTATTTCAAAGTGAATGACATCAGCAACCTTGCCAAGGGTAGGCAATGGAAAGTGTAGTTCATAGGTTCATAGGTTAATACTAGGCTATCAGCCATAGGGCCTATACATGCCTAGACATGACAATTCCCTGGCTAAGTCTTCCCGCAATATTTACTTCCCTGGACCACATCATTATTCTCCACACACACACAGACACAGGTTGCCAGTACTGACATGCAGGGCAGCTGACATGATCCCTGGGGTCAATTTCCTTTCTCCCATCCAATCATCCAGGTTCCTTTTGAAGAGGGCCAAAGAGGCACTCTGCTTGACACGTATGAGGAGTCTATTCCAGAGTCTGGAAAGTCTCTGGGTCAGGAACACATCCTTCCAGCATGTATTGTTCATTGTGATGACAAGATTATATCCCTGGAACACGTGGCTGTGAGGGTTTGGAATTCTTTAAGTGTAGCATGTCCAACAGCTGTGGGTTTGACATGGCATAGTATGTTAAGTAGAGATCGCCTCTGAGAACACAATATATGACAGAGTGTAGATGGATGATTTTCAGACGGTCAGCGTAGGGCATCTGGTTTAGGCTTGTGATTCATTTTGTGAGGTGTGTCTGCAGGCTCTCTAGTTGTTGCAGATGTCTTGTGAGGTACATACGTAATGGGCCATTGTAGTCTGTACTGGGTCTACTGAGAGATGATTACAGTGGGACAATGGCCTCCTTTTCCTGGATGTAAAACCCTTAGTGGGAGGTGTGCCACATAGGTGGGTTTCCTGACTGTTGTGGCAATGTGGTTATCAAAGGTGAGACTACTGTCCACCTGTGTCCCTAAGTCTGTTAACACACTTTAGGTGTTTACTGTACTGCCACCTATGTGGTACTTCACATGTACATGTCCCTTCCCAAAGGGGATAACTATATATTTCTTGGCATTGATTGTGAGGCCATAGCTCAGGCACCAAGCATGTATTTCGGTAAGGCCCTTCTGTAGAATATCAACATCATGTGGGGATTCAATATTGGCTCCCAATGTGCAGTTATCTGCAACCTTTATTTTCCAGAGCCCCTTACTGTTGGACTGTACTTCAGAGAAGTAGATGCCAAACAAGGGCGGTGCCAGGACTGAACCCTAAGGTACTCCAACTGTCACTTTTCTTGGGCTGGGGTTGGTGTCACCTACATTTACAATGTGGGTTCTTTCAGTACAGCAGTTGGCAGCCCATCAGGTGACAAAGGGATTAATGGCCAGCTTGATACATTTATCTAAGATTCCAGACTGGGGGGATGGTGTTGAAGGCCTTGGTGAGGTCCGGATAGGCTGTGTGAACCAGCTTACCCTCATCCATATCTCTGGAGATGGATTCACAGTTGTCATTCAGGTTGAGGTGACATGATTGGCTCTTCACAAACCCAACCTGGCTAGGGTCCAGTATTTGCAGGTTGCCAATGTCTTTGTTTCAATTTCTATGATAATACATTCCATGGCCTTGCAGATCAGGTATGTCATACTGCTGGGGCTATAGTTTCCAGGATCCAAAGTGGATTCCCGCCTTGTGGACTGTGATAACTGCAGCTGTGCACCACGCAGTGGGCATGAAGCCTGAAGTGTGGCTATTATTAGACATGGCACATAGGTGAGGTGCCAATTCAGTTTGCAGCTCATGTAGTTCACAGCCAGGATGTTGACTGGTCCCATGGCTGCTGTTGTCATAGCTCTGGAGAGTGTGGTTTTTACTTATGTGGCTGTTATTACCTGAATCTGGCAATCTTTCTGTGTTGAGATGGGTCCTTTGTGGGTTGGGAGAGGGGTGCAGTTGGCACTGATTCAATCTGCCAGGATATTGGCAATATCCCTGAGAGCAGTATATTTAATATCATCCTGTTGAAGCTCAGAGCAGTTCTGAGCTTTGCCATTTAGATTCCTCACATAACTATGGAATGGTTTGCAGTTGACTTTGACATCTTTGGCTATATTATGTTCGTAACTAGCTTTTGTTGATGTTATGAGGGACCTCTGCTTCTTACTGTAGCTGGTAAGGGAGTATTTTGCATCCTGGAAATCCCCCATTTCTGCAACAGTTTCCTCCTTTTTTTGTAGAGTATGTTTATGGCAGGGTTACATCACATTTGGCTTCCTTTTCTTGGTGGGGAGAATCTTGGTTCTATATTGGATGGCACAATTCATGCACAAGTAGATTTGCTCGTATAGTGCCTTCATGTATGATTCAGCAGTCGTCCTTTCAGCTCCCATCTGCGTGGCTGTCATGAGGTTAGTCACGTCTGACATGTGTAGCATGACATTGGCTTTGAAGATATGTGTTATGAAGGTTTCCTTACTGGGGTGTGGGATTAGGGATGTTGATGTTAAGGGTTAAGGGTGATTAGCTCATGGGCAGACCTGACCACCGATGGGGTGACCATAGGTAATGACCAGGTCTAGGATATTTGAGCCCCTGGTGAGTCTATGGGTTACTTGATCCAGGGCATTGGGAATTATGACTTCCAAGAACCATTGGGCACATGTGTTGGTACACAAGTAAAAAATGGAAAAACAGCAAGCACCAAAGACCAAATAAGCTCCTCTTAATGTAGGTTTATTAAAAAAGCAAAATACAACCAACATTTTTGCCACTTGACAAAGTAGTAGCTTCTTCAGAGATGCAGTAAAAAAGGCGCCACGGTTTTTAAAAGAATGTTAAGAAACACCCACTATCTGCGTCAATCTTTACCTTAAATAAACAGTATTATTAGGCATTCAAGCATTGAAAAACGTCTTCAAATTAATATTTCAACAGACAAGTTAAAAACTTTCAGTGCAGTTCAAACATGTTTAAAGCTATTACAAAACATATGTGAAAGGCAAAAATAAAATAGAAATAAAATATATTTTTACTTTTCTTTTTATATGCTTGTTAAAACATTCCTTCCTCTGACACACAAAATTATATGTGTATTTTACACCCAGAGCTAGTCATGTGTGCATTTCTTCAAGTTATCTAATTAAAAGAAGGAAATTACCAGTCCCCTATATTAAAAAGTTGGCAATAATATAGAAAAGAGCAAAACTTCAAGTGAAACTAGTCAGTACTAAAAATATATATGTGTGTAATTATAGTTAACAAGTCCAAGCTTGGTATAAAATCTGACCACTAGCTTGGAAATTTTATGAAAGCTACCTCCTATAGTTTCTCAATTTCAAAATACATGTTATATTACAGTTTTCATTAAGTCCTGGAGGACTAAAAGCATTGAGAGTGAGTTGTCATTCCAATTCTTTACTTTCTAGTAACAATGCAACAGGGCCACCTCTAATTGAAGGCAAGACTTGATCGATGGCTAAAAAATAGAAACTATGACCAGGACATTTGGTTATATGTTTAGCTAATGCATTGTCAGACTTATTTTTCTTTATAGCATATTGGTGTTCATAAAGTCTGTCACGTAACCTTCGATCAGTCGTGCCTATATAAAATGCCATACAACAGTTACATTGAGCTAAGTATACTATTGATTTGGACTTACAGTTAAATTTACGTCAGATGTAAAATTTCCTATTTCCTATAGTAAAAGTTTTAGCTACTTTTACATATTTGCACCAGTTGCAAGCACCGCACTGAAGCGTGCCTGTATGTCTAGAAGTCACATCTACATCAAAGTTTCTTTCTAATAACGTTTTAATATTACAACCTCTCCTATAAACTATATTAGGGACATCTCCTAACTTGTCCAGGAGTTGTCCATTATTTGTAATAAACTGCCAGTTCTTAAACAGTATAAGTTGAATGTCTGTAGAATTAATGTTGAAAGAAGTAATGAAACTAGTTTTGTATTTGTCTTTCACACTAATTTGACCATCTATGGTACCTGTGCTTATAGTAATGGGGTTACTGTCCCTAGAAATACTACTAACATTGGTAAACATCTGAAGAGAACGTGGTTGTAAAATAGATTTGTACGTTCCATTAATACGTTTGAGTTCAACTTCATTAATGAGCTCTAAAATAAGCTGAATTGGGTACTTCCTATTAGAAAACATGTCCTTTAAGATTTGACATTCTTCCTTAAACGAAGTTTCACAACTACACATCCTGGCTGCTCTTATAAGCTGCCCTTTAATAATAGATCTCTTCTGCTTGAAGGGCTGTGAGCTATCAAAGTGCAGGAAGGAGTTGCAGTATGTGTGCTTCCTAAAGATGGATGAATTGTACTCACGTATGTTTAAGTCTTTTACTAATTTTACATCCAAGTAGTCAATTTCTCTTTCATTAAATTTGTAAGTGAATTTGAGAAAATCGGTGGTCCCATTTAAATAATCCACTAAGTTAGTTGCTTCAGATGCGTTACCCTGAAATAAGATAAAAATATCATCCAAGAATCTCGTATAAAATTTTAAATAAGGCTTGAAAATTGAGTTGTTAAGTAAGAAATGTCTCTCCCAGTATGCAACATAGAGATTAGCTACACTTGCACCACATGGTGACCCCATAGCTATCCCTTGTTTCTGTAAGTAGAAGTCACCATTAAAGGTGAAAAAGTTAGAAGTCAGAATGATGTCAAGTAGTTCTGACACAATATAGATGTCCCTTTCACTTGCTTTAAGTTCTATTAATATTAAGGTCAGCCATTCGATAGCTTCACCATGTGGGATTGAAGTGTATAAGTCAATGACGTCTATCGTCAAAAACTTAGCTGACTTATCAAATGGTATATCATTAATACTCTGAAGGAAAGACCATGAGTCTTTGCAAATTTCTGGGAGATATTTCAAGTATTTTGCCAAAATTGACTCAACCAGTTGAGCGCATGGGTAAGTCATTGATGCTCGACTGTCTATTAGTGCCCTCATAGGGGGATTAGTAAGCCTCTTGTGAATTTTCGGGATGCCAAAGATAATAGAAGTCTTGGGCATCGAGATGTCAATATAATTATATGTATCTAAGTCAATTTTAGCATTAATAAAGAGATCCTTGAAATACCCTCTAATTCTACCAAAACTTGTGTTCATTTCATTCAAAGATGATTGTATATAAGCTGGTCCTCTAAACACTGACGACATCCTTTCTATATAATCAAAGTTGTCAAATATGACCAGTCCTCCACCTTTATCAGGTTTAATCACTCTTACAGGAGAGTTGCATAAGTGGTTCAAGGCATTCATTTGTTCATCAGAGACATTTAGTTTCCCTGTCAAATTACCAAAGGTGTTTCGTTGACTTAAATGCCTGAAATCTAATTCGCAAACTCTCTCAAATAAGAGCAAGTCAGGGTGGAGGGGGGGGGGGTTGAACTTACTGGCAAATTTAAGAATTGAATTATCTCCTTGCATAACACTATTAAATAAAATGTCTAAATTCAATTTGCGGACAAAACATTTTAGGTCAATAATAGTGTTTGCTAAGTTACATTTCCTAGTAGGTATAAACGTACTGCCAAAAGCTAACAGTTCAATGAGACATGGTTCAAATACAAAACTGGAGAAGTTATAAATTGTAAAGTCCCCCTTAGAATTGGTTATTATTTCTATGTTAAAGTGGTCAGCGATGTCAGCCAAGTCAGAAGTACCACTCACTTCCGTGGTTTGTTCCAGTTCGTGTTCCTGGACTGTTGATTGTAACTGTTGCGCCCCCCCTAAAAATGTCCATTGTTATTATTATTACTGTTGTTACCAGAGTAGTTGTTGTTGTTGTAACCATTCCTTTGAAAGCCTTTTTTATTTTTGTTTTGGGCTTTAATTCGGTTATTACGTCGAAGAACTTCAGTGAATTCATCCTCGTTATTTTCCTCCAAAAAGTTGGAATCAGTGTAGTTAGAAGTAAATGGTAGTGCCATCTCTGCAGTATTAGTATTAGTGGTGGCCATTTGGTTTTTATTAGGGGGTAATTGAAGTTTAGGGTAAACTGTTTTTTGGCCGTATGATAACCTGTCCCTTGACAATTTCTTTGTTTTGTTGTCCTTAAGCTTGGATATTAGCAAGTCAATACTTGAAAAAATGCGACTATAGTCGTATTTATATCTTTCAAAATTTAAGTCTTTTTTTATGTTATTGTCCAGAGTATTGACTTCAATGGTGAGTGCATTAATTTGTAAAACATAATGTTTCACCATCAGTTCGAGAAGTTGTAGCCCTTGGTTGTCAAATAACGTAGACAGTTCATGATAAAATGTAGCATCAACAAATAAGCCCGTGGGGCAAAAGTTATTTCGTAAGCCCTTGGGTATAAGCTTTTCAGTTAAGCATTGCTTGAAGTATGTTACCTCCAATTGGAGCTTTTTTAGTTTAACAAGCTTAATGTCAAATAATTTCAGATTTTCTGTGATAGTGTTAGTACTTACTATTGATATAGGAATTCCCATGGCCGGTTGTTCCTGCTGGTCACTTATAGCAAACATGAGGTTGTCGATGTTTTCGACCCAGTCTTTACATGAAGGAACTCCAATAAGCCCGAGGGAACTGCAATCACCAGTTGTCTCTGTTTGGTGACGGGAAACTTGCACAAAAGAGCGTGTACATGGTAAACAGCCCGTATTTGTTAGCGGTGTGTTCTGTCCATGTAGTTGGGCTGGTTGTTCCACTAATGGTGGCAAAGACCATTGTTCACTCATTGATGGAATTTGTTCCACCTGTCCTGGTGGTATAGAAGAAAGAGCGACAAGCGGTGGCTGAGAAGTCGGGAGCTGTCTCTGTTCCATTGGTAGTAACTGGCCCAATGGCAAAGAAGTTCTGCCAGTAGCGCTCCCAAAGTTAGACGCTAAAATATGTTCGCCTCCGTTGTCAATAGTATTAGCCGGTAGACCAGAAACTGCATCCAAACCTTGTCTCAGTACTCCTCTTTCTTTCTTATCGATAGCATCAAGCCTGGCTCACATACTGTCCATACGTTGAGAAAGAGATACTAGCAAGGCTGATAGATCCATTTGTTCTTGTGGACCAGTATCATTGTTAACATCTGTGTTAAATAAGTTAGGGCTTCTTGGACTAGACAGGTTACTTGCTGCCATAGACACGAACCAACTAGCGAAAACAAATAAACAGTAAAAAATGGAAAAACAGCAAGCACCAAAGACCAACCAATCTCCTCTTAACGTAGGTTTATTAAAAAAGCAAAATACAACCAACATTTTTGCCAATTAAAGTAGTAGCTTCTTCAGAGATGCAGTAAAAAAGGTGCCACGGTTTTTAAAAGAATGTTAAGAAACACCCACTATCTGCGTCAATCTTTACCTTAAAGAAACAGTATTATTAGGCATTCAAGCATTGAAAAACGTCTTCAAATTAATATTTCAACAGACAAGTTAAAAACTTTCAGTGCAGTTCAAACATGTTTAAAGCTATTACAAAACATATATGTGAAAGGCAGGAACAAATTCCATCAATGAGTGAACAACGGTCTTTGCCACTATTAGTGGAACAACCAGCCCAACTACATGGACAGAACACACCGCTAACAAATACGGGCTGTTTACCATGTACACGCTCTTTTGCGCAAGTTGCCCATCACCAAACAGAGACAACTGGTGATTGCAGTTCCCTCGGGCTTATTGGAGTTCCTTCATGTAAAGACTGGGTCGAAAACATCGACAACCTCATGTTTGCTATAAGTGACCAGCAGGAACAACCGGCCATGGGAATTCCTATATCAATAGTAAGTACTAACACTATTACAGAAAATCTGAAATTATTTGACATTAAGCTTGTTAAACTAAAAAAGCTCCAACTGGAGGTAACATACTTCAAGCAATGCTTAACTGAAAAGCTTATACCCAAGGGCTTACAAAATAACTTTTGCCCCATGGGCTTATTTGTTGATGCTACATTTTATCATGAACTGTTTACATTATTTGACAACCAAGGGCTACAACTTCTCGAACTGATGGTGAAACATTATGTTTTACAAATTAATGCACTCACCATTGAAGTCAATACTCTGGACAATAACATAAAAAAAGACTTAAATTTTGAAAGATATAAATACGACTATAGTCACATTTTTTCAAGTATTGACTTGTTAATATCCAAGCTTAAGGACAACAAAACAAAGAAATTGTCAAGGGACAGGTTATCATACGGCCAAAAAACAGTTTACCCTAAACTTCAATTACCCCCTAATAAAAACCAAATGGCCACCACTAATACTAATACTGCAGAGATGGCACTACCATCTACTTTTAACTACACTGATTCCAACTTTATGGAGGAAAACAATGAGGATGAATTCACTGAAGTCCCTCGACGTAGTAACCGAATTAAAGCCCAAAACAAAAATAAAAAAGGCTTTCAAAGGAATGGTTACAACAACAACAACTACTCTGGTAACAACAGTAATAATAATAACAATGGACATTTTTTAGGGGGGGCGCAACAGTTACAATCAACAGTCCAGGAACACGAACTGGAACAAACCACGGAAGTGAGTGGTACTTCTGACTTGGCTGACATCGCTGACCACTTTAACGCAGAAATAATAACCAATTCTAAGGGGACTTTACAATTTATAACTTCTCCAGTTTTGTATTTGAACCATGTCTCATTGAACTGTTAGCTTTTGGCAGCACGTTTGTACCTACTAGGAATTGTAACTTAGCAAACACTATTATTGACCTAAAATGTTTTGTCCGCAAATTGAATTTAGACATTTTATTTAATAGTGTTATGCAAGGAGATAATTCAGTTCTTAAACTTGCCAGTACATTCAACCCCCCCCCTCCACCCTGACTTGCTCTTATTTGAGAGAGTTTGCAAATTAGATTTCAGGCATTTAAGTCAACGAAACACCTTTGGTAATTTGACAGGGAAACTAAATGTCTCTGATGAACAAATGAAGGCCTTAAACCACTTATGCAACTCTTCTGTAAGAGTGATTAAACCTGATAAAGGTGGAGGACTGGTCATATTTGACAACTTTGATTATATAGAAAGGATGTCTTCAGTGCTTAGAGGACCAGCTTATATACAATCATCTTTGAATGAAATGAACACAAGTTTTGGTAAAATTAGAGGGTATTTCAGGGATCTCTTTATTAATGCTAAAATTGACTTAGATACATATAATTATATTGACATCTTGATGCCCAAGACTCCTATCATCTTTGGCATCCCGAAAATTCACAAGAGCCTTACTAATCCCCCTATGAGGGCACTAATAGACAGTCGAGCATCAATGACTTACCCATGTGCTCAACTGGTTGAGTCAATTTTGGCAAAATACTTGAAATATCTCCCAGAAATTTGCAAAGACTCATGGTCTTTCCTTCAGAGTATTAATAATATACCATTTGATAAGTCAGCTAACTTTTTTGACGATAGACGTCATTGACTTATACACTTCAATCCCACATGGTGAAGCTATCGAATGGCTGACCTTAATATTAATAGAACTTAAAGCAAGTGAAAGGGACATCTATATTGTGTCAGAACTACTTGACATCATTCTGACTTCTAACATTTTCACCTTTAATGGTGACTTTTACTTACAGAAACAAGGGATAGCTATGGGGTCACCATGTGGTGCAAGTGTAGCTAATCTCTTTGTTGCATACTGGGAGAGACATTTCTTACTTAACAACTCAATTTTCAAGCCTTATTTAAAATTTTATACGAGATTCTTGGATGATATTTTTATCTTATTTCAGGGTAACGCATCTGAAGCAACTAACTTAGTGGATTATTTAAATGGGACCACCGATTTTCTCAAATTCACTTACAAATTTAATGAAAGAGAAATTGACTACTTGGATGTAAAATTAGTAAAAGACTTAAACATAGGTGAGTACAATCCATCCATCTTTAGGAAGCACACATACTGCAACTCCTTCCTGCACTTTGATAGCTCACACCCCTTCAAGCAGAAGAGATCTATTATTAAAGGGCAGCTTATAAGAGCAGCCAGGATGTGTAGTTGTGAAACTTCATTTAAGGAAGAATGTCAAAACTTAAAGGACATGTTTTCTAATAGGAAGTACCCAATTCAGCTTATTTTAGAGCTCATTAATGAAGTTGAACTCAAACGTATTAATGGAACGTACAAACCTATTTTACAACCACGGTCTCTTCAGATGTTTACCAATGTTAGTAGTATTTCTAGGGACAGTAACCCCATTACTATAAGCACAGGTACCATAGATGGTCAAATTAGTGTGAAAGACAAATACAAAACTAGTTTCATTACTTCTTTCAACATTAATTCTACCGACATTCGACTTATACTGTTTAAGAACTGGCAGTTTATTACAAATAATGGACAACTCCTGGACAAGTTAGGAGATGTCCCTAATATAGTTTATAGGAGAGGTTGTAATATTAAAATGTTATTAGAAAGAAACCTTGACGTAGATGTGACTTCTAGACATACAGGCACGCTTCAGTGCGGTGCTTGCAACTGGTGCAAATATGTAAAAGTAGCTAAAACTTTTACTATAGGAAATAGGAAATATTACATCTGACGTAAATTTAACTGTGAGTCCAAATCAATAGTATACTTAGCTCAATGTAACTGTTGTATGGCATTTTATATAGGCAAGACTGATCGAAGGTTACGTAACAGACTTTATGAACACCAATATGCTATAAAGAAAAATAAGTCTGACAATGCATTAGCTAAACATATAACCAAATGTCCTGGTCATAGTTTCTATTTTTTAGCCATCGATCAAGTCTTGCCTTCAATTAGAGGTGGCTCTGTTGCATTGTTACTAGAAAGTAAAGAATTGGAATGGCAACTCACGCTCAATGCTTTTAGTCCTCCAGGACTTAATGAAAACTGTAATATAACATGTATTTTGAAATTGAGAAACTATAGGATGTAGCTTTCATAAAATTTCCAAGCTAGTGGTCAGATTTTATACCAAGCTTGGACTTGTTAACTATAATTACACACATATATATATTTTTAGTACTGACTAGTTTCACTTGAAGTTTTGCTCTTTTCTATATTATTGCCAACTTTTTAATATAGGGAACTGGTAATTTCCTTCTTTTAATTAGATAACTTGAAGAAATGCACACATGACTAGCTCTGGGTGTAAAATACACATATAATTTTGTGTGTTAGAGGAAGGAATGTTTTAACAAGCATATAAAAAGAAAAGTAAAAATATATTTCTGCCTTTCACATATATGTTTTGTAATAGCTTTAAACATGTTTGAACTGCACTGAAAGTTTTTAACTTATCTGTTGAAATATTAATTTGAAGACGTTTTTCAATGCTTGAATGCCTAATAATACTGTTTCTTTAAGGTAAAGATTGACCCAGATAGTGGGTGTTTCTTAACATTCTTTTAAAAACCATGGCACCTTTTTTACTGCATCTCTGAAGAAGCTACTACTTTGTCAAGTGGCAAAAATGGTCGTATTTTGCTTTTTTAATAAACCTACGTTAAGAGGAGCTTGGTTGGTCTTTGGTGCTTGCTGTTTTTCCATTTTTTACTGTTTATTTGTTTTCGCTAGTTGGTACACAAGTAGTTTTCCCAGTTAATGGCAGGATAGTGTAAGTCAACCAGTATTAGGGTGAATGCTTGTATCATAATATTTCACAGCATGTTTCAAAAGCTGTAGTGGGTATCATGGGGCATGGTCGGGGATCTGTAGCAAGCTATACAATTTGGAATGCAGTCTAACCTACTGTTAGTTGCACCGGGGGTACTTCAGACACATTCTGTTGGGCAAGTAGCCTGGTGGTGTGGAAATCCTTGGTGAATATGGACACTCCTCCACCTTTATTGTTTTGGTCCCTGTTTGATGGCCAACAGGTGTGGTGAGAGCTGTACCTTCTGTTGCCGGGGTGCTCTCTGGAGCCTTGGATCAGGTCTCTGTTACTGAGGAGTTATCAGTATTCTCCATATTTAGTTGTGCGTAGTGACTCTGAATGGCCAAAAAAAAATGATCCTTACATAGACAGAGTTTCAGAGTTGCCACATCTGGGAATAGAACTCCTACCTAACTAGTATATCACACTACAGTATTACACAGTTATAGCATGCACTACAAAGCTTACTGGGCTACTTTTTCCCAAAAGGTGTATTTCAAAGTGAATGACATCAGCAGCCCTGCCAAAGTAGGGCACTGGATGTTGTAATGACTGTGAATGGCCTCAAAAGCATTGATCCCTACACAGGCAAACATACACACAAAAAAAAATTACACTTGCCATGTCTGGGAATAAAACTCCTACCTAGCTAGTACATCACACTATAGCATTACACAGTTATAGAACGCACCATGGAGATTACTGGGCTACTTCTTACCCAAAGGTGTATTTCAAAGTGAATGACATCAGCAGGCTTGCCAAAGTAGGGCAACAGAAGTTGTAGTGACAGTGAATTGCCTCAAAAGAATTGATCCCTACACAGACAAACACACACACAAGCCTTTACACTTGCCATGTCTGGGATTAGAACTCCTATCTAACTAGTATATCACACTACAACATTACACAGTTATAGAATGCACCACAGATATTATTGGGCAACTATTTCATCAAAGCTGTATTTCAAAGTGGATGACATCAGCAGCCCTGACAAAGTAGGTCATTTGAAATTGTAGTGAGTATGACTGGCCTAAAAAGCATTGATCCCTATACAGACAAACACACACACACTTGCCACATCTGGGATTAGAATGCTCATCTAACTAGTACATCACACTACAGCATTACACAGTTATAGGATGCACCACAGAGATTATTGGGCCACTACTTCCTCAAAGGTGTATTTCAAAGTGAATGACATCAGCAGCCCTGCCATAGTAGGGCACTGGATGTCATAGTGACTGTGAATTGCATCAAAAGCATTGACCCTACACAGGCAAACACACACACAAACTTTTACACTTGCCATGTCTGGGATTAGAACTCCTACGTAACTAATGTATCACACTACAGCATTATGCAGTTATAGCATATGTCACAGAGATTATTGGGCTATGCCTTCCCCAAAGGTGTATTTCAAAGTGGATGACAGCAGCCCTGCCAAAGTAGAACCTTTGAAATTGTAGTGCGTGTGACTGGCCTAAAAAGCATTGATCCCTACACAGACAAACACACACACACTTGCCACATCTAGGATTAGAATGCCTATCCAACTAGTACATCACACTACAGCATTACGCAGTTATAGGACACGCCACAGAAATTACTGGGCTACTACTGGTCCAAAGGTATATTTCAAAGTGGTTGACATCAGCAGCCCTCCTAAAGTAGGCCATTTGAAATTGTAGTGAGTGTGACTGCCCTAAAAAGCATTAATCCCTACAAAGACAAACACACACATATGCAATTGCCACATCTGGGATTAGAACTCCTACATCACACTACAGCATTATGCAGTTATAGGACACACCACAGAGATTACTGGGCTACTACTTCCCCAAAGGTGTATTTCAAGGTGAAGACATCAGCAGGGTTGCCATAATAGGGCAATGGGTAGTGCTGTGTGTAAGCATGGGCCATAACCCATTCATCTAGAGGCAGACACACAACACTCAGATGCACACAGGTTTATATTCCACAGGTACGTGTATACAACTGCTAGATGACTACTGACTTGTACAGTCATGTTACACAGTTAGCACAAGCACCACAGACACTATAGAGCTGAGGGATACCAGATGCAAATGTCTCCGGTGATTGACATTTGCACATCATGTGGTTTTAGCCAATTGGATGTGTGCTGGGTGGGACAGACCTCATGATGGGAGGCTCTTTGTCATTGTCACTCTCTTCCACACATCCATGTATGTGTATTTTGGCCTATTATAGTGTGTTGTCCCTGGATATATGTATGTATTCCTATCCAATGTGTGTGCAAAGCATGACTGGTTTGTACTGCGGAGTGTACACACTAACATCTATGACTGTCAGATATGTATGGTCCACTGTTGTTGCCAGACATGGGCTTAATTTCTGTAAGTGTGGGAGCATGCCCAGTATGACCTTCTGTACTGAATGTGTTAATCCATTCCAGGTATATTGACTCCAGTGCAGACTTTTGTGTTCTACATCTACAGCTAGCAACCTGTTTCTGTGGGATAGCTGTAGATCGGTTGACAATATGGATCAAAATGGGTAAAGGATAGTGGGTTACTGTAGGTAATTGTGTCTGAGCTGCTTCTGCTACATGGTCTTGGTATTAGCAGAGATATTCAGACATATGTACTGTTTTACACTGTGATGGTTTATGTCATCAAGTACTGTCAGGTATACATATTTGCTTGCAGTGATGTCTTGGGGAACACAGGGTGAATGCAGCTGTGTCCAGTATTGTGGTCAGCAGCCTACATATTCTTGCACAACTATGCCATTCTGGAAGGAAAGCCACAGATACCTGCTGCTGGGTCTGTGTAAATGGCTCAGCAGATTTGTACATTGGTGGCTGAGGATCCCATGCTTGTACATCCAATGTGACAGTATGGCCATATCCTGATGTGGCCATACCTCACAGCTGTACAGATTCACACAGGTTACCCAGAGGCAGGGGTTATAATTTTGGACATTACCCCTTCACATTGTGGTTTACGTGTAGGTTTGTAGCCACCAATTCTTGTGTCTGCAGCCAGGGATAGTATGTGCAGATGACTGAGTTTCAGACTTCACACACTCCATGCCGCCCATGCTCCAACTCCCCCCACTATTATTCTATCCTCTTCCAAACATTATGCAAACATTATCTGATATGTTCCCTATAGTTATCACCTCATCCCAGCAGTAATTTTGTGTTGGTCCACAGTTCATGCAGTAGGACATGGTGGAAATGTTACTGATATTTGTCCACATGGCCTTGCATTTGGGTTCTGTGGACTATGTTATGTTGTTATTTGGGAGTCCATGACATAACATGCATTGGCAGTATGGGTGAGAGACAGGCCTTTGGCAGAGGACTGTAGGGTATTTGGTAGTGATGCAGAACAGCTGTAGCAGGCCATTGCATTCTGTCACTCCTACAGTCCCAGACCGCAATACACTATATTACCCTGGGGTGACAGGGGAGGTGTACAAGGTGTTCATGCCAATACTTTATGTCATTATTGATCCATTGGTGTGGATGTTGGCAGGGTGCTGCTTACATCCAGGAACACACCTGCATGGAACATCTGTTCTGCATGCTGCATTCTTTAGCTATTGCCATACACAGGTGGGGGTCATATTGTACTCATTCCCAACAGCAGGGACAAGACCGAAGAGGTACCTGTGGGTGGCGGTGGAGTGAGCTAGGTGCATGTGTGCTATGGACACTATTTGCATTTGACTCACAGATATGCATGGGGCATTCCACTTATGCTGGCTTGTGCAGGGACATCAGCTGTTTCTCAATACTTCACACCTATGACCATTGTGGTCTGCCAGCGTTTGGCCAGATGACATTGGTATTCCCTACTACAAGCCCAAATAATGTGCTGCTAACCTGTATATACAATTCCAAGGGTGTGTCAATTTGACAGTTACATATTATACACTGTCTGTCTGGGGTACTTCCCCCTGTGTACTGCTTGTGGTTACCTATGAAAAGATGGAGCAACTGAAATATCGAACACCATATGGTCGAGACCATATGGTCGATATTTCAGATGAGTGATCACTGTAAAATATTAAAAAAAAAAGAAACAACAAACACAAAGACGTTATTGCAGGGGGGCAAGCCCCCCTACACCCCCACACTCCCCCTACTTAAATATACCAACTCCAAGATGGTGCTACACTGACAATACAGCACATAACGGGAATTATTCCTATTCCCTGCTGTAGCACAATCTCAGAGTTGGTATATTTAAGTAGGGAAGTCTGGGGGGTGCAGCCCCCAAACATGGGGGTGCAAGGGGGGCTTGCCCCCCTGCAATAATGTCTTTGTGTTTGCTGCTTTTTTTTTTTTTTATACTGTGATCGATCATCTGAAATATTGACCATATGGTCTTGACCATATGGTGTTCGATATTTCAGCTGCTCGATCTTTTCATAGGTAACCACTGCTTGTATGTCTGGGCCCACATTCATGCCATGTCCATCTTTCAGATGGTGACACATATTACTTCCAAAGATTTACTATGGCTTACTGATGGAATGTGTTTTACTGTAAAGCATTATTTTTGGCACTGCAGTTATGAGAACTTGGCCCTGTCATCAGCAGTATTGGCCAATGGCCACCAGGACAAACCTCACCATGCATACATAATAACCACTCTCACACACAATAGGACACACACCAACCTAACACACACAGCCCTGCAAATTGTAAACATGCTACAATCTATCCTGCTACCTTGGCCAGTTCAGGTAATCTGTGCTCCACTGTTATTATACCTACACATACATGTTACCACATTTCTATATAGGATTAGGGGGGCACACCTGACTGTTACTACATTTCTACATAGGATTGGGAAGGGTACACTTGACTGTTACTACATTTCTACATAGGATAGGGAGGACAGACCTGACTGTTACTACATTTCTACATAGGATTGGGGGGGGACACACCTGACTGTTACTACATTTCTACATAGGATTGGGGGGGGGGACCTGACTGTTGCTACATTTCTGCATAGGATTGGGGGGCACACCTGACTGTTACTACATTTCTACATAGGATTTGGGGGGCACACCTGACTGTTACTACATTTCTACATAGGATTGGGGGCGCACACATGACTGTTACTACATTTCTACATAGGATTGGGGGGCACACCTGACTGTTACTACATTTCTACATAGGATTGGGGGAGCACACCTGACACTTGTACACATTTGCTATGACTGTACTGGTATTTCAGGTACTCCATTTCATTCTGTATTCTGACCTATCATGCTAACTAGAGGCATATCAGTGTACTACAGGTCTTAGGTTTGATTGACCTACATTTCATTTTCTGACTTCTTACCCTTCAGAACTAACATTCCACTGCCTGACCTGTTGTAATCTGTATGTGTAGGTCTGGGGGGTGTTCTCCATAGCCATCAATCAGAGGCCTTGGCACAGCCTTTGTTTGTGTTTGTCTACTCCTGCTGGCTGAGATTGTTGCTGGGTATGTGAGCCTCCCTGACTGGCATGTGTGTGTCCTATGGACACACATGTGGCGCAGCACATTTCCTGCAGTGAGTTTTGTCACCTTGTCTAGTACTGGCTACTATGATGACACCAATATTTGTTACAGATCTCATGCTGCCACTATAAGTGTCAGCTATCTGCTGGCATCCCATTCAGCCACCCAATTCCCTTGCATGCTCACATCCATACCATAAATACAAGTAGCAACACATACTACTCCATTCGGCAATTGATAGTAAGAGTGACTTACCTTGTGGCTGTGCCAGTATTGAGGATGGTGCTGGAGGGGTGACTATGTTGGATGCACATAGTACACTCCCTATACATGGTTAAGCACAGGTTGTGTCATGTTTGACATCCCTTTTACTGTATGTGTGAGTCAGAGAGAGGTGTCATTCCCTGGGTTGCTACTGTGTCAGTGTATGTGCTATGCACTGGCACTTTGCCATGGCCTGGGCATACTGGGCATGCCTCCTTCTGCCTACTGGAGCAGGCTCAGGTTGTTCCTCCTTGGAGTCACTCTGTGCTTGTAGAGGCCTTGGCAATGGTGGGGGGGCTGTGTGTCTCTGCCCTGTGCTGTTCCTGCTGCAGCTGTTTCCACAGGATCATATTGTGTAGCATGGCACATACGATGACAATTTGGGTACATGTAGCTAGTGAGTACTGCAAGGCTCCACCGGATGTGCCCAGGCACTGGAACCATGACTTGAGCATCCCAAACACATGATCTATTATGATTCTGGTCTGTGTGTGTGCCTCATTATGGAGTTCTTGTTTAGGTGTGTGTGCATTTCTGATGGGTGTCATCAGCCATGGCTCCAGTGTGTAACCAGCATCCCTCACTAGGTGGTCATAAGTGATGCCGTCATTGGCAAATCTCTGTTACAGCTGCGTCAGATGCCAGATGTGGGAGTTGTGATAGCTTCCAGGGCGGCCAGCGCACACATTCATTATAATGCCCTGGGCATCGCACGTGACCTGGCAGTTGACGGAGGGGAAGCCCTTGCGGTCGATGTAGACCCTACCCCGCTCACCAGGTGGTGCTTTGATGCATATGTGCATGCAGTCTATAGCACCCACTACCTCAGGGTATTCTGCTACTTGGTGGAAGAGATGCATATTGCTGGCCAATGCCTCATGGGTGTTGTGGAAATATACATGCTCAACGGCATGTGCTGACATAGGATCCAGGAACTGGTGGAGTACACTGAATGCTGATGCCTGTGAGATCCCCATGATATCCCCAGTTGGCCTTTGGAAGGTACCTGTGGCTAGTATTCCTAGGCCTACACATACCTTGGTATCCACTGGGATGGGTTTCTCTCTGTTGGTTCTGTGTGTGAGGTGTGGCCGGCACAGCTCAACAATTTTCTGTAGGTGGTCCCTCTACACCCTATAGTGCTCCACTATCTCCAGCTCATGTAGCCCCTGGTAGCTTATCCTGGGTCTGTACACTCTTCTTGTCACTGTGGGTTGGCCATCAGCATTCTCATCCTCACCGCCCTCAGCATCTTCCACATGTTGATTTATGAAAGCTGCTGCAGCCCCTATCATTTTGTTGCTTTAGTTTTGTAAACTTTCCCTGCTTGTGTATACTGGTGGTGTAGAGTTTCTGGGAAAAACCAGAGGGAAAGGTGTTTGCATAGTTTATAGTGGTGTGCTGGGCTGGGCTGGGCTGCTGCCTATGTAAATGGCTGATTCTGATACATTTCATCTGCCAGCTATGCTAGTTCTCCTTGATTACCTTCCTACTGCTGTTTTCCCTTCTCATTGCCTTCCTGTTTAAGCCCAGGGGTGTGCCGCACAAACACAGTGTTCTGATTTGCATGGAGCTGCTATTTCCTGGTTTACTTTTTTTCCTTTAAAACATGGTGTGCAGTGAGCACACCTGTTTAAGCAATGTAAAGAGTGCTTGGCAGCCTCAGACACACCCCCTTGCTTATCTCTGCTAAGCTCAGGGCAAACCTGAGCCACAGGGCTCCAATAAGCTTACAGTATGCCTGACACACCCCTCTATGATGTCAGTTAGCTCTTAGTTTTGCACCATGGTCTTCCTGCACCAACATGGTTGGGTGCAGGCTAGCCATGAGTGGGGATCTAGGATTCAGTATCATTCCCCTCATTTGCATAGGATTGCCTGCTAATGCCTAGTTACAAGTCTCACACTGAGCCTTCCCCCTTAGCAACCACTATACACTGGCCATGTTGTCTTCTGGCTGCCATTGAGTATAATGGCAAAATTGTGATTTTGGACAGAATTCTTATTTCAAGTTTTTTTTTTTTAATTTTCGGCCCGATCCCGTTTGCGCACCGCTGCCCTATGCTTAAACGGCTAAAATCAGCTAAAAAATATTAAAGTTATTTTTTTTTGCAACTATTTTCCATGCCAATGGCCGTATATTTGGCCATTGGCATGGTTTCCACATTATATGCACCCTTTATTTGGAGCTGACATAGCTGCATTTTGTAGTTTGCTGAAATGTACTCAGTTACTAACCGAGTACATTTCCGCAGACTACACTAGTCCTGCACGGCCGGCTGCCAGCTTCCTGGATTGCAAATTCACCTCATTTGTATGGTTTTCACCAGCAAATGGGGTAATTTGCATATAGGAGCTGTGTCTGTGCAGGAATAGTGCAGGAGCGCTCATGCACATCCTGGGAGCTTATTCCAGGATCGCACGATGGACATATTGCCTCCAGCAGCTCCTCCACTATTCCTGCATGCCGTGCAGAGCTTGCTGAATCCTCGGGATTCAGTAATATACATGAACAAATCTGAGATAATATACATTTACAATTGCACATACTTTTGCTGATTAGATGACAATCATATGAAAGAAGAGGCAGCTATAACTGTCCAGTTATATAATAATATTTACACATTAGCAGATATTGAACGCTGAGCATTTGAAGAGGTGTATTACAGGGTTTGTCAGACAGATAATAGATCATGTGATTATTGTTTAAAAATTCAAAGAAATGAAAATGAGGGAAGGAAATGGGTGGAGCAAGAAATGTTAATGTTCTTTTTAAGAGGTGAGGTGAAAAGCAGTTTCAAAGACAATTACATATATGGCAATCATAAGGTTTATGTTAGACATACAGAGGTGGAGGTTGAGTAGTGTCACAAAGTAATGTGACTGGATTTGGGGCATAGGATTCTGAATGAAGAGAAGTGGATTGATGCAATGGCAAACAGAAGATAATAGTGGCATTTACCTGTATTTGACAGATGAAGTTTTATTTGTGTTTTAAAACTGTTTTGCAGTTCTATGTATAACCTGCATGGCACTGCTGTTTCAAAGCAAAAGTTATGTTAGAACTAGTTACAACTGTTTCTACATGCTGCAGCAAAGGATGAGAACCACACGTGCAAAAATCCAGTAAAATACCACTTATTGATAAGCGCTTTTATCAGGTTTAAAATCACCAGACTTCTTCAGACACCATTTTACAAACACACCCAAACATTTATACCGGTGTCATAACTACCAGCAGCCAATGGCATCAAGTAAACACCCCCACATGATTCATTGAAAAATTCAGGAACCTACAAGTTTAGAAATATATGTTCCTTAAAGAGACATTCACAGCACTATTAATGTTGCATTACATCCCTCTACCATTTGAATTTATACATTACACCATGTTTCTAGTGATAAAGAATGAAATTATATCTATCATAAGCATTTAATTTAAGCAAACTAGAAACAGACACCATGTCATTTAATCTTGGTGGACAACTAGCATTCAGATAAATCTGCCACCATACCTCTTTCTCGTCAAATATAGCTTCCATGGTCCCCCACGAGCTTCACTTTGTATCTGCTGTAATACCACAAATTTAAAAGTGTGTTGGGAAAATACCTTTAAGTGTCTATGTAAGGCATTGGTTTCCTTGTATTGTGCTATTTCATAAAAATGCTCATAAAATCCTTGTGACAGTTTACATTGTGTTTTGTCCACATAGTATCCATTACGTTGTGTGCATAGCGGAATACAAACCACTGCCCAAGAACAGCAGCTATATTTGCCCATTATTTTTATGGACTTGTCCACTACCTTAATGATGGACCTAATAAAAATTTGTTGGCATTGATGGCACATACCACATGGTGCCGTCTAACAGGTCAGTGTCCCGGTATCAATACATTTAATTTCCAAAATATTTTTTATATTATTACCCCTTCGATATACTACCTTAGGGGTTGGTCCAAATGTGTCCAGCATATATAAGTTCCCTTTTATAATACTCCAGTTTTTGCTTAAAATATCAGTTACTATATAACTGTCTTTACAGAATGTAATAACAAAAGGACAAAAAGAAGTATCATTAGTAAAAGTTAAGCTCCTTTCTTTGCCATGACTAGATTCATATATTGCTAGAAAACTACTAGCCATAAACTCATGTGATGGTTCTTACCTGTGTCCCAGGTTGAATTGGGGGGGGGGGGGTTGATGATAAACTTGACCCTTGTATTAGAGGTACATAAAATTTAGTATTTCATTTCCTTATAACTTCATCCTTTATACTATGAATCAAAGGTAAGGGATACCCGCAATCCAAAAACATCTGTCCCATTACATCACATTCACTCAAAAAATCATTAAATTCAGAAACCCTCCAGGCTGCTCTTACAAGTTACCCCTTAATGATTCCACATTTAATATGTGGTGGATGACTACTAGTGTAGTGTAAATGACAGTTAGAAAATGTGTGCTTTCTATATATTTTAGATTTAATTCCCCCACCTTCCTTCTTAGATAATTCAACATCCAAATACACTATACAGTCTGTACCCAATGTGTAAGTGAATTTCAAAAAGTCAGTCATCTGATTGATATAGTCTACAAATGAACTTATTTCGTCTGGAGGTCCCTTCCAGCAGATAAACAAATCATCCAAAAAGTGGGCATACATAGAGATATAGGTATGAAATCTGCTAGTAAAAAGAAAACATCTTTCCCACCAGGTCATAATGATATTGGCATACAGTGGACCACAGGCAGAGCCCATGGCCACTCCCTGGTTCTGCTGGAAATTGTGCCCTTCACACTGAATGAAATTATATCTTAACACTGTATCCATTAGCTGGCAATATGTTTTAATAACATATTGGTTAGGTTCCATCATGTCATGTAAAAATTCACCAAACCATTCCATACCAATTTGATGGGTATGCAACTGAACAAATCTTTCACATCTATAGTAATGAAAATGTCATCATATATAGGTTTTAAACTGTTACACATTGACAAAAAGTGCCATGAATCTTTACAGATGTAAGGAATCTTTAAAACACAATTTTTAACTTGTTATCAGGGAATTTTGCTATATAGTTAGTTTTAGACCAACCAGAATCAACAACTGACTGTAGGGTGGGATTACTGGGGATGATTATGTACAGAGAATGTTTCAAGTTTTGTATAGTGAGACATATAGTGAAGCTTCTTTAAATGAAGTAAACGTGGCTTATAGGAAAATTGACTATGATTTATTGGACATGTTGACACAAGATCAAATAACAGTCACTGAATATAATTATATGACCACTGAATTTCCTAAGCTTCCAGTGATTTTCTGTATACCGAAAATTTAATCACAATTCAGTTCATTGATTTTAACTGCCGTATTGCATCAAACTTCTTTGGTGAATGAATGTACAGCAATGGTAAAGTGGATCATTTGTATGAGTTTTAAATGTGTCTGTGTGAGACTGCATGTGTCTGTGTGAAATTGGGGCAGTGAGAGTGTGTGTGTGTGTGCGTGTGTGTGTGTGTGTGTGTGTGTGTGTGTGTGTGTGTGTGTGTGTGTGCGTGTGTGTGTACTGGGTTTGCTACTGACTGTTAGTACAGGATCAATAAAAGTGGGATAAGAAGTTTTTCCTTATTCTCAATGGTTGCCCGATTTTGGTATTTTTCAGCTTTTTGATTTAAGTAGCCAATATATTGAAATGTCAAATCAATTGAAGTTTCAGTATATATATATATATATATATATATATATATATATATATATATATATATATATATATAAAATATATATTGCTTCAACAAAGTATTAGCTTAAGGGTGTGCATGCTTATGCAACCAGCTTATTGTATGTTTTTTATTTTTTATATTTTTTCCCCTAACAGATTTGTTTGCTTTTCAATTGAATTGTACAGGTTATAGGTCACATTAAAGGTGTGAACAGTTTTGAAATGATTTATTGTGGTCTCGTGTTTTTATATCACACAAACTTGGCATTTTAACAGGGGTGTGTACACTTTTTATATCCACTGTATGTTTTTTTTTGTCTGACATGCATTCAAGCCACGTGAAGTAAAGAAGGGGCATAGCTTAAAATATCAGTTTGTGGTACAGATTTCTGCTGTCACATGAGTAACAATTCCATATTTCCTCTTAATGCAGACATCCATTACATAAAGCTTACTGGCAGAGATGCATGCAATTTACCATTCTACTACCAGCAAACCTATATAAGCACTGGGAGGGGATAGGTGATGCTTGAGTTGATACATTACAGGGAAGACAGGAACTAATATTATTAACACAGGAGGGAATATTACTTATGTATATATGTATTTCTTTATTTAAATCAGATGGCCTAGAAGATCATTTGTGAAGTGTCAATTTTTAGAAGTGTCCTGAAAGAAAATATATCATGTATTTAATAATCAGTTAAATAATGTGTATTTAAAATGCACAGTGAAGAAAAAAGATTGAATAATTGTATTTGTTCATTAATTTATGTATTTATTTATTTCCAGTTTGAAGTCCACTGGGCCCAGGGAGCCCATTTTCAGTGGAGGCCTAGGGAGAAAAGCTCCAACAATAGGAAACAATACAATACAGAAAACACAGTAAAACACAGACAGAATATATACAGTAGATAAGAAATACAATCGCTATTATTACTAATTACTGATATTTACATATCAAAGAATAGTATTTACAAAATTGTTCCGAGAAAGGCAATTGTCATTGTTAGATTCTAGACAATATTATTTCTGAATGACCTTCTTATAAGAACTAACAGTAACAATCCAGGAAGTAGTTAGTGATTTTTAAAGAAAGTTATTATAAGAAAGTGGAAAATAAGCTTAGAAATAGAAGAATTTAAAGGAGGGATGACTTAGGTTGGTAGGATGCAAGTACATTTAAGATTAGAAAGTAGAAAGGAGTGAAGTTGGATTTTAAAGTTTTCTTTGTTCCGCAAAGATCTTAGGGAGGGAGGGAGAGAATTCCATTTTATGGCTAAGGAGAAAGAGAGGAGTAGTTGTCCTGCTGGACGGTTAGGTTTAGAGACAGTGATTAGGTTTTGGTGGGCAGACCTAAGAGTTCTGTTAGGGGTATAAGGGAGAAGGATGTTTGTAAGGGCAGGGCATTTAGATGGGTTAAAGATTAATCTATGAGCTGTTATGAGCTGGAGGTAATTCAGATAGTTTGGAAGTTCTAGCCAATGTAGAGAATGAAGGGCAAGTCAATGGTGTGAGAAGTTTTTAGATTTAGTGGCACATTTGGAAATTTTGTTATAGCAAATTTCTAATTTGGAAGTTATGGATACAGATAGAGTTTTTAGAAGAGGTGTGCCGTAAATTAGAGAGGGCAGGAGGAAAGTGGATGCGAGGGTATGTCTAGTATGGGGAGATAGGAAGCAACTGTTCCTATACAGCATCCCTAGTCTTTGATGCTTTTTTTATGTTTTGGAGAATATGGTTGTCAAATTTCAGTTGCTCATCTATGGTGATGTCTAGCAATTTAGCATGGGGGACGATTTCAATAGGTGAGTTGTTTTGGCTTACTACTTTGAAAGAAGTTTTGTCAAAAGGGAATGATTTTGATGGTAGGAAGATTAGTATTTTGGATTTGTTTGCATTTAGGGAGAGATGATTTTGGTGCATCCAGGCCTCAGTGGTTGAGAAGGTGGACTGTGTCTTTGTTAAGAGTTTAGGGAAATTAGTGGCAGAACAGACTAAAGTTGAGTCATCTGTATATTGGATTATTTTGACATTGGGTATAGCAAAGTGAAATGTGTTGATGAAGATGTTAAACAGTATAGGACCTAGGACAGATCCCTGTGGAACACCGGTAGGGGTAAGTAGAAAGGGAGAGATACCCTTTTTCCATTTTAAAGCTTGGGATCTGTAAGTCAGGTAGTTTGAGAACCAAGAGATAGAATTTTGGGAGAGATTTAGGTTAGAAAGATGAGTGAGTAGATGGGTATGGGAAATTGTATCAAATGCTTTGGAGAGATCCAGGAGAACAGTGGGGACTATTTCCCCTGAATCCCGGGCATGATTGACTGTGTCTAGGAATGAGATCAGAGCGGTTATAGTACTATGCCTGGGACAGAAACCATGTTGAGTTGGGGTGAGGAGTTGGTTTTGAGTTAGGAAAGGCATGAGTTAGAGATGGACGTATTTTGCTAGGATTTTGGAGATGGGGAGAGTATTTCTATAGGGCAAAAATTAGAGATGGCATTGTTTTTCCCCACCTTTGTGAAGAGGTAGAGTATAGGCTTTATGCCAGAGTTTGGGGACATAAGATTCTTGTATAGATCTGTTTATTAAGATGCTAACAGGGAAAGCAATCCCATCAACGGCAGCTTTGAGGAAAATTGAAGGCATATGCAGACTATAAAGGAATTAGACAAAGATGGGAAATGTCAAGTAAATACTTTTTGTCACACAAGGTATTGTTAGGTGAGCGATGCCTAGACAAGTTCAATGGAACCAGATAATCCATATACTGAACTTCAGGAGTAGAATAAAACAACATCAACTGTTAATTTAGTGCATTGATTTTTGAGTTGTGAGGCAAGAGATAAAAGCATCATAACAGGATGAAGTTTAATAGCAGTTGCAAGCAGGACATTTTAATGTAGGAACACACTGATATCCACTTACAGAGGAGAACATTTTAAGGAATTTTTGAATATGCACATGAAAGTAATTTCTCATAGAACAAGATGTCTTTAACTGAGCTTCTTAACATGGGCTGGGGAACACAAATCATCAAATTTATTCTTGGTTTTAGATACAGATATGTGAAGCCTTTGAGATAACCTAGAGTTTCAATGTGATTTGCACCATTCCAGAGTATGAGGAACTGAGAGATGTTTTTAATAACTTGACAGTCTATATTTGATTTCTCATTGACATTAGGGTAAGTGATCATTGAATTCAACCACTGCAAACAGTAAAAGAAGAACAGCTTTTGGATTTTAGTTTGGAGACATGCTGCAAATCTAGCAGTGCTTTTATATGCTTGCTTTAAGTCTATGAAGAAGATGAAACAGAAGATTAGTTAACAGAGACACTTGAGAAGAACAGAAAGTCAAGAACTATGGTTAGGAAAGATTTTTGTTCTGAAAAGGCATCTATGTTTCTAATTTGTCTGAGCAAAAATAGTACATGTGTACTTAAAATGAGTCTGATTATCAGTGATCAGTTCAAGAAATCTGGTAAAAATAATTACTTCAATCATTGCATATTCAAAATAATTAAATGGATAGGTTTTGTGCTTTGGGGTGGGGTTTGGCATAATGGTTGCAGTGTTTAATCTTACAGACAAGACATATAGGGTTTGATTCTCATCAAAACAGGCTAGGCTTAAAATTGCCCAAAAGAGCAGCTAGTCCAGTACTTATCTTTGAACCTTTGAATCACACACTCATCCTTGGGATACGAAATAGGTAAAAAGCATGTATTTGACTCCACTGTTATTTCTATATTGCCCAGAAGAACATAGCCGAGACTGTATAGAGACAAATGCAGTCTGTAGTTTAAAGCTGATGACAGAAACAGTATCCCCCATATGGATAGTGACAGATTTATAATCTGGCATCATCACAATTCTGTGCCATCCCATTAAGTAATACTTTGAAGCATGACGGTTCCTGTAATACCTGGCATCAGCAGCCATGGTAAAATTTGCATAATCCTGTCAAACAAGATGCATTCTGCATTTAAGGTAGCCACTGACCCATGTACAGGTACTGAGAAAGACACAGACCATATGATGCCAGACATTTCAGTTGGTGGTTATGGTTAAGTGGATCTACTTCTAAATTCTATACTTTCACAAGTTCTAGTTTCTTATGGTTGAGACCATAAGATTGAACTTGTGAAAGTTTGAACCATTTAAATGGAAATCGACATACAGCAGGGTACGGTATAACAGTATATTTACCATTTTCCTCACTGTAGTGCAATCTCGTAGTTGGTATATTTAATTAGCAGTGGGTGTAGGGGGTGCATGGTGGCTTGCCCCCCTGCAAAAATGTAAAAAAAAATTTTTTTTTTGTTTTTATTTTTTTTATTTAAATTTCAAACATTCACAAGTTTTATTTTATGGTCTCAAACATAAGAAATTCAAACTTGTGAAAGTTTGAAATTTAGAATAGACCCAGTTAAGCATATTTAGTGACTTTCAGTGTTTCAACAACCCTGTCACAATTCATATGCAAAGTGGTATTGGACAGGGCTGTTTTGGTACTACAACCAGATCTAAAGACATGCTGCTTGCCAAATATAAGTATTATTGTTAATGAGGTATTATAGCTAATTGCTCATTACATACCTGTTTTCAAGCTGTGGCAATGTTAGACCATAAACTCCACATTTACAGAGTATACTAAGTGGCCAGACCAAGAATCTAGTGACATGTAAATGTACGTGCACTGCTGGAATTACATAAATTAACTGTGAGTTTATTCCATAAATGAGCAATGTTGTAAGGAAAAACTGAATTATCTTATAGCTCTACAAGAACCAAGATGGAACAGCAATCATTATCTTGTAATGACCCAACATGATACTCCTCATTGTGAAAACTTAGAACCCTAAGTGTAATCAACCTTTTACAAAATAGTAATGAATGACAAATAAGCTCAGGAGGTGAAGTCTGTCAGAAGTGTTAAGTTCTTGAACATAGCATAGATGTCTAGTAAATGCTTTTACTCCATCCAGGAAGATAAAATCACTTTTAGAATAGTAGGAAAAACAGACAATTTGCTAAGAAGTTGGCCAAACATGAGTTACAAATAACCTTATAGGCAAATTAGAAGATCTAGACTGAAAACTTTGGAAAAGTTGACTACATTCATTTAGGAATATAGATTTGACCACTACAAAACTAGGTTCAATATTCTGGTTGCGGTGGATGTTCTTTAAGTAAGGAAGAATTTCTTATAGAAGTGTTTCCTAATAAGATGTCATGATTGATTTCCAGAGGCCTAAAAGTCACGCAATTGCATTTACTAAAAGTGATTTTTAAACACAATTCTTATTCAGTCATTTTCCTACACTAGAAAGATAGCTAAGGAGCATATTATATTAAGTGTTATTAGTAGCAAACATTTGTCAATCTAAATATTCTTATGTGCAAGAAGAAAGGAAAATACAATGCTGAAAATATCTTCCCCTAAAACAGACTCTTGAGGTACCCCTGAGTGAATTTCAGCCCTAAGTGAATAATTGTTGCCAGTTTCTACATTAAACTGCCAATTAGAAAGTCATAAGTGAATCTAGATTAATATAATGGTATTAATACCAAGGTCTGTCATTTATTGTATAATAAGTGAATGTGACACACTGTAAAATGCTTTAGAGAGAACTAAATATGCCACAGTAATGCCATTCCATTAGTAACAGACCTGCTAACATAATCATAACAAATGATTAGATAGCTGGATCTAGAACGATATTGCATAAAACTGTGCTGGTAGATATCCAGCACAGCACCATGCCCAGTGGCATAGCTAGGTGGGGCAAGAAATGCGGTCCACCCCAGGCCGCACTTTTTTTTTACTTCACTTGCCAAGGAACTGTCACTTTACTTTTTAATTAAAAAAATGTTTTTGCTTTTAACGGTGATCTTCTTTAAGAATGTTATGGTCGCACACACCTGTAGCATCACATATGTGTGTGCATTGTCAAAAAGTAGAAGAAAAACATGTATTGTAGTCTAAGAAAAAAGGGATGTAAGTAACATTATTTATTGAAATGGTCTGTATCTAATGATTATGGTCCCTTACATATTGAGAAACTTAATATTGTATTGTACTTTAAGGGGGGTGGGGTGCTGCAATCCTGAGTATGTCCTCCTTTGGATGAGATGCCTAGAAACTATGACCCTGTTGTCAGTTTGTCATCCATTCCCTTTTGCAATATTAGCAGATTATCATTTTTTAATGTAACATAGGCAATTTATCTTTCAAGGGCAACAGGCACTTTATTTGTAGATGAAATAAAATTGAAGTTGTTTTGCTAGGAGTAACCTCTTCATTAGTTACAGATCTATTTAATGTGGATTTATTTAGATTATTTTTACTTCTGCAGAGATTGTGCATATTTACTGATATTGGTGGCATACCTCTGAACTGTACAGATTTTCACAGACTGTCCAGATTTTTACCTTGCATTTTTGGACAGTTTTTCATAAAATTGTGGTTTTCTGGGAAATTAGTGGCAAAACATTAAGGATTGAAGTTAGAAAATAATGAAAGACATTTGAGTTATAGACTTCATACCCTTCAGAAAATTCATGCTAATGCAAAACCTGTTATTCTATCAACTTTCTAAGTCTGTAGGAGCAGTATTTAAAAAAAATGTCCCTATTTTTGGGCCTTCATCCCACTTTTATTTATGGCTTTATCCAAATGTATTGGTCTAAGAGGTTGAGAATTAATAGTGGATTGTAATGACAAAAGTCGAAGTAGACTTTTATGATGGAAATGTTCTGAACTGGGCAGTTTTGTCATTATTAGTTCTTACAATTTGTTTCATTACTTACTGGAAAAATGTTCAAAACAATACATTTAAAGCATGCTCTAACAAGTGTATTGTATTATACAAGGAATATAATTTAACACAATCAGGAAGGTGAATCAAAGAATGCATGCATATTTACATGGTCCTAAATATGTGTGCAAGGGGCCTATGATTTGAAAACAGCCCAACGATAAACTTTATCCACCACTCCCCTGATGCATTTTCTTTGAACGTGGGTTTCAATGCTGTTTCAATGAGCGTGAGTTTCAAGGGGAAAATAAATTTTAATGCTAAGTCTGTTTTCATAGTGAGACTGCAGTGTTTTGTTTAGCAAATGCCTATCAGTGTTTTTGCTATAAAACTTAAAATAATTTTTTTTAATTAAATACAAATAATCATTGTAGAAGTAAAGCAGAAAACAATATGCACATTACAGTGTTTAAGGTAAATGGGGAGAAATAGCCAAGTACTGGGACACTAGAATGGCTGCAGGGGGGACTGTGTATGGGGGGTCCATTTGACCATGATTTTGTGAGGGGGGGACAACAAACTCAAAGACAACCTCAGGCTGCACAAACTCTATCTACACCACTGACCATGCCTGAGATTACCCTCAGGTAATTTAAAAAGGCATGTTTCATATCATTTCCAGAACAAGAAAGTTAGACTGACTGGGCAGTAGTTCTTAACCATACAATACCACTTTACATTAAATGGAATGATGGAGGTATCCTGGGAGATGGAACAAAGCATTTTTCAAAGATAGTGTTAGAAATGATAGTGGGGCAACCATATGAGGCCAAATGCTTAAATATCACACCAGGTATGTTATCCAGCCCACTGCAACAGTTGCATTTTATTTTCTTTAAGAAAGCTTCTGTCATGATTTTAGTAATATGAAAACTGAACTTTGATGGGTGTTATCTTGAGCAGTCAGTAAGTACATGATGATCATACTAGCAGGACAAGTTGAGCTCAGATGTTTGGTAATGGTAATCAGGTTAGGAACATGCTTGGAAAATAACGTTAGCAACTTCATTGTCATTTCTAGAAAGGGGACCTTTACAAGTATAACAGCCTTGAAAAGAGTTTATATAACTGTAGAAAACTTTAAGATTCTTGGTGTGAGATACTTTCTTCATAATTTGTATTACATTTTGAATAGTGGATTTCAATATTTTACATACCACATTAAAGCTAGATTTCTAGCCTCACTTTGATATTTTTAGATAAACAATACTTCCACTTGTTTCTGCTTTAGTAAGTTGCCAATATGCTTATTCTATCAAAAAGGACTAAACACAAATTTTCCATCATGAAGGAGGTACACTGTGATTCAAAACATTCCTAGCAATGTAAAATATCAAAAATGCAAATTTTCAACCAGTAAGCATGATTAAATTCATACTTCAAATGCTTTGTATCCAGAGACACAGGGTTACTATGAGCAATGTGTGATTTTTTTGGCCTTGTTAAAAAAAGAGATGCAAAAATGAAAAACACTATGACCATAATTACCCTTGAAGGCATATGAAAGGGATCACATAAATCTGATTGACACAATTAGTAACCAATAGATCCAAAATATTATTATGTGCTGGAAAATCAATCAGTTGAGACAAACTGTGCATTGAAGGTATAACTAAAGACTCCTTTTCAATGAATGAACAGCTGACACCAATGCTCTTGAGTCAATGTGGGGTTAATCAAAATCATCAAATAAAATGATGTTGCTATATGTTTTATACTGTCAAGGTTCAGTAATAACCAAAACTTTGAAGTCATCTAAATGAGTGAGGACTTGAAGTTCTGCTGTTTCCTTACTTAGACTTCTACCATTTGTATAACAAACATTTAAAAAGTTATTAGCTGTCGCTGGTCCAATCAGATTAAAGTAGATGAGTCTTTGTGGGTTCTGTTCAAGCAGCTTTATTATGTACAAACACATCAGGATTGATGCTTAATAACTTTAACTTAGATAAACCTATAAACAAACTAGCTATTGCACTCATACATGCTCACTATCTGGCTGCACTCTCAAAATGGCACTGAAGTTAGCACTTGCTTGCTATTTATATGCACATACCAACCTTGAAACGCATTTTAAATGTACAATCACACACACACTATTCTACATTAGCTCTCCTAAACCATGTACTGATATAATTTGATGTATTGGTAGGCCTAAAATGTTTTGCAAAGGCTAAAATATGTTTTGCATAACATTTACAAGCAGAATAATTTAAATGGATTCCTTCAGGAGAAAATAATTCAGGATTATGTAAAAAGTGTTTCAACTTGAGATTAGCATCTTATTACTCATCACACATAAAATCACTTGGCTATTTGTCAAAAAAAGAGCTTCTGCAAATTGATAGTCTAGGGAAGGATTTATTTTTTCTAAAACAGACTAGGATATTGTATTTGCAACAGATTTCATACATCACAGAAACTGCTTTATGAAAATGAAATAGTGGATTTCTGAAGAAGTCCTTTACACCTGCATAAATGAATAAAGAGTCAAATGCCCATCAGAATTCCAATAATTGTTGGCATCCCAAACTGGAGACTTCAAGTTTTTTACTTTGATTTGTTAAGTATGGAGTATCCTAACAACACAAACAGAAAAACTAGTAGACCTAAAACTTTGTTGATGAGCTCAGTCACAATAATTTCCAAAAATCATGAAACCCAGGTAGTAGTCCAGAGCAACAAATCTGCAGGTGTCATCTCTTTTTTTGGATATGTCCAAAGCATTTGACACAGTCTCACACCAAATACTGCTAAACAAACTAAACCAATATCACCTATCAAATTCCACTCTTAACTGGTTCCAAAGCTACTTAACTGACAGGTACCAAGCTATGAAATGGGAAAATTCTCTCTCCTCAGCTGCCCATAACTATAGGAGTCCCACAGGGTTCTATCTTAGGACCTCTACTATTCACAATCTTCACAAATGACCTCCATACCTCCACACAGCATGCACCTATCATTTAGTATGCAGATGACACTACCTTAATCTGTGCTGCACAAAATATTCCTACCTTCCTGCAAACAACTCAACTAACATTCTCTGATGTTGAAAACTATCTTACCAAAGCCCAACTTATCCTCAATCCAAAGAAAACTCAGCCTATGATTATAACCAGTTCTAACAAAAACACTGATAACAGTCAATTCACTATCTACTCCACAAATGCTACTCCAATCGCTTCAGTGGCACAGTCTAAGCTATTGGGAATAACCATAGCCTCCCACCTAAAATTTGATAGTCATCTCAACTCAGCTATTAAAAAAGTACATGCCAAACTGGGATCACTCTACCATATCAAACCATTTCTTACCAACTACACAACATCAGCCATTGCTCACTCCCAAGTTATATCCACCCTACTCTATGCATCTCCCATTCTGACTAATCTCAACAAAACTGAACTAAGCAAAATGGAAGCCTGCTATAACAGAATTGCCCACTTTGATGCAAATTGCTCATATATAACTCATCACTGTACTGCTTTGAGACAGCTCCACTGACTTGAACTGCCCAATTTCCTAACCTACAATCAGCTCTGCTTCTGTCATTCAATCTATTACCTCCCCAATAAGTGTTCTGCCCTCAAAAACCTAGTGCAACATCACTCAGCCAAAAGGCCTCTTAGATCATCAAGCAAACTACTACTAGAAGTCACCAACAGCTACAATAGCTTTGGAGATACACTATATAGTAGTTCAGTGGCTAAAAAATGGATCTCTGTCCCCACTAGCATTCAAAACACATCGTCCAAAGCCTCCTTTAAAGACATCATCAGGCAATATCTCAAGCAAAGGTGGCAGTGCCATGATTGCTCCCCAGGCTAGTGTAAGCGGATAAGGTGCACATACTAAAGCTAGAATACTTGATAATAGTTTTCAATCTTACTCACAAACACTGGCTAATCTACAATGTATGTACTGTACCTGTGTACTATGTATGTATTCTACCTATGTTCCAAATGTCAGCTGTACACCACAAATCTATGAATTACCTTTATTATTAAATTAATATTTTTTTTGTTTGTTCTCTCCACTGTAGCTGTTGATGTGCTGCATACCACTGTAAAACATGTCTTTTGTAATTTGTGTGTATACTGATCATGTCTAAGTAAGTAAATGTATCTGTAATTTTTTTATGTGGAGATTTTCTCCCCAAGCCTCTGCTGATAAAGGGCCTTTTCGGCTCAGTCAGACACACCCGGTTAACAAATGTAAAATAAAAAATAAATAAAATAAAAATTATTCATCACAGACAAGTGATCCTCAGTAACAAAAATCAGTAATACTTTACAATGTTAAACATATCAGCTTTTACACACGTAGAAGTAGGTGTGGAAAATGTTTCCCTATTAAAACCATGAAGGTCCACTTACGCGAAGTGGAAATGTCGACACGTATTCATCGAACCATGAAAACACCAATCGTCCTGAATTGCGAAATCCAAAATGTCGAATCATCATAGTTGTCCCTTCTGCAGTATAGCTCCATAAGGTAAGTGTGCGATAATTACAGACCTTAGGGTTAAGGTGTGGGTTAAAGTAAGTGCATAGATATTAATGTATGTAAGGTTTAGTGTAGGGTTAGAAGTACAGATTTGTGTATGTGTGTGGATTATTTATTTTGTTTGGGTATAGCTCATTAAGGTAAGTGTGCGATAGTTGCGGACCTTAGGGTTAGGGTGTGGGTTAAGGTAAGAACATACATGGTAGTATATGCAAGCTTTACTTTAGGGTTAGAAGTAGAGTTTTGGTTAGTGTATGTATGTGGTTTATTTATTTTTTTTGGGTAGATAGTATGTAGCGGGCAGTGGGGTTGGCCAACTATGATGGTTCGAGATTTTGAATTTCGCAGTTTAGGGCGTTTGGTGTATTCACGGTTCACACAATATGTGTCGATGTTTATGTATTCGCTGGAAAAGACGTTTGCGGTTATAATATATACCCGTGGAAAATATATGGATTGTTTCATTTTAAACCACCCTATTCCAGCAAATTATATAAACATCTGTAAGGTGGATCTTCCCTATTCTTATGGGGTTTGGGAATCCTGAAAAAACAAGGTAACTTGGATGAGTAAAGTCAGTCTATTTATATGTATGTTATGTTTTTCCTAATACCTGATTTTGAAATGTGGGTTACAAATAGATAGGTAGTGTTTTCCTTAACTAAGATTTAGTTTGGTCTAATCAGTAGTAGTGTATGAGGGTGAGTACTTGTTGTTCTTAAATGCACTTTTACAGCCTTGTTTATATTGTTTGCCTGGAAGAGGCTGGTTTAAAATTAAACAATATATATATTTTCCACACCTACTTCTAAGTGTATAAAACCTTTTATGGTTAACATTGTAAAGTATTTCTGATTTTTTGCTACTGAGGATCACTTGTCTGTGACAAATAAAGGCTTGCTGCTTTAGAACACTACCTGGGTTTCATAATTTTTGGAAATGATTGTGACTGAGCTCATCAACAAAGTTTTAAGACTACTAGTTTTTCTGTTTTTTATTTTTTTCTCAACACTTGTATTGATGAGTTTGGAACTAGACGGATTCCTGTGGTTGTTCATTTACAGAGCAGTCAAGTTACCTCCTATATGCAAATATGTCACAAGGGCTGTTACTAGATTGCATGTCCCTTTTCTTCTTTGTCCAATTAGTTTATAATATTGTTGATTAGTGTTAAGGAAAAAAATAGGAAAGTGTTCTATGGGCCTGACTGTTGCTTTTAAAAATGTTGGGATAACTTGTGACTGGAAATATCCGGGTTTGATTTGCAGAAGAGCTTATGGACCACATACGGACTGATGATCTGAAATGCATGAATGGGATACTGTCTTTGAGATAATGAAATAATGTTATGTCAGCAGTCATTAGAGGTAACTGTCTGATCTGTATTTCAACAATGGAGTCTTAAGGAAGTCCTAAGCAACTGAATATTTTTTGAATGGTTATATTTTGGCAATTTAGAAACCATGAGACTGGTGAGAAATGAGGAAATTTCTGAACATTTTTTATTCATAAAATAGTTTCTTCTATCAAGAGAGTAAAGACGAATTAACCTGATATCTAGCCTCACAAAAATATTGTATGTAAGCAGGTAATCTATTTGGTGTTAGATGTGCCACTCAAGGCCTCCATTTGACATTATGGCTTTAATTTGTGTAGTAATCCACGAGAACCTGGAAGTCGAAATTGTGTTCTATTAAAGTTAAACTATAAATGCCAAAGTTCTGCAGCACCTCTTTAACTGATTGAATTATACTTACTTGAGACATCCCAGTTTGTGGAATTCATGAGATTAATAAAGTACTCTAAACCAAAATTGCTCATATCCCTTGAATAACATAACAGTTGTGTTTTTGGTATTTCTTTGGTAAGAGAATGCAAAACTATGAAGATGGCCACAATGTGTCAGTCATCATACCAATATCTGTGATATTTTCAGGATCAAATGTAAGCAGAAAACTAAATACAATTTCACAACCAGAAACTCTATCAGTTCTTGCAGTGACACACTCAAAATGTCTAGAGAAAAATGTGCACTGCTGGAGGACTTCACCAACCCTTTGACGACTTCCACTTAGTGCTTAAATAAACTAAACAGAAAGATCAAATGCCACTTTGGAAGTAAACCATTACAGAAACTCTTTAGCAACTAAAGCATAGACGGAATGGATATTGTATATTTCTTGCATACACATCAGGGGATCCGCATGTCATATGAGTAAACATGTGAGGTCGGTTGGAATGCTATATAATAAGCACACTGACAAATCCTTCATGTCACAAAACACAACATGACAAATTCACATGAAACAATCTCTTCTTTATTTTTTATAATGTTTATGCCTTTTTTAAATAGCAACTAAAAGTTTATATTAATAGAGATGAAAATAATAAAATACGCATCCTCATCCCAAACTGCCCTTGTTTCTGGCTACTCAGTCAATATTATGTGGCCACTGACCATCATTATTGTAAAGACAATTTTAGAGAAATAGTTGAATCCATACATTTAGTATCAACTGTATTAATAATATTCTCTTCAAAAAGGTTTTGTAAAACTCATTACCACTTAGGGTTCAAAAAGCATATGTTAAAAGTACCTTGACTTTGTAAGTGATTGAAATAATTCTGTGGCTTTCTGCCACCAAGGATTAAAGTGTGAGCATTGCCACTGCATGTGATATGGTGTTCATTTCATGCCACAGCCATGCCAGCATTGTTTATGAGGTGAATTAGACCAAACCATTTTTCTGCTATGCAACTTGTGTAATGATGTTTTTGTTGGATAATTTTATTTCAGTTTTATTTAAATCAGTTTAAAGTTAGCCACGGTGACTGGGAGTGAAAGTTCAGAATTCTAATATTTTAATAAATCCTAAAGTTGTTCCAGATGTGTTATTCTATATTGATTACTAAGAAATATAAATGATTTTGGCTAGAGGAAAATCAATAAACGGTGAGACAGCATTAGCAAACATTGAGATTCTTAGCATCCTAAATTCCACTACATAGAAAAAATATATTCTGCAGTTACAAAGATATTTTAGCAAAACAAGTTTTACTCTGTCCTGTTTTCCAGAAATAATATTCTTCCACCAGACAAACCTGATTTTCCATTTAGTTGAAAAAAGGAACCATTTGACTAAAAGCATCTTGCCCCTAAATTAATAGAACAACTGCTGCTGTATACAAGATGCCTATGCTTTAGAGACAATCTATTTGGTGTTTGATGGCAGAATGAATGGTTAGTCTTTGCATATTGTGCCCATACCAAAACACATCTATGATGTGCATTATAACTTATTTCTCTGTACTGCACTGTCTCTATGCATTGATTTGATTTATAAATATTGTTGTATTAATATCCACTGTTCTTCTTTTCTGCCTACTGGCCAGGGTTGTAGCTGGAAAAGGTCTGCTGAACATTCCATCTATCCAGTTAGCAAACTGAAAATAAAAGAAAGAAAGAAAGAAAGAAAGAAAGAAAGAAAGAAAGAAAGAACAGACAGTGAAATTGTGTTATTTTAATATGTTGAAATACAGAAACAAAGTAATATTTTATGATGTACCTCAGCTTTTACAAATTTCTAGCAAATGCTAATTGCAAAATAGTAATAATGGAGTTTAAGATGCAATCTGTTTTTAACATATCAATCATAGTAATCAGCCCAAATTAAAACTAAGACACCAGAGGTAGAAAGGACACCAGGAGTCTTCAAATAAAAACAAACTTATAACCAGATGTATACACTGATGTATTTTAATGAAAAATTAAAGTTTAGCACTTTTGTACAAAACTAATCAAAGGATTTCATCAGATCTCGGCCCAAAATTGTAAAACAGCATATCATACTGATTATTTTTTTCTTGAACCCTCTGTTAGATAAGTGATTGATCAACATTTGCTGGTGAATCTATGGATATGCCCCTTCCAGGAATAAGTTTCCCTGCAATTTCTTAACTTTAACAAGCAAGGTTTATCTGGGTGGAAATGATGCAGGAAATCTACTGTGCTGCAAATTTTATATAGCTTGTATTTTATTGAAGGCATAATATACTTACTTTTCAGCTGATGGCCAGCATTTTAGTAACAACTTATGGACAGTGCAGATCTTGGTAGGAGGTAGAAGTCAGAGTTTTAGGAACAAAACATTGATCTCATTGTTATTTATAATGTAGTCTCTGAGGTATAGAATTTTATCTGCTGTAAAAAAGTAAAAGAATACAAAAATGTCTTAAATTGTTAACATGGAGAAAACTGCACAAGTCACAAACCTTCTCTCCATATTTTCAACTAGAATCAGAACAATGCTTACAAATTTTTTATAGCAAGTAAAACAGCATTTAGGTGAAGAATAAGAAAGCAGAGATAATGGACATCCCTGTCATACAACCCCTTCTTCACATTTCATAAGAAAATTTATTTTATTTTATTTACATTTGTTAACTGGGACAGTATACTGATCACAGTAGACCATTTGCAGGCACAGCCTGGCTGAAGTAATTCACAACTAAATAAATAAATATCTAAATAAATAAAACAGAATGTGTTCATAAACATGGAATAATTACAGGAGTTATAACTTACAGCAGACAATTGAAACAATGAGCAAATATTATTCGCAGAACAGAAAAACAGATTGCATTAATTTTAGTAGTAAATTGTGGGGTAAGGAGCAGATGGGAACAGAGAGTAGAAGTAGAAGAGATGTAGGTGAAGGGGGTTAAGTGATGTGTCCAGTGGAAAAACACCTGTAGTCAGATTTTTGATGCATGCGTCATTTGAGTTGTGAGGGGAAAAGAAGGAAGGCATCTGGCTGAAGCAGTTTAAAAATAAGAGACTCTAAAAGTAGCCCAACTCTGAAAGTGACTGGAAGCTATGTGGATCTACAGAGGGTGGTGCAGTGGTGTTTTTGAAGGGATGGAATTTGAACTTAATTGAAGATTTTGTTTCCTATGCACTGAAGAGTGAAAATATATATGGATATGTATATATATATATATATATATATATATATATACACACACACACACACACACACACACACACACACACACACACACGCATATATATATATATATATATATATATATATATATATATATATATATATGGTTGCTTTGTAGTTTTTAATGTTTTGAGATTTGATGTTATGAGTTTTAGATGTTTTGAAGTTTAGATGTTATGAGCATTCATTGTTTTCATATGTAACTATACATACACACATATACATATACATGCTGGAGTGGATGTGGCTATTATGTGGAGCCCTTATCTGAGTTGAGCTAGTAATACTCATTTGCCTATTATAGCTCTTGCTACTCTGGAGAGAAAGGGACATATTTTTAGGAGTATAATGAAAAAGAGTTTTCTTTTTCCTGGCATTTTCAAAGTAAATTTTGGAATTAAGTGACTGGCCCAGCCATAAATCTAGGTGTTTAAAGGATGTGACTGTTTCTTTTGGGGTACAACTGAGATCTGTAATGCTGAGATGTTTAGCATTTTTTACAGCTTTTCTGTGGTTCCAAATATCAAACATTTTATTTTCGAGGTGGGGGTTATGAGGACATTCTGGTTATTTAAACAAGAATTGAAGAAGTGTAGGTCAGATTGAAGCTAGGTTTGAATAGCTGAATGTGAGAGATGGGATCAAAGGATAACTACATTATCATCATACAAAGTGACAGGAAGGTTAGGGAAGTAATAGTGTAGTTTGTTAATAAATATTGAAAACAACAGTGAGGCAAGTAGAGTACTGAACCCTGGGAAACACTTTTGGTAAGGGGTATGGGAAATGATAGGGATAAGCTTATTTTGATTCTAAATACCTATTTGTTAAAAATCTTAGAAACAGGTGAGAGAGTCAGAGTGACTTCTAATTTCTTGGATGGAATAAAGTTTGAGGAGGATGTGGACAATAACATCAAAGGCTTTGTTAAGGTCAATGAATAGTGCTTTTGAAGAGTTTCCTTTATCCATGTTGAGAAGGAATTTACCTGCAAGTGGCCATAGCGTTCCCGTTGTGCACCAGCTATCCCATAATCCACGTCATTTAAGAGGTAGGAGCTCATACTGATTGATATATGTAGACAGTTGATTGTAGATTAGTTAATCACAGACTTTTATTGTTTAAAATGTATTGAGTAGAATAAAAAAATTAAGATAATACTACATAAATGATCCAGCAGCCTTATGTATTTCAACATATTGTTTGCTGTCCATGACATCAAATTCATAAAGAGAACTGATAGAATAAAAAGCTAATTCTGTTTCAATATAACGATTACTGTTTTGTTAACTGAAATATAATGTGATTAACCGTATTCATCTTTTTCATAAGGCTGACCCTGAAATGATCCACATGTTAAATATTTGAGTGGTGAGGTAAAGTAACGTATCATTCCTAAAAAGTTTGCACTTTGTAGTTGTCACTTAACAAAGAAACTGGCTGATTAGTTCTTCAAACTATGACATATTTATTTGGCTTCAGAATAATGATAACTTTTGATAATGAAATGTACAGACCTGAGTTCGATGCAGTAATAGCGAGATCATTTTTGTAAATTTCTAATGTCAAAGAATCTGTGCCAAGACATTTGTTAAAAAGCAAGTAGATATATAGTATTAGTAATAGTATCAAGACCAACAGCCTAAGGATAATCATAAGGCATTCTTTAACTACATGTGAAATCTAAAAGAGAATGCCCAGCTTTTTGCTGAACTGGCATTAGATGGTACCACTCATACTATTCTGGAGGATCAAGTCATATTTCTGCTCTCCAAGGGCTAAAACATGACCTCAGTGGGACCAGATAACATCCCAGGTTACTTATTAAGCAATCTGAGACAGAACCTAGCAGACCCACTAGGCATTCCATTTAACCATAACCTGAGAACTGGCTTTGTTCCAGCAGAGTGGAGAACTGCAACAGTAATCCCCTTGCACAAAGGGGGGCCACCAACTGACCCAGGGAACTATAGACCCATAAGTCTAACAAGCCTCATCTCCAAGGCCATGAAAAGAATCATCATGGTCCTTATCAACAAGGACATAAGAGACCTTCAAACTCTAGACCCAAGCCAGTTTGTCTTTGTTAAGGGTAGATCATGCCTATTAAACCTAGTAAACTTCTTCAAGAAAGTCACAAAAGCCCTGGATGAAGGTAAGACAGTGGATACTGCCTATCTTGATCTAATCAAGGCTTTTGACACAATCCCACACTCGGATATCATTGAGAAACTCTCCCAGCTGGGGATTAACCCTTACTTCACTAGATGGGTAGCCAGTTGGCTCATTGACAGAACACATACTGTCAAAGTTGGTGACTCCACCTCTACAGGAAGACCTGTCACCAGTGCCATACCACAAGGATCTGTGCTGGGTACTTTACTGTTTGGAATCTATTTCTTGGAAGTCCAGGCTAAAGTAGCCAGCCATTGGCTTAACAAGTTCATTGCTGATTGCAAATTGGAGACAATCATTGAGGTCTTAATGATACTAACATATTATAGGAGGGGCTAAAACAGACAAATTAATGATCCTAAAGCCCCGGTTTAAAACTAAACACAAAAAAGTGCATTATTATTACCTTTGGCAAATCAAATTCCCTGCTAATTGCAATACTGACAGCACCCCCTTAAGTTCAAACCCAGTAGTGCAAGATCTGGGAACACAGGTAGATAGCAATCTGAACTTCAATCACCCAGTTTCCATAGTGGCAAGAAAAGCCTTTTACGCTACACATCTCATAAGTAAGGGTAGCACATCTAGGTCTAAAGATGGTATATCTCCATTGTACTCGACCATCATCAGACCATTAATAGAGTACAATGCTTCCTTCTGTATGTATCTCATCAGACACCTGCAGCAACTGGAGAGACCACAGAGGTTTCTGATCAAGAAAATACAGGTCATCCAAACTATGACTTAGGTGGATAGACTGAAAGCTCTTTCACTGTATTCTGTATCATATAGGCTGATGAGATACAACTTGTACCAGGCCTACAGGTCAGTCTCTGACCCTGTCCTGTTGTATATGCTGCAAATCCGCAAGTCCAATGGCAAAAGAGTCACTCACTCTAGGGATCTTAACCTAGCCTGTGACATTAACAGAACATGCTGGAGAGACAGATATATCTCTTAGGGATTGCCAATATTCTGAAATAAACTTCCAATTCACATGAAGCAGAGCTCACTGACCCCATTAAAGTGCAACCTGGACAAATGGATGGGAGACCACAAATTCACCACGGGGGTTGCACACATGTCCCTCATGGACAGGGCTAGTCAGTATTTATCATAGACTTGCTCTGTGAATTGCATCCATCTAACCAAGGACAATTGAGGCAATTTGGGATTAACATGGTTAGACTTGTAAGGGCTCTAGGGTCACTAGCTTAGTAAACTCCTGTGAACCTCTGAACTTATGAAAATCTATTGAGACAAATTGCTTAATGCATTCCATTATTCTGTTGAGTTAGAAAACTGATTAGTAAGTCTTTTTTTTCATATTAACTTGTGAAGGTTTATACAATTTCAGCAGAATGTGTAATTATAGAACTGCTTTGTTTAATTAACCTTAAAAAATTAGAGAGTGGGATCTGACAAATATAGCTGCAAAAACCTTCTGTCTTGCTTTGCAGTAAGGTGAAACTTTTCTTTGTGTGGAGAAAATTGCATTTGCTTACTGTCCATTGTGACAATTTTTATGTTGTTATGAATGTGAAGTCCTTAAAGAATTATTTTCTTCAAACTTGCCTTCATTTCTTCTTTTAATTATTCTCTGTATCGTAATATAAATAGTTGCTGGTATACTAGGATTAATGTATCACACGCTGATATTCTTTACTGGAGTCCAAAAATTCTTTAAAGTTTTGTTACATACTATATATGAGGTTGGGGAAAAAAACAATGGGCCGGATTCACGAAGGCTTGCACAGAGTCTTAAGAGTAGTGTAAGCTGGCCGACAGCCAATATGTCTGCCGAGCGATCCAGCAAGAGCCGGCAGGGGCGTGCATGAGAGCTCCTAAAACTACTCTTGCACGGACAGTGTCATGTTATGCAAATTACCTCATTTGCTGCTGAAAGCTATGCAAATGAGGTAATTTTGTGATCCAGGAAACACTAACCTGTCCGTGGAAGAGCAGAGTTATTTGCAGAAATGTACTCCGTTGGTAACGGAGTACCGTTCTGCAAATAGCAAAACAGAGCTATGACAGCTCTAAATAAAGGATGCATCCAGTTGAGGAAGCATGTCAATGGCCAAATATAAGGCCACTGGCATTTTGATCGGTTGAAAATTAATAAAAATCAATTTTTTTCCCCCGATCTCCGATGTTTAAGCGTAGTGCAGCGCCGCACAAATGTGCGGCGCTTTAAAAGCCAGAAAAAAAAAGCCAAAAATAGGCATTCTTATTAAAAATATTCTTCTGCCATGCAGGTGAATGGCAGGCTGAAGACAACATGGCTACTGAGTAATGGTTGCTAAGGGGGGAAGCTCAGTTCAAGAGATGTAACCAAGCATTATTAGGCAATCCTATGCAAATGAGGATAAGGATAGTGAATCCCAATTTTCCCTGGCATGTGAGCCATATCCCTGGAGTGTAAGTGTAGGAGTAGGGGAGTAGTAGAGTAGAAGATAGGTGATATCATGAGGGAGTGTGTATGAAAGACTGTAAGCTCATTGGAGCAGAGTGGCTTGTGTTTGCTGTGAGTTAATCAGGATTGGAAGAGGCGTGTCTACAGTAGTTTTAAATGAAACCCAGAAACCGAAGGTGTACGCTGAGGAAATCACTGAATTTTTTTGCAAATGTGCTTACACCGTGTGCGCACGTGTGCATGTCTGTAAACCCGTCTAAGCCTGTGTGCGTGTGTGCACCCGCCTAAGCCTGTGTAAGCCTGTGTATGCGTGTGTGCACCCGCCTAAGCCTGTGTAAGCCTGTATGCATGCGTGTGCACTCATGTGTGCGTGTTTGCGCTTGTTTGCACAGCGCTGCCTTCTGTGGAAACAGAAAGGGAAAAGGAAGGAAAAGAAGTAGTAGGAAGTTAACCAAGGAGAACTAGCAGAGCTGCCAGGTGAAATCAATCAGAATCAGCCAATTACACAGGCAGTACACTAGCCCAGCCCAGCCCAGCAATTAAAACTCTGCAAACAACGTTCCCCCATGTTTTTCTCAGAAACACTGCAACACTGCAGTATGCAAAGAGAGTGAAAACTTGAAAAGCCTAACTCAGACAAAAAATGTTAGGGGCTGCCATTGCTATTAAAAGGCAACATGTGCAAGATGCTGAGGGTGGTGCCATTGCAGATGCTGCTGAGCAACCCACAGTGAGGAGACGGAGAAGAGTGTACAGACCCAGGGTAACCTACCAGGGGCTACATGAGCTGGAGATAGTGGAGCGCTATAGAGTGGACAGAGAGCTCCTGCAGCAAATTGTTGAGCTGTGCAGGCCACACCTCACACATAGAGCCAACAGAGGGGAACCCATCCCAGTGGAAACCAAGGTATGTGTCGGCCTAAGAATACTAGCAACAGGTACCTTCCAGAGACCAACTGGTGATATGATGGGGATTTCACAGGCATCAGCATCCAGGGTACTGCACCAGTTGCTGAATGCCATGTCAGCACATGTCAGTGATCATGTATATTTCCCCAATTCCCATGAGGCATTGGCCAGCAATATGCATCTCTTCCAGCAAATAGCGGAATACCCTGAGGTAGCGGGTGCAATTGACTGCATGCACATACACATCAAAGCACCAGCCGGTAAGCGGGGTAGGGCCTACATCAACCGCAAGGGCTTCCCCTCCATCAACTGCCAGGTCATGTGTGATGCCCAGGGAATAATACTGAATGTGCGTGCTGGCTGCCCTGGAAGCTACCACGATTCCCATATCTGGCATCTGACGCAGGTGTACCAGACATTTGCCAATGGGGACATCCCTGATGGTCACCTAGTGGGGGATGCTGAATACGCACTGCAGCCGTGGCTGATGACACCCATCAGAAATGCACACACACCTGAACAAGAACACCATAATGAGGCACACGCACAAACATGAAATGTAATCGAGCGTGTGTTTGGGATGCTCAAGTCAAGGTTCCGATGCCTGGACACATCAGGTGGATCCTTGCAGTACTCACCAACTACATGTACCCAAATTGTCATGGTATGTGCCATGCTACACAATATGAACCTCCGAAAACAGCTGCAGCAGGAACAGAATGGGGCAGGGCCAAACAGCCCCCCACCATTGCCAAGGCCATCACAGGCACAGCGTGACTTGGAGGAGGAACAACCTGAGCCTGCCACAGTAGGCAGAAGGAGGCATGCCCAGTATGCCTTGGCCTTGGCAAAGAGGCAACGCATAGCACATACACTGGTTTAGTAGGAACCCTGGAAATGATACCTCTCTCTGACTCGCACATAAAATAAAGGGGATGCCTAACTTGACACTACCTGTTTTCAAACATGTATAGGGAGTGTAACATGCGCATCCGACAAAGGCAGCCCTGCAGCACCACCTGAGGCATGATTGCCATGTTTTAAGCAATATAAAGCATTGCTAAGCAGCTTTTATCACTATTGCAAACAAAATTGCCCACGCTACCTAGCACAACATCGGGCAACATTGAGCAATGTTGGGCAAGGTCGGGCAAAGTTGAGCAAAGTCAGGTAAACATGCTCATATTTGCAGTACTGTTCCTTAAGCAGTCTGGTATGCCCAGCATGAAAATAAAGAGCAGTGTCAGGGCTCTAACCCAGAATACTGTGCACTATAGTCACACTACTGAACTACTAAGCCATGACAGCATTACACTGGCACAGACACAGCAGGACAATTGTACACTAATGCAAACACAAAAAAATGCTGTATCATGACCCTAAAGAGACATATGGGTGACCTCCCCCACAGGCCTATGCAGACAGAGAACAGCAGGCCAGGTGGTGTGATGTGGGTTGGGTAGGCTATGAAGTCGCAATTTAATATATGTGACATTGGATGCTAAAACCCATAGTACAGTAGTATGCCTCAAGCCAGTATGATAGGCAACAGTACAGACTGAAATGGTGCACCTTACATAGCAGTGCAGGCCTAGCAAATGTGTATAAGTGTCAGGTGAACCCCTCATCCTATGTACACCCACAGTAACAATCAGGTGTGCCCCCGGGTAGAAATGTACAAAGAATAGCTGTCCCCCCGTATGTAGAAATGTTGATAAGTCTATGCAAAGTGTCTCATGGAAGCCCTGCAGGCACAACATGATCCCTGTTGAGTTATGACACAAAGGTGAGCCCTGCAGTAAAAATACAACTTGATCGTCAACACACATATAGTATAAATGTGTATACCGGGCATGCTCACACACTTCAACAAATGTAGTGGATTTCATTCAGCAACACACTGAAAGGTCATACTGGGCATGCTCACACACTTAGGCCATGTCTGAGTACAGCAGTGGGCCACACATATCTGGCAGTTGCATGTTTTACCCCAGGAACCTGTCACTATTCACCAATCCTGCCTTGTGCACACAGTTATATGAAAACAGACAGATATAATATATTGGAACCCTGTCATAATCAAACTATGTACCACAAGTACTTAAGTTGTTCACAGAAAGTGAAAAAGCAAAGAAGATCAATAAACCTGCAATCAGTATCATCAACAAACAATGCACACTCCAAATATTATCCAATCCATGTTCTGGCAAAAGAATCTTTAAAGGCGTCCATAGAGAACCATGATGCTTCCTTCCGCTATGTCATGAATAGCAATGTACACTCATATATGTTCTGAGTCAGTGCAAACTGTAAATGACTGACATTGCCAACATCCTGTCAGACAGGCCCATACATACATACCACCCTCTCACTGACAAAAGGCCCTATCATCATACCTGGAGACTGTGAATGCACAGATATCACATATAGAATGGGTAAACAGCTCTGTCCAAACCTGAAAACACGGCATCTATGGGATTACATTGTTTCCCTAGCTGTGTCATAAGTGAACTCCAGAACAAACAGAGCCTGCACCTGAACAGTCTGTTGAGACTCACCCTCTGTACAGCATATGAAACTGTTGAATGTGTTACAGCAACGTTTGACACACTCCCCAAGTGTTGGTGCACAACAGAACATGGGAACTATTGTCTTATAAGCCTATTAAGCCTGATCTGCAAGGCAATGGAGTCCATCATGATGGAACTCATAAACAGAGCTATTGGGAGCCTACAAACACCCAACCCTACCAATTACGGTCTGGTCATGGGCAGATCATGGTTCCCAAACCTGCTAGACTATTTAAAAGGCAGTCACCCAGGACATACATCAATGAAATGAGCTACACATGTCCCACATAGACCTTGAAAAGCCCTCTGCCAACATCCCAGACACATGTTGTATCCACAAAATAAACAACCTGTGCATAAATATGTCTGTCATCTGATGGATTGCCAACTGGTGAACAGATAGATCACACAAGGTAAGAATTGTGGTCTCCTGTACAAGCTGGTAACAACTGCTGTCCCCCATGGCTCAGACCTGGGACCCCTCCTGTCTGGTGTATACTTTTCAGAAATACAGTCAAACACACGAGGGCTATGTTTAGCAAAGTTTGTGGATGACTGCCAAAATGTTGTCATAATCGATGTTTGGGACAACAGAAACATCCTTAAAAAGGGTCTCAGTCAGATAGATGTGGTGTCAAAAGTATGTCCTCGAGCTACAGTCATACAAATACCACATAGGTGCCAACACCCTAAATATGGACGTGATAATAAGGGATCTATGGACAAATGTGGATAGTCATCTGTACTTCCAGAAACACATTCACAAAGTGGTCAGAAAATCATGCTATTTGTTCCAACAAACTGCCAAGGTCTTTGCATGTAGGTCAAAGGAGGTTCCCTCTACTCATCAGTCATCAGACCCGTCAGAGAGTACCACAACACACCTGCGATGAATCTGACTAGGCACCGTCAGCAGATGGAAAGACCAATGAAGTACCTCAACAGGAGGATTACTGGCCTCAAACAGTTGCCCCATGCAGCAAGACTGAATTTAACTCAATCTGTACTCTGTTGCATACTGTCTACTCAGGAGATCTCTGCACAACAGATAGGTCCATGTCATGGCAACACTCAGATCTGCTCTGAGTTACAGCTCAATGGCACTAAATATACAGACCCAACTGATATTGCCAACATCCTGGCAGATAGGATCAGTGTTAACCTTACCCCCCTCTCACCCATGAAAGAACACATCTCTATAATGGAAGACTGCAAAGTTGCTGTCATCACGGCTGCACAGGTAACTAACACTCTCCAAAGCCAGTATCACAGCATCCATGGGACCAGATAACTTCCCAGGCTGTGTTCTACACAAACTACAGAATGAACAGGCACTACACCAACATACCATGTTCAGTCATAGCCTCACCTCAGGCTTTGTGCCTGCTGAATGGTGCACAGCGATGGTTAGCCCACTACACAAGGGTGGAGACACCACAGACCACAGGAACTAGTGCCCCATTAGCCTGATGAGCCTGCTCTGCAAGGCCATGGAATGGATCATCATACAACTTATAAAAAAAGACATTGGTAATCTCCAAACTCTGGACCACAACCATGTTGGGTTTGTAAAATGCAGATCATGTTTCCTAAACCTGATAGATGACATTGAAGCAGTCACCATAACCATAGACAAGGGTAAGGTGTTTCGCACAGCCTATGTAGATCTTGCCACAGCTTTCAACACCATCCCACACTCTGGAATTATAGATAAACCCACTAAACTAGGTATAAATTGCTATGGCACAAGATGGGTTGCCAACTGGTTTACTGACTGAGCACACACTGTGAAAGTAGCAGACTCCAAGTATGACTTTGGACCAGTGACGAGTGCAGTACCACAGGGCCCAGTCCTGGGTCCTGTCTTGTTTTGTATCTACTTCCCTGAAGTAAATTTTAACATGGAGGGTCTGTGGCTAATGAAGTTTCCAGATGACTGCAAACTAGGAGCCATAACTGTAAATACTAAAGATGTGGACATCCTACAAAAGGGCCTGACTGAGACAGATGGCTGGTGTCAAAGCCATGGGCTCAAGCTCAATTCCAAAGAGTGCGTTGTCATCCCCTTTGGTAAAAACTCTGTAGCAATGAACTATAACATAGGCGGTAGTATACTTAACACTGAAAGTGTGATAAGAAACCTTGGGTCACAGGTGGACAGTTGACACACCTGTGATAATCACATCCCCACAGTAGTCAGGAAATACGTCTATGTGGCACACTTCATCACAAAAGGTGTCTCATGCAGAATAGAAGAGGACATTGTTGCCCTCTACTCATCACTCACTAGATCCATAATGGAGTACAACACCCCTTTTGCTATGTACCTCACAAGACATGTACAACAACTGTAAAGCCTGCAGCAATACCTCACAAAGAGCATTAGCAGCCTGAAATACATGCCATACACAGACCATCTCAAAATGCTCCAGCTGTACTCTCTCGCATATCGCCTACTCAGAGGTGATCTCTGCCTAACATACAAACCTATGTCAAACACAGAGCTGTTGGACATGCTCCACATAAAACACTTGCAATTCCTATGATCTTCGGCCCCAAAACCACGAGTGAAATACAAAAGGAAGGGGTGTATCCATTTACCTTATGGATACCCACACCTTCAGGTTAGTGGCACAGCATGAGGCCTTGGACACCATGGAAGTGCAACTAACATTGGGCAAAGCTGCTTATCAGATTGTAGCCTGCTACAGATCACCTACCTTGTCTCAGGAACCTCACTCAGTATTCCTAAGAACAGTGGAAAATATAAAGGTCCTATCAAACACCATTATATGAGGAGATTACAACTACCCAAACACTGAGTGGGAGAATTACTTGTGTACAATGTCCTTTGCCCAATGTTTCCTAGAGTTTAAAAACTCAAACGCCCTGGAACAGCTGGTCACCACACCCACTAGATGTGACAACATACTGGACCTGATCATCACCAACATGGGGTACCAGTGTTCCACGACAGAGATAAACCCCTCAATGGTAATATCAGATCATAAAGTAATCACACTGGACATCCACATCCCACCCCCCCCACCCCCCAGTCAAGGAAACCACTGTGAAGACATTTTCAAAAACAAATTGCACACTTCCCAAGACCAAAGTGGAAAGTTCCAAAGCCCCCTTGCTATAGGATAATGCTATATAATCTGCCAAATCATTTACAAGTGCATTCTATGAGCATCTACAGGGATGCAGGGATCGAGACATGCCAAATAAAATCAAGATGCACTCCTCCAAAAACAAGAAACCAATCTGGTGGTCGTCGTCCATAAAAAAGCTATACAACAGAAGGAGGAAACGAACACATGATAGAACAAACTTCACAAAAGGAAAGGCATCACTGATCATTATTAGGAAGACACAATGATCGCTCATAAAATAATCCAAGGCCAGTTTGTAAAGACAAATTGCCAAGGAATGTAAGAATAACAACCACAAATCCTTCGTTAGCTATACCAAACATTTAGGTGGCAACTTCCAAATATGCTGTCAGCTACTGACAAATGGTAAGAAATACACTGAACCAACTAACATTGCCCACATCCTGGGGGACAGGTTCAGTGCAAACTCCACCGCCATCACCCCCAAAAGGGCCTGTTTACATCCCAGCAGAATGCAGAGCCCCAGACTTCATGGACATGCAGGTAAAGACAGCCTTCCCCAAGGCTAAGAACACAGCATCAATGGGACAGGATGGTGTTCCAGGCTGTGTCTTACACCAGCCCCAAAAGGAACTACACCCTCACCTACATTCACTGTCCAGACTCAACCTTACCACAGGCTATGTACCGAAAGAATGGCATACACCAACAGTCATCCAGCTCCACAAAGGGGGTGCCACAACAGAACCTGGAAACCATTGCCCTATAGGTCTACTCAGCCTTGTCTGCAAAGCTATGGAGCAAATTATCATGGAACCCATAAACATAGAAATTGGGGACCTGCAGACACTGGATTCTACACAACATGGCTTTGTTAAAGGCAGATCCTGCCTCCTAAACCTAGTTGACTGATTTGAAACAGTTACCAAGGACATAGATGGAGGTGAAAGTAGTCCACACAGCCCACCTGGACCTCACTAAGGACTTTCGACACCATTCCCCACTCTGTCATCATGGACAAGCTTACCAGCTTGAACATTAACAGCTATGTCACAGGATGGGTGGGCAACTGGATCACAAATTAAACACACATGTTCAGAGTTGTGGCTGCCACGTCCGACTATAAACCAGTCACAAATGGCATCCCACAGGTCTTGGTCCTGGGACACCACCTGTTCAGTAGATATTGCTCAGAGGTACAGGCAAGCACTGGAGGAGTATGGCTGAACAGGTTTGTAGATGACTGCTAACTGTGGTCCATAATCGACTCTATGGCTGACACAGACATCCTCCAACACTTGGGGGCAGAGACAGATACCTGGTGTCAAAACAATGCCCTCAAGCAGAATGCCAAAGAATGCATAGTCATCCGATTTGGATAAAACAAAGTGCACACAAATTACCACATAGGTGGTGATCCAGTATGTACGGAGAAAGTAATTATGGCCCTGGGGACCCAGGGAGATAGTAAACTCTCCTTTGATGATCACATGGCCAAAGTGTTTAGAAATTCCTTCTATGTAGCCCACCTAATGTCACCTAATGTAACCCACTTTGTCTAGTCTGATGATGTCACCATCCTACAAATATACCTGTGGAAAGGAGAACTCACAGTAATGTGTATAGCGCGTTGTGTAAATGCATACTCTTCTAGTATTATACAGTAATTAGGTAGGGGTTTGAACCCTGAATTTGACAACTGTATGTTGGTGTGTGATCTCCTTTGAGAGGAGCAACCTTTTTGTAGACTACTAAAACACCTTACAAGTGGTGTACTTATCTTTGTCAAGTCTGATGATGTCACCATCCTACAAATATATCTGTGTAAATGAAACCCTCCAAGTAATGTGTATAGCGTGTCGTATTAATGTGTAACTCTTCTGGTATCATAAAGTAGTTAAGTAAGGGATTGAATCCTGCACTTGACAACTGTGTGTGATCTCCTTGGAGAGTAGTAAAACAGCTTAAAAGTGGTATACTTATCTTTGTCAAGTCTGATGATGTCACCATCCTACAGATTTACCTGTGTAAAGGAAAACCTCCAGTATAGTGTGTTGTGTTAATGCATACATTAGGTAAGGTTTTTGTATCCTGCACTTGACAACTGTGTGTGATCTCCTTGGAGAGGAGCAACTTTTTTGGAGACTACTAAAACACCTTAAAAGTGGTATACTTATCTTTGTCAAGTCTGATGATGTCACCATCCTACAAATATACCTGTGGGAAAGAAAACACCCAGTAATGTGTATAGTGTGTTGTGTTAATGCGTACTCCTCTAGTATCATTAAGTAGGGGTTTGAATCCTGCACTTGACAGCTGTGTGTGGGTGATCTCTTTGGAGAGGAGCAACCTTTTTGGAAAGTAGTAAAACATATTAAAAGTGGTACACTTATCTTTGTCAAGTCTGATGATGTCACCATCCTACAAATATACCTGTGGAAAAAACGAACTCCCAGTAATGTGTGTAGTGCATCGTGTTAATGTGTACTCCTCTAGTATCATAAAGTAATTAGGTAGGGGTTTAAATCCTGCACTTGACTATTGTGTGTGTGTTTGTGTGCGATCTCCTGGGAGAGGAGCAATCTTTTTGGAGAGTAGTAAAACACCTTAAAAGTGGTATACTTATCTTTGTCAAGTCTGATGATGTCACCATCCTACAAATATACCTGTGGAAAGGCAAGCTTCAAGTAATGTGTATAGCATGCCGTGGTAATCTGTATTGCTCTATTATCATACAGTAGTTAGGTAGGGGTTTGAATCCTTCACTTGGTGAGTGTGTGTGTGACACTGTAAGTCAATTTTTTGTGGGTTTTGCTTTTACTACTGTATGACATATCAGTATGACAACAGTATGTGCATTGCACATGTCAGGTAGCTGTGTGGCAAATATATATACGTACATGTGACCTCAATTATTTCATAGGTGGGAACCCTGATTTCTCCATGAACACATCTGTCATCTTTGCCAGTGTGCTGCTGCTTTCCAGACCTTAGGTCACATCTGTATGCTTGTGACAAGCCCAGCCACTGCAGTGATCCCTGGCCTAGGTCATCCGTGTCACACACACACTCATTACGGTTTCTACTGAATAGTGTTAGTGAGGATTTATGGCTGAGGTATATTTCAGACCTGTTCAAGCGCAGCAAAGTCTGTCAATGATGGCTATTCATTATAGGTGTAGAACAACCTTTGTGGATATGCATGCGGACCCCTTATTGCTTATGTGATCCACCGAGGGATTTCAAAATACCTTTGGAAATGTGATTACCAAAGGAGAGATGACGTAACACTTGGCTGTATGTACACATCGGTACCTGTTCAATATGTTGGTGGCTACTACCTATGTGGTACTGTGGGGATACTATGTTTTGCAAAGGAGGATGACTATGCTTTACTTGGCTTATAGCTTTACAGCATGGGTTTGACAATAGGTATCTGTCTGTATGATACCCTTGTGGAGGATGTGTGTGTCATCTGGAGAATGCATTATAGGCCACAGTATGCATTTCCAGATGTGGATGAACATATCCCTACTGTGACTGCTTGTACCTAAGAGAGCTATATGCCAAACAGTAGTGGTCTCAGGAATGGGTGCAGGTGAATACCACTGATTACTGGCATAGTATAGTACCTGAAGGATCCAAATGTTACTGTGTGTCCTACATCTGTGTGTCAGTTGTCAAGACATCATCTAACTATTGTTTATGGTCAGGTTGTTGAGGTTATGTATACTACCAGAATGCAAAACGATGACAGATAGTAACAGTATCACCCACAGCACAGTGTCAAAGTATGTCATACACACGTGTACTCAAGTTCCACAATGTGTGCAGTACAATGCATACTGGCCACCAATAGGAACTATGGAGTGTTACTGTGTAATACAGGGCATGTCACCCTGCCCATGTGTCCACTATGCACATACATGCAGACAGTGCACCTCCGCCATGTTCACAAATATACACCTGCAAATCTGTGCTACACACATCCCACACGTACTGTCCACTCTCTAACACATGCTGCCAATACTACACACATCAGCCAAGTGGCACATGGGTGGACAATACACTATTGGAACTAACACTGGTGTAAACAATACTACATTGACAATCATAGCTATAATGCATCATGCCTGCTCAGCTACACCTTCAAGGATATCATTACACTTTACTGCTGACAACATGATAACATTTCTATACTGCTATAAAGTCACCCTGTGCATCAGCACCATGGTAACCTGTTCCTGCATCAATGTTACAGATGACAGGAGGTGGCACAGGTTTCATCATATGCACAGGGTGTGTGTTGGTTTGCCAGAGCCCTACATTGAGCCATACAATTGACATGTATGTGTGTGTGTGTGTGTGTGTGTGTGTGTGTGTGTGTGTGTGTGTGTGTGTGTGTGTGTGTGTGTGTGAGGGCCAAGAGTACTGCTATGGGCCAATGTTGATGTAATGTGTGCAGGTATGTGTTAGCCCTAGCTCTGGTTCCTGTGTGTGTGTGTGTCTGCATGCACACAGTTCCACCATGTGGCTGCCATATATGGGGATTTGTGGGACAGCCACAGACTGTACCTGCCAGGCTTTACAGATCACCATCTCTGGACACAGATACGGTACCTATGCATGGCAGGTGTGCTACTGACAGTATCAGGTACTAAGCCAGACTGGGTACTATCCTCAGAGGTGGGCAGATGTACACTGGGCTCAGGTCCCTGCTGGGACTGTCCAGAGCATGTACACATGGTCTTCTAGGACGGTCTATGGACAGCCCACCCCCAACATTGCTGGGGCTGCTACTGGCACTACGGGAGCGGCTGTGACTTGAGGAACATCTGCAGTGACTGCCAGCTGCTGATGTTGCTGGCATACATCCACGTTGATGTCTCAACCACCCTGCACTGTCCTGACACATGGACATGACATTGGGGAGGACATCTAATGTCTCACCCCAATGTCTATCAGTGACCTCAGTGTAATTACAGATGGCACCTGCTAGGTCACAGATACTGTCAATTTCAGCAGTGTTATGTGCCCTCTGTGCCCTTAGTCCCTGTTTGATGTATCGTTCCATACATGTCTGTGCCTCCATGACAGCCTGGAACATGCGTGAGGTTGTAAGACCTGTGGCATGTCTGCCAGGGGCATGATGAGCAACAGTGCTCTGACAAGAACCCCATGGACATTTGCCTATGTGGTACCATTCCAGACATCTGGGTATGGCTGCTGTGTCTGGATGCATGTACCATAGATACCACACTGTCCTGGCCAATGCCGACTGTACACTGTCCCTCAGCTAAGGCCATTGGTGATGGATGTATTGGCAGTATGACTGTGTGCATGGATGGGGTGGACACTTCTGTACTGTCGATTGTTGGCCCAATGACAGACCCTGGCAAACATGCCTGTGCCTCAACACACCTATCCTCATTATCACTATTTGGCTCAGTGACATCAGGTTCTCTGCTGCAGTGAAACAGCCCAACCTCAGCACCTGTGAGAGGAAGACAGGAAACACACTTTACGACCTGTACATGATGTCGGAACACATGCACACATGCACACATGAACACATGCACACATGCACACATGCACACATGAACACATGCACACATGAACACATTAACACATGCACACATGCACACATGAACACATGCACACATGCACACATGCACACATGCACACATGAACACATGCACACATGCACACATGCACACATGAACACATGCACTCATGAACACATTAACACATGGACACAAATACACTCCTCACTAAAGCACACACACACACACACACACACACACACACACACACACACACACACCACCAGCATTCCAGAACATAATCAATAGCGGTTGGTGGTGGGGTACAGTATCAAGCCAAACAGTCATATCACATGTGTCAGCATGCAGGACGTGTGTTGCTCAGCAGCATGCAGTGTGAGTGTAGACAGCCTTTGCTAATAACAGTAGACATGGCTTTGATGCATGTGTGTTGTTGTTCAGTGATTGGCCTCACCCTGGAACGCAATGTGTACATGGACACAACATTGCTGTGCAAGTATTAAAAGCTCTGCAATGTCTTGTGTACCATCACTCACATGTATACATACCATGGCTGGATGTGTATCTGTTTGTCACATAGATATCCATTTCTGATTAGAGCATCTGTGTCTTTAGCAGATAATTGTGGACACAGGTTTAGCACATGCATGCTATGTATACACACAGGATGAGTGGTGCATGTATACCTGATGGAATGCCATTGCTCAACATAGCCATTGTACTGTGGTTATGGTGAGTGTAGGACATATTGTGGACATGCTAGTGCCAGCCATGACATGGCATGCTACAACACAACTGCAACATTAAGCATCACACATACCCATTGTGTGACATGTGACCTATACACACAATAGCATTACAAGACATATATGTGTCACTTTGTACAAATGGTGATTGCTATGCATATTGTGTATAGGTGCATATGTTTGCACACACACAACATTGAGGTGCATAGCAATGAATGCTATGTGTAGTACTGTGGTTAATGTAACTGGATGGGGTGTACTACCATGAGCCATCATCATACAGCATCATATAGTCACTTAAAGGCTACTAATGTGTGCCAGACCAGCACCTAGCATGCTGTATCTGCACTGCAGTACCATGGCTACATTCACCATTTCACAACCAGTTGTTACATGGGTTTGTAAGGTGCCCAACAGGGAGCATTGCCTAACATGAATGTGTTATGTGTTGAAGAGTGCCACACAGCCCCATGATAGGCCTCTACCCCTCAGGTATATTATGTGTGCTATGTGGATGACATTTGGGATACTGGAGTGTGACCTTGTAGCATATTAACGTGTATTGCGTATGACAAAGTTATGTATGTTGTGTGCATGTGTATTGACTCTGCCTATCCGATGTCCACTGTTGCCACAATTGTGTGGGATGCTCTGTGTATTGCATGCGTTTGAGGCAGCTACTCACGTTACTGAGATGTGCATAGTCTCACAGCAAACATGCACAGCATGCATTATGCGTAGGTGTGTTATGTGTACATGGCCTACACCTCACCTATGACATGCACATTTAATTTGCAATATTAAATGTAGAACACACTCACCAGCATGGGTCTACTGCCTTGCTGTCACACCAGAGGGATCTACAAGGATATGAAACAGTTTGTCAGTGGCAACAACTGTGGCATTGCTACTGTGGGTTTGCAATCTTACAGTAGTACAACAGTTGACAGTCACAGGCCTACAGATTATGTTCCAAATTAACAGTATTGCACAACACCAGGCTCCACATCTTCTAACTACACAGTACACATCTCACATATGCATAATCTACCAATAGAGGCAACAGTAGTCTACAGATATGCCATGTTACCTGCACGCTCCGTGTCAACTCGCTGGGTGGCTCTGGCTTCCATGATGATACATGTTTGCTGCTGTTGTTGTTGGCCAGGAGCCACCAGGCTCAGGAGCAGCTCCTCCACTCTGGTGAGGGGGGGATGGATGGCTACCCCACCACCTGTGGCAAGCTGTTGTCTACGGACATCAGACACACGCTGCTGGACATGTCTAAGTAAATCACTGCAGTGATGGCGTTCCTGCAAATAGGTCCAGTTATGCATGCCTATGTCATTTACCCTACGGACAACATCTTGCCACAGTGCAGTCCGCTCATGCTGGTCCTAGCTGGGTCTTGAGAACAGCAGGTTGCAGTGCTGAACCAGGCTGGTTGTTATCAGTTCATCGTCTGCTAGGCTATAGGTAGGGTTGTGATGGTAAGCCATGACCCTGGAAGACAATGAAACAATGTGTGAGCAAGTCATGTGGCACACTTAACATTCTAAAGTACAGATATCACTGAACTGACATATATAGCAACCTATTGGCTGTCAGAGGATACACACTTTCAATACCACATATCAGTGCTGAACCCACAACTGCCTGACAGTGCCTGGTATGCTCTATATATCAAACCATGTCCTGCACAGCAACAAAGAGAAACCAGTATGTAAGACTATACAGCAGTACATGTCACACTGTATGCGACAAAATGCACCACCTAGACACAGGAGGTATATATCAAGCTAATGCATAAAGAAATATGTCATCCATTGCAATGATTGTAAAGTCCAGTTACAGTATTACCAGTATACCACACTAGTTGTTGATGGCAAACCCCTGCCTAACATATGTGCAAGTTCGTTAATATAGGTGGCATACTGCTGTACTAGACTATACATGTTGCTAGATACGCACTTATATCCTGTGACACAAATATGACCAATGGCATATTACAGGCATACTCACACACACATCAGACATACATACAAGACACAAAGGTATGGCAACCCAGATGAGCTTTACCTGTGCACCATACAGTACTGTGTGTCAGTACTTACAAAACCTTATGCCTGAGGTATGTAATCTGTGAGGACTACAGGGAACACACAAAACAGTGACTCCAAGCAATGTTGACATACACCATACTGTGTTGTTTAGGCCTACAGCTTCAGGTAGTCCTACAGTTCATACAGGATTTGGATTCACCAGCAGTACCAATCAATAGGCATACATGTACTGCTTTAGCCTACAATGGCACACCCCAGTCGACACCAAGGGACTACGTCAGACCATATGCCATACAGCTTTTTCTGCCTAGCAATAGCATACACATCTTTTGCTAGGATCAGGGCTAGGACACAAAATACCATGACAGAAACAGTTTCCCACTAAGCTATCACACATATACAGAACTTTGACACATTCACCAACAAATTCACCATCACAATCAGTCAACCTCACATAGCAAGTATTGCAACAAGTAGATGTGGATGTGTATCAGTTCATAGATAGGTAATAGGCTATTGGCCCTAGGGCCTATAGAAGCCTAGACATACGCTACCCTGGCCTTTGATACACATGTAATTTAATTTCACATGCCCCTGTCAAGCAGGTCCACAGAGGTGATTCCCGGGGTGTATTTGCTATCTCCCATCCAATCATCAGGATTATTCATGATGACTGCTAATGAGAAGCTTTGTTTGCTATTGACAGGTGGTTTGTTCAAGAGTATGGCATGTCTCTGAGATAGGAATCTATCCCTCCAGCATGTTCTGTTTATTGAGGTGACAAGGTTAGGTCCCTAGAGTATGTAGCTCATAGGGATTGTGATTTGTTTATGTGGAGCATGTCCAACACCTCTGGGTTTGACATAGCTTTGTATGTTAGGCAGAGGTCACCTCTGGGTAGGCGGTATGCGACACAGTCTAGCTGTGGTTTTGTGGGACGGTCTGCATAGGGCATCTGTTTGAGGCCAGTATTACTCTTTGTGTGGTATGTCTGTGGCCTTTCCAGTTGCTGTAGATGTCTTGTGAGGTACATACCAAATGTGGCATTGTACTCTATAATGGGTTTTATGAGTGATGAGTAGAAGGGAACACTGACTTATATTTCCCTGGATGACACACCTTATCTGATGAGGTGTGCCACATAGATAGATTACATGACTAGTGTGGCACTGTGATTATCACAGGGGAGACTACTGTCCACCTGTGTCCCATGGTCTCTTATCACACTTTTGGTGTTACATAGACTACCACCTATGTGGTAGCTCATGGGTACAGAGTTTTTCCAGAAGGGATGCCAATGCAGTTTCAACATTGAGCTTGAGTCCATGGCTGTGTCATCAGGCATCTGTCACAGTAACTATGACCCTGTCTCTCTCTCTCTCTCTCTCTCTCTCTCTCTCTCTCTCTATATATATATATATATATATATGTATATATATATATGTATATATATATATGTATATATATATATATATATATATATATATATATATATATATATATATAGATACACATACACATAAACATACATTGGTGTACATATAGATATACATATGGGCACATATACAGTCCACCTTTCATGGTGGGAATTTTGATTATGCGAAGGTTGTGAGGTATACAGTTATGTAATAATATTGCACAGTCTTGTGCGGAATGCATTGAAGGTGTTCTCAGCCCATGTAGCTTTAGCTGGCCTCACTGGCTGCAACACTGCAAACCTGAGAAATCATACCCGCAGCGTTTAACCACTACATGTCATATACCAGCACTGTATGCTGTCCTGTTTGCCACACACTACAACCTACATAGAAATATGCACATAACAACCTTCAATAACATATATATGTCCACCCTTCACAAACAGTTGCAGTATGTCCCTTGCTCTATGCTCATGTACAGATGCTAATATATCTGACACAGAAAGATCTCTCCGTATGTGTGTGCCATACACACACAAGGTCCACACTGTTGTAAGTCCGTGGACCTCACGGCTGACCTGTTGGGTCTTGCTGCAACATGTACAGGTGTCACATTGGAGCACACAGTAATATTAGAGGGTGTATATATAGCTGCAAATGCTAGCTTAGCATACTAGCCTGGTACAGCAGTTGCCAATGCTAAGCTACACGTTAATATGACTATCATGCATTTGTTACTCTGTCACATCCATGTTTATATAGCTGTATGTTCTACTCCCCCAAACAGCCATTGTACACACTACTGTACAGAACACAGATAACATGGATCAGATGTTTGACATTTAATGCTGAGCTACATATGTCACAGTTATATCCCACTGCACACAGCTACACACTGATTTGTCCATGGCAGTAGTTATGCAGGGCATCTGAGCATAGATACATACTGCTGCCACATATGGATGATTCAAAGTATGTAGAGTACTCTTCAAAAACATCTACTACATGCCAGTAAATACATATCTGTTACATACCTTTCCTTTGTATGTGTTTGTAAATTTCACTTCCGTGTCTTATTTTTTTTGGTTTAATTTTATTTTTTTTTTTAATTTTATTTTATTTTTTTTCTGTTGCTGTTGCTGTTGATGTAGATGTCGGTGTCTGTCTGTCTGTCTATCTGTCTCTGTGTCTGTCTATCTCTCTCTCTCCATACCAGCAATGGAATGATTGCATGTATGGACAGCAAATACAGCCTGCTTTTATAGGTATCTGCACATGTGCATGTGATGGCCTGTGCACCAATTGGTGGCCACCATTTGGTAATTGCATGCAGCCTGCTGTGTGGTGACTGCAGTGCTCACTGTCATAGCAACCAAATGCTATAAATTGCTAAGTCAGGTAGGCATAGTTCTTTTAGCTTTCCAAAGTGGGGACCGTGCTTGTTTGCTGTGGACACCGTTGTGTAAGTCAGAAGGTCGGTATACTTCTTATATCTGAAGCTAGTGGTGTAGCTAGTGATTTGAATGTTGTACTCAGACCTGAATGTTGCCACTTCCAGTACACAGTTGTCAGTGTAGAATTGTACTCACCCCTACAGATGCTAACACAAGATACGTCTGAGTATGTAGTTTCTTTTCTACTTATACAATTAGCTGCCATACATAAGTAGTTATTGAGATGTATTCATTTGGCACATGAACTGTTTGTGAACTGCTATACTGTGAATATTAACGTACTCACTTCTGCACAGTTTCTGCTTTTTTATTGTTGACATTAGCACAGGATGCTCAAGAAAACTGGACAATTCCAGTACTGAGTATGCCTACCTACATCCTTGGTGGACCCTGAACACACAGGTATGTTGTACATTTGGGTGGGGATTGTCCTGCTATGATACTGTGTGGGGGTTGTAAAGTGCTGCTTTAACATTATTTACTGCTAGAATGGCTGGTTCTGTTATCACAGTCATGTAATGCAATTCCATAACAACTGCTGGTAAAGTTCCACAGAACAGGTTTTGTGTTATGACATTCCCATCTTTCCTTTACATTCACTCATTCTGATGCATGATATATCTATTTCAGCAATAACCTGCTGTGTATCTACTGTGGCTTAGTGGTACTTCATGCAGTGTAGTGTGTCCAAAGTCTGGGGTTTGAGACTAACAGAGATGTTTTATTTTACTGCTGAGCAGAACAAGGGCCCTCACATGCAGGGTGACTAAGGCACTTTTAAGCAGTTGTAAGTGGGTTTGCGTGGGTTTGCATGAAGCTTAGCAATACTTAGCTAAGTGCACACAAGCGCACACTCATGCAAACCCACTAACTACTGCTTAAAAGTGCTTACTCCCGCTAACCCGCGCGCTCATTTCTTTGAAAGAAAATAAAATGGGGAGATAGGAAAATGGTGGAAAAGAAGCACAAAGAGGGAAAGACAGTGGGGAAAACAGCTCTGGATGTGCAGGATGGGTGTAGGGAAGGTCCATAGCTGCCCATTTCTTTAACAGCAACAGCTGTGCATATGCTAGAAATTTGAAGGGAAATATGAAACCTTCCACCCCTGAGAGATGGGGGGGGGGGTGAGGACAACAAAGTATGTTGTACTGCCAATTAAATATCAGTTTACTTGTCCAGCGGACATGTGTGCAAAATGGGCAGCTATGTATGGGGCGTAATTTTTTTTTAAGAGCAGATTGCCCTTTTTTTTTTCAGGTGAGAGTGGAATGTGTGGTAGGGGAAGTGGGTATATATGGGGAGGTAGGTTGGGGAGGTAAACAGACAAGACAAACAAGATGCATACAGGGGCAGAATATGACACATGTGGTGGGTGAACACCACTGACGGGGAAGGATGTTTGGAAATCGCAAGCCCATGAGCCCACAGATGACAACAATGGAACTGAGATCCCCACTCATGGGCAGTCACCACTGCACCTTCACAGCCCAGAGGGTGGCTGTGCTGGGGACTGCGTAGGAGGGGCAGGCTCACCCGAGAGTCACGCCACGTGTGCCTCAAGCTGGCATAGGGGATCAGCGACTGAACGCTCGATCTCCCTACGCACCACATCCCGGACCATTCAGAGGGTGATTGATTGCCCTCCTCCGGCCACGCTTGCATGGGGGGGCAAGCCCCATCCCCTGCAGCGCTTCCACCTGAAGGTGGCACAGGACCAACGGAGGAGGAGGAGGTCCCCGGCTGGGCACTGGACCTGCTGGTGCCAGGTGCCATCATCAGCTGAGGTGGGACAGGTGGGTCTGCTGGGACTGGCCTTCCCATATATTCTAGGTTTAGGAGAATTTAATGACAATATGGGTTGTTAGCAGCCAACAGCATTCCAAATTAGTTGCAACAGCATGCAGTAGTATTCCCATTAACCCAACACACCAGAGTTCCAACAGTTGAACAGCAAGCATAACACATGCATATATAGAAGTGGACATTCCAACAGCATGCAGGATTGATTGGTGGCAACAGGCCACCAAGATTGTGGTATTTGAACAGGGCACATGCATCAAAGTAAATGCAGATATTTTTGAACCAATAGGACATATGTCCCAACAAATGTTTTGAGATTAGACATACCCATTGACATGTGGAATTGAATTGTTTATGCACATACAGTAGGGTGTAGAAAGATACCACCATTAACAACTTATATGTACTTATAGTTTACACTACCTTCCTATTGACTGCAGGTATATATCCCCTACATGTATTATTACACTTGGCAATGTCCGTTAAATTGTGAAATGGGTTTTGCTAGTTCTTTATATACCTGACCTGTATCTGACATACAGACTGTCCAGGATGCAGATGTTACTGCTACGTATTTATATATTTTATTTATATTTATATATCTACATATCTGGATGTGTTCAGGTGACATTATCAATTATATTTTAACAGCCCCCTACATTTCTAGCAGCACACTGACATTTCTGGGGAACACAATAACAAGCTACTCATATGCGTGATTAACCTATACATGCCAGCCATTAACCAACTGTTGAGGACTGTATATATGCTTACCAGCTACTGGCACTCCCTTGTTCCACTTTATATGGGCCTACCAAGTGTGGTTTGACAGGGCTTAATACAACAGTAATATTTCTATAATGCAAGAGTACAACAACATATCGAAGAAAGTGACACGGACACACTCCAGGAATTATACCATTATTAATTACATTACACACTTTTCTAGGGGCTCTCTCATTTATTTGATATTACAGTGCATGCTGAAGACTTATCAAGATGTATTATACCTTTATTAATGGGTTACAACACTCTTTTTCATGCTCTCTCACTTATTTTATATAACAATACATGCAGAATAATTACTGACCTGCCTGGTGGTGCAGCCTTAGCAGCCTATTTGCATAGGATTGCTGATTCGCAGCACAGACACCTGCAGCTGTGAGGTAAATGAAGTGATATTGAGACATATACCTATCCATAATATAGACTACAATATCAATTCTTACATACTTCATTCCATGGCTACCTACTCAGTAATGGGGCATTTTTCATCCCACGGGCCTCCTGTATCCACTGGTTCAGTTGGTCCTGCTTCCGTCTCTTCAAGTCTGAGTAGTGGTGTCTGACCTGCTCACCAGTCCAAGGGATGCCTGTGGTACTGGTGAGATCATGTGCTAGATGGTTCCAGGCTTCCTCTTTGTATTCAGTGCCCTGGAATTGGCCCTGCAGGAGTCTGTCATCATGATTATGGACGAGGAGCCAAACCATCACTTTTGAATCCTCAATGCCCCACCGTTGCGCTCGAAAGCGAGAGCCCTCTCCAACACCAGTCATACTGCCTGCAGATGGGAGCTACAACCAGTTTTGGCAAGTATTCCCGCCTATAGGGCTTAAATATGCCTCATTTCCCACACTTATTTGTGATTGGCCGGCTTTGAAAATCTCAGCTGAAAGCACACCTGCTTAGCACTTGGTAAACTTTCATTAATATATATGTGCGTGTTGAAAGTGCATGCATATCAAAAGTTGTCATGGCTTAGTGGTTCAGTACTGTGATTATGGTGCACAGTATCCCGGGTTCGAGGTCATCATTGCTTTTTATTTTACTACTGGCCAGACCGGCTAGGAGGTGTGGCTGTGTTTTGCCGACTTTGCTCAACTTTGCCCAACATTGCTCTATGTTGTTCTACGGTACTCTACGTTGCCCGACATTGCGCTAGTTAGCGCGGTGCGCAGCTACTCGCCACCATGTTTTATTTGTGCTAGTTGGCGCGACGCGCAGCTCCATATAAAGCTATTGCGCTAGTTAAAGCAGTGCTAAGCTATGAGCAATTATACTTAAATGTGCTTAATACTGGTAGACTTTGCTTAGCAGTGCTTCACATTGCTTAAGATACGTTACTTATGCATTCATCAGTATGCATAACCATTTTGCCTTCTTACATATATATATATATATATATATATATATATATATATATATATATATATATATAATATCGTTCACTACTACATAGGCCATTGCAATGCTTTCTACTAATATTTAAAAGATAAATGACAGGAATTATTTTTCTATATAGATTTCCTACAGAAAATAGAAAGGGGAGCGGTGGGACTCGAACCGGGAATGACTCCACTTCGTGCGAAGGCTCGACCACTATGCTATTGCTATTTGGCTTAATTTCTTATTATCCTCTTGGATGTCTAAACTGCTAACTGTAGCTGAGCAATGGGCAAACCCGTGCAAACACGCGCAAGTACAGGCAGCTATATCGGGAATAATAAAAAAAAAGGAAAGTTTTACATTTTATAATTGTACAAGGGTTTAGAATGTGGGGGAGTGTAGTGTTGGCTATGTACACATTTGAGCGGACTCTCTCATGTCAGTTGACATTTGCAGATTGAGGGACTTGCAGGGGCATGTATTTTTGGACTGCTCGGCAGTCCAACACACCCCCTGCACTCGTGCACGCTCCGTGTTAGCCTTACAGTTGAGTCAGCATGCCCTCATGAATATGCATGGTGCGCTGACATCTTCCTCTTAGGCTGCAGTTTCCGTGTAAGACTTATTTAGTCTTACACGGAGGATTAGTGAATCCCGTCCAATTTGTCTAGGGACATCTTCAGGGAAGGGTCAGGTAGGAATAGTTATGGGAGTTAAGAAGGTTAGGATAGTGGTGAAGGCAGGCAGCGTTTAATTGTGAAAGTAGGAGGTTTGGGAGGAAATGAGGTAAGTACATGGAGGGGCTTTACTGGTGCTGTGTGTGAGTAACTGAGTTAGGGATCACATTTTGGTGTGAACTTGCTAAAGCAAGTGTCACATCTGAGACGACCTGTAGGTATTCCTGGAGAGCAGGTAGACTTCGGGATACTAGTTGGTGGGCCGTAGGAGACAGATGGTTTGTATATGTGAAATATAGAAATATAGCTATATGTATATATTTATATATATATATATATATATATATATATATATATATATATATATATATATATATATATGTATATACAGATTTATGACGTTTTCTCGAATAAGCAAACTTCTGCATCCATAATAACCAAACACACTTTAACGAAAGCTCTTTTATCGAAAAAGTTAAAGGATAAAGTGTGTTACAGAAAAAAAAAAAACTACATTAACATTTTAGCAGGGGGTCTTCACCCTCCCCTGCACTCCCCCATGTGGGGGCCTGTGCACCCCTCACCCCCCTACTTTAATATTCTCCCTCTGAGACCGCACTATAGATATATATATATATATATATATATATATATATATATATATATATATATATATATATATATATAAAACTATTATTTTTTTTTCTTTTCTTTCTTCTCTTCCTCAGTCAGGGATTGATGATGACCATACCTCTCAACTGTCCCTGATTTTGACTCAAATTTTAATTATGTCCCTCTTAATCCCTCCTAAAACTAGTGACTTTTGGAGGAAAGGTGGTGAAATACACTTAATGAATAATGACAATAGTTAAGAGTTATAAACTTCTTTTACTTCAGAAAATGTGTATTAATTGATATGCTCTGATTCTGTCAATGTTTCAAGTTAATAACACTGATATTTTAAAAGTGTCCCTGATTGTCCCTGATTTTTTCTTGACTTGTCCCTGATTCAGTTGAAATTTGTCCCCAATTGGTTGAGAGGTCTGTGGGCCACTGCTGTTTTGGCAGTGCCATGTTGTTGAGGATTGGGAATACAAGGGATTGTAGAGGTTGTGCAGTTGATGAACAAGGTAGGCTTTGGCAGCGCCTAATGTTATCACTAAGAAGTTTTGGTTTTACGTGTGTGCAGAAGATTTAGTTTTCTTTTCTTTTGCAGGAGGTGGAAGGGCAGAGTTTGCATCAGCCAGTGGTCTAAGGAAGTGTACTTGACAGGTGATGGATGCTTCTGCAATGGATGTTCTGGTCACTGGAGTGGTGCACAATGAAGTTTTAGGTAATGATTCTTTATTAGGTACTCATTTAGGCACGTCAGAGTTGGTGCAGTTTTGGAGTAGTGTGGGGACAGGTGAGGATGAGATACATCAGGGGCAGGGTGAAGCAAGTTTGTGGTTTGCTTATGCAGAGTTGGGAGCTGTCCACAGGTGGGGTGGAGTCAAAACAGCTTGAGGTTGGGTCAGACTTTGTGGGCATGGTAGTTGGCTTTAAGATTTACTTTGACAAGGCTATGCCGATAGGTTGCTCAGTGGCCTGTGCTACTTTGAGAGTTTAGCACTGTTCTCTATCGGACTTGGCAGCAATGGGTGGGCAGTCAGAAGAGATATGCTATCTGGATGACCTTAACAGTAGGTGAAGGGTTTGACTGATCATTGCAAGGTATGTATGCATTTTGGGGATGTGTGAGCAACTGGGTTCCACTGTCTAGGCAGAAGTTTAAAGGCCCAAGCAAGGTATTGTTTTTCTGGGGTTGCTAGTGGATGTAGGCCATCATGTGAAGGTAACACGTTTGAAAGAAAAAGATTTGATGGGTAAAATCCAAGGACAAGGTTGGATTAAGGATGTCATGGAGCTCTTTGGGCTCCTGAATTTTGCATGTCGAGCAGTTCAACTGGGCCATTTTGTTTGTGAGTTTGTGGTCTTTTTTTGAGTAGTTTAATGGTATGGGGTTTCAGCCTGTAGATTGAGTCATTCAAGGGGGTTTGCAATTGTTTACAGATTCAGGAAGTATTGGAATGGGGGCATATTTGCCATAAAATATTTTATGGCACACTGGCCAGCAGGATGGAACAGCGTTTGGAGGAGAGATGTTACTGTTTGGAGTTAGTTTCAGTTTGGCTGGCATCGAAGGTCTAGCAGGAAAAGCTATGGGCAAAAGGGTTCATTTTCATTTGGACAATATTGCAGTGGTATGAGCCCCTGGTGTTTCCAGGTGAGTTGTCAGGTTGGCTTGGAATGATCAGATGTGGGGTACAGGATTCCTGGGCAGGTTTTAATAGGAAGGTCTATGATAGGGCATTGAAGACTTTGTTAAATTGTGTGGTGCTGCTGCTTGAGGAGGAAAGCATTTGGTGGGACAATTGTTAAAATATTGGGTTCAGGTTTTGGAACAAGGTAAGGCAGTTTAGTAGACAAAGTGGATTTAGCTGCAGATAGTATGGTTACATGGATGGCAGGGGTTATGTGACTTTATAGAATTTTGGACTGTGGTAATATGTTGAAGGATTATGGTAGGGTTGATTAGTGTGAAGGCTGCCAGACGATGGCTATTGACAAGACAGGTTTGGAGGATTGGTTGTAGAGATTCACACTGGTAAATGGAGATTTATTGGACTATATTTGATGTGATGTTTGCTTTATGGGTGCATCATGGAACTCTTAAGATGTCAGACATCTTTTGGTTGTTAGTTTGGTGGGATTTTCAGTTTCCTTTCTCCATGTCTATTTGCATGGGTAGATCTAAAATGGATCAGTTGGAAAGGGCAGGCAGCTGGTTTTGGGAAAGAACAGGAATGAATGGTTGTGTCTGATGGGTTGGGAGTTAGGTTTAGACATTGCTGTGGTTCTCATGGTGGGAATCCTCTGGACTCCTTTTGTTCTGTAAGAGGCAAGGTGATGACGTGTAATTAATTTGGGATATGAGGATAGCTTTTTGGTGTGCTGGTGTTTTGGGGGACATGTTTTCATTCATTCTTTGTGCATTAGAAGGGTATCAGATTTAGCAAGGGAAGACATATTGATTGAAGTCCTTAAGATGGTGAGTTGTTGGTCATCACAGGCTTTCTTGTCCTATAGCAGATAATTGGGTATGGTGACTGTCTTACTATCAAATTAATTTTCTAGGAAAGGAAACCTCATTTTGGTCATACTTATATCCATTGGGCAGCAAAAGGGGACTGCAGTTAGGCCTGATGGCCCGCAATTGGGTTTGTACTGTTTTGGTTAGCATTTAGCTCCTTAGCATACTGGTAGTACATTTGGCAGGTGACAATCTCGGCATAATTGTGAAGCTACATTTGGTATTTAGAATAAGGAGGATCTGTTTATTTTAAAGAGGTAATACACATGTATATACATATATATATATATATATATATATATATATATATATATATATATATATATATATTGTATGGTTGGAGGTAGTACCATGGTTATTTTGGCTTTGGAGAGGGCTCATCAGTTTATTAATGTTAGCCTAGTTAGGCAACTGGATACTTTGGGTAGCTATATGATAGGGCAGTGGGATGTTAACAACAGTGATCCATTTTAGTTCAGTGAGGATGGGGTACACCAGGATGATTTGGTTTGGATCTCTTTAGTGTACACTTGGGTTTGGCTTGGAGACTTTGCTGATGGTTTTGGAGTGAATGAGGAGGAACAGTCCGTGGTAGGCTGGTTGGCGGAGAAAAGGGACAGGCCTGTTCCTCTTCTGTTCCCTCCCTGGTGTTGAATGTTTAATTCAGTGAGTTGTGGGATGAAAGTGTGCGGTGGGATGCTGCTTGATAAGTAAAGTAAGTGAGCGGAGTTGAGGACGCTGCTTGATAAGCAAAAATAAGCGAGTGGTGTTGAGGAGGCTGCTTATTTGGTTAGGGTGAGCAAGATTATGCTGCCCTAGTAAATGGTTATATGGATGTTCATGCTGTGATCAATAAATTAAAATATTGTTCATTAAAGTTATGTTTATGGAAGTTTAATAAAGGTCGTCAAATGTCATTTGGTGGGGTGCATTTATTGAAGGGGATTGGGACGATTAAAGTGAGGCCCATAAATTTCATTACTGATCCTAAAGGATGGTTTCAAAAGGAACGTCATTTAGTTTAATAGTTATGATAGCATTATCAGATGTGGGAAAAAAGCTACATATTTTTCTAATGTTTGGACATTTCACATCTAAATGGATACAGGCAGAGGAAACTGGATATTTATATTGCCAATAATTCATCATTTAAAGTACCTGCAAAAAAAGTTTCTTGGTATTAACTTCAATCTTTGTAGAATCTTTCTGATTCATAATAATGACAAAAAAGCCTCTCAGAAAAAGTAACTAGAGATATTGACCAAATATGATTGTGTAACCTTGAAGGGAATGTAAAATACCTCATGCTAAGTGCATATACAGAACTGATAATAAAGGATATGCCTTTGCACAAAAAGTTTAGCAAAATACTTTTAGTTTCTTTATACTGTGTTCTTTCTAAAACATTGAAAACAACCAAATGAATACTAAACTGGCCTCAAATGAGTTGTTATAGTTTGAGTTAATATATAACTGCTTGTAATTCTTGCAAACTTGCAATATTAGACCAAATATGATTTAAGCAATTTTGTAAATTCCTCCTCTTTATCAAATTAATGAGGTGTTGTTTAGTTAATATAGAGATACTAACTATGACTAATTAATAGAAAAAACTTAAATCTTGTGAAGCACTATTATTATTAATCTTTTTCTACCCCCCCAAAAAAACAAATAATAAATTGAAATCTAATACATAATTAAACCTGTACACTATGTACTACATCTCAGGCCTTGCAAGGAGAAGCCATAAGGACAATAGCAAACTGTATGCAATAGCTAGTTCACCTAATTTATTAATTAGTTTGGAAATCAACATTTCTTAAGCCATAGGCTAGTCTTAGATGATGTGCTCAGATCATCAAATATACCTGTATGAGAACTTTGAGCAGAGGGTCTCAAGATACATTCAGTTTAGAGAGATGTTTCTGAAGTATTGGTGTCAGCATCTGTTAAATTTAAGAGTTTCGCATACAAATTCCTGCATTGTTTTTTCAAGGTATAGAATATTTTTAAAACAACTGAGATTTGCTTATTAACTTGTGTAAAACTGAGTTTTAGTAGTGTCTACAGATTGTTTAGTATTGTACAATTAGTTCTCTATTCGTAACAGTAATATTAATTGTTATGGTATTCTCAGGACTTGCATTAATGTAAAACAACAGAACAGCATGGTATACAACCTCGGATGAGAAAGCTAGATTGCTGAAGGACGTCCTTTTCGTTGATCTTGCAATAATGTTTTGTTTTCATTTGTTTGTTTGCTTGCTTGCTTATTTGTGTTTGTTAACTGGAGTAGTACTTACTGACCACATGGATCTTTTCAGACTCAGCCTGGGAACACTGTTTAAGTGTCTTGCTAAGAGTCACACAACAGGAAAATGAAAGCTTAAGGACTTAAACTCTGGATTAGAACTATCATTTTTGTTGATGCGGATAGTCAGAAACAGGGTAGCTACATGGAACAATGTGCTTGTGTATAAATAACAGTGTGGGGTGCTCATTTCCTGGGCACATGGGTCACAATGTTCCGATCTGCTGAACATGAAACTTCTGGCATCCAAATTTCATTTGTGCAGACACCATAAGTTGGGCTCCTATACATTGGTGGGTTCTGACCACATATCTGTAACCAGATACATAGCATTCCTTAGTTAACAATGTGATAAAAATGGGGTGAAATGACATATAGATGCTGCTAGTAGAGTTTGCCATTGACAAATCAATTCTCAAATGTATACATGATCAGTTGAGTTGTTGTTACTAGCAAAAGCAACTATGCTAAGGTATAACACTGGAGAACTAGCCTGGTTTTGTGATTTTGTGCTACAGATCAACAGCAGTACCTAACTTCTCTTGGGACAGGGAACTTAATATGTTGTAGTGACCTGCTATGTTATTGAACTTTTGTTGGTTAGAACTACCTTGACAACTAACATATACGTAGCTTCTTACTACTTATAAAATTATCCAAAATCCCTCTGCTTGCCCAGCACTAAACAATATTCTACACAACTATGTTCCTAGTTGATCATTATGATCCAATAACCAAAACCTCCTGTCTGATCACCAACTTATCAAATCTGCTTTGCATTGTATGTATTCCTACTGTGTTGTTAATGCCTGCAACTCTTTAACTAATTCATTAGGTCAATACCCTCCTTCCTATCCTTCACAACCATTCTGAAAGACTTCTTAGCCAAATGCTGACTCTGTTCTTGCTCAGCACTAGGATTAACTAATTCCCTAAATGTGAACAAATACTTGTTCATACCTCAGAACTCCTTACTCTCCCTTCATCACTGATTTCCACTCAAGTACTCATCGCTCCAGTACCATTTTTTCTCCCCTGGCTTTCTTTCTAAATATACCATAAGGCTGCCTTTCTTTCACTTCATATTTGAACTCCTGTTTTTATTATATGCACTTAAATGTCTCTTTAAACTGCTTAAAATTTCTCAAAATATTAAATCATTGTTGTATCTCTTCTTAACCAATGTTTTTATATTGTCTAATTTAGTATAATTATTTAAACTGTAGTTGTTTATATTATTTTTAAAGATTGTAAAATTATTGTTCTTAAAATGTTTGTAATATTTTGTAGCTTTTCTCCCCAGGCCTCTACTCTAAATGGACTCCTACCAGTCAGACTTTCCCAGTAATCAAATGTCAATAAATAAATAAATAAACTTTTATACATGAGGTTGCAATAGAAAAAGTCAGGCATGAGGGGAGACCTATCCTTAGATATGGGGTAGTCTGTGGGCAAATCTCACTAATACTAAGAATCTTTTGATATTTCCGAGGTTAGAAACTTGTGTTACATTTTATCTTATGGTATTGTCATGTGGATGATGGGTAGAATGCAAGTGTAATTATTTAACGTGTCTAACTTTTTTTGAGGTCGTCAGACTTTCAGATTGTATTGCATTCATAGTGTAGAAAAATGGGGATGACAAGTGGGCAAGTAACTACATGTATTAATCCTGTCCTTTTACCAGAAGTGATAGCATAGGATGTTTGTCTCTTCAGCACCTTCCATATTTTTTCTATGTGATTTATGCCTCATACCTGCAGTCCATCAGGCCTCATCCCAACTGGATAAAACTATTTCATTCTGTTAAGTAGTTAATTTCACATCAGATCAGAGCAAAAGCTGTCCAGCAGGGTCTGTAATTAAGGCAGACATGAGTTTACATTATGCCCTCACCAGCAGGCCAGCAATAAGAGTTTTTTTTGTAAAGGCTAATCCTGCCCCTAGGCAGAGGGATGTGTGCTTGACATCAATGCAGAAGCCTGTATTGCCTTCCCCATATGAGCACAGGCTTACACACACCTATGTTGAAGGCTACTACCAGGCAATGGGTTTATGAGCCTAATACAAGTTCCCAGGTCAACAATTTATATCAATGCATTTTTTCGAGTGATTGTGGCATTGCATGGCTGGCTCTTTCCTACTCCCAACAAGGGTGCACTTGTCCAGCCCCCCCCCCCCATCATTTCTGTCTGACACTCAAACCTCTCTTTGAATTTGTGTCTAGTTGGGTTCTTTCCCTCTACACCGCTGTAGCTGGCTCCACTTAAATCAAGTTTTTTGCTACTGAGGAAGATAGTCCCAGTGAGTCCCCCAGATATCCTCTACAAGGAAGTCTGATCCAACATATTCAGTTAGTGATATCCTCCTACATTACATGTATTTGCAGCCATGTGTATTGTTGTCTTGTTTTTTGATCAGTATATGATGTTTCATGATCTTTCTTTATTTTGTTATACCTCAGAAGAGGGGACGATCTGCAATGGCATTGGGCCTATAGGTATGCAGAATCAAGTGTTATACAGACACTTCATGGCCTAATCAATCTAGGTCATGCATGCTATCAGTGTTGGTTTTAAGTGACATTATGCTCTTAATATGTCATGTGAAATGTCAATGGGCCCCACGACACAGATATGAATGTTACAATGAGTTAGACTTTAATGCCCTACTCCTACAACTTTGTTGCAAGAAACATCTTTCACCATCGTAACAATGTAAGTTGAGGTTTAAAGGGATTTAATGTACTGGCCATTCTGTTGATAGTCAATATAATTCTGTAGTGTCTGTATTAATTTTCAGTTAATGCTAGTTACACTGGAAGATAATTTCACTGCCATGAAGTATAGACTGGTCCTAGCACTATGCATGCTTAATGGAACCCAGATCAGTACAGGGTAGTACAAATAGGCTTAACAAAATTGAGACCTCTTTCATTGCTTCCACTGATGGTTGACTTATTTAGTTTCTCCTTTTATTATTATTTTTTTTTAATTTGGGGCATAACTGGAACTGTGATTGTGGCCAAGGTTTGGATGACTCCTTTTATCCAATTAGAAATATGTGAATTAAGCAACAAGAACAATTTACAAATGTTACTTCCTTAGACAGTGCAGTCAACCCTTGGTAGAAAGCAAACCCACTAAAAATGTTTAAGCCACATTTCTACTTTTGTGCATTATATTATAGACTGGACTATTTCCTCATCTCTGTGCAATATTTTTCAGTGGATTAATGGTGCTACTACTTTCCTTACATACTTTTCTGACCACTCTTTAGTATCCATAAAAGTTCTAAGATGCAGTACTTATATTTGGATTAGCCAGGGAATTTGGCTACTCCATACTGTGGGATGAAACGTAGTTACAAGTCATTATAAAAGGAGTTGCCTAATAGATGCAAGTCACTGAGATGGCCCCATGCCAAATAGACTACTTCTCAGTTAAGGGGTATTTAGTAGGGGAATCTCAAGCCATACCAAATAAAATTAGACTACTTCTCAGTTAATGTGGTATTTAGTAGGGGAATTGGAAGCCATACCAAATAAACCTAGACTACTTCTCAGTTAATGGGTGTTTAGTAGGGGATTTGGAAGCAATACCAAATAAACCTAAACTGCTTCTCAGTTAAAGGGTATTTAGTTGAGGAATCTGAAATCATATCAAATAAATCTAGACAACTTCTAAGTTAAGGGGTATTTAGTAGGGGAATCTGAAGCCATATCAAATAAACTTAGAACATTTCTCTGTTAAGGGGCATTTAGTGTGGGAATCTGAAGCCATACCAAAAGACTGGTTTGTGGTCTCAATCATACTTGACCTTGCCCTGGAGAAGGCCCATCTCAAGGTCCCCTCATACTGATTCATATCCCCTTTAATTTGTGAAGCTAAGATACTAACTAAAATATTGACAACATTTAAGAATGTGAGCACCCTTGTAGTGTAAGGAGCTGGTTCATCATCATCATCATCATCATCATCATCATCATCAACCCTTTTCCCAATTTTCGAAACGGACTCAGAGTGCCATATCAGCTGTCACAATCTCTCTCTGTTCAATGCCACTGTCCTACCTTCTTCAATACTCATACCTGACTGCTGCATGTCTTCTATCACACACTCCATACACCTCTTTGCTGGATGCTCTTGTTTGCTCTTGCCTTCTTCCTGTCTGTCTCAAATCTTCTTTACCAGATTGTCTTCTGCTTTTCTGCACATGTGCCTGAACCACCACAATCTGTTCTCTTTTACCTTTTCTGCAATTGGAGCTACTTTGCTTCTGCTCTTATGTCCACATTTCTTCCTCTGTCCCACAATGTGCATCCTACCACTCATCTCAGGCACTTCATCCCATTACTTCTGCCTTCCTCAACTGCTCTACCTTTACTGCCCAGGTTTCAGTACTATACTGCAGTACTGGTCACGCCACTGCTTTGTATACCTCACTTTTCAGCTTCTTTGGCATTCTTCTGTCATATTCTATATCTGACATGTGGTGTCACTTAGCTATAGTCTCTCTGATTCTAGCTTTGACCTCCTCATTTGGACTTCCCTTCTCCTCAACCATTAGTACCAGATACTTGAAGCTGTTAACCTATTCCACAATTTCCCTTTCCATCTCAATTTTCAGCTTCTACTGATTTTTCCCATTTGCTACCATTACAACTGTTTTATCTGTACTCAGTTTCATCCCCTGTGTCTTTAGTGTTGAATTCCATTCCCTTATCCTTTGCTGATGTTCCTGATCAAAGTCTGACTGTAATGCCACATCATCTGCATACAGCAAATTTGTTGATCTGTTTGCTCTGACCTGTTTGCTAATATACCCATCTCCAGTATGAACATCAGTGGACTCAGAGATTAACCCGGATACACACTCACTCCTACTGGGAACCATTCTGTGAGACTGAACACCATTCATAATTGAGTCATTGGGTCCTTATACATAGCCTGCAGTAATTCTACCAATGTTTCTGGGACTCTGAACCATGCAGGACTGCCCAAATTGTTTTCTCCAAGTCTAGGAATATCCAGTTGGACTGTCCTCATTTATAGCTTCTTCCCAAGTATCTTGCTAAACTGCAAACATTGGGTCAGTTGTGCTGCATCCCAATTTGAATGTGAACTGCTCATCTCCCATCTTACTTTCTGCTACTCTCCATATTCACTTATCAACCAACCTCTACAGAACTTTCAGGTAAAGTGACACAAGTCCGATACTTTGATACCTCTGTACTGCCCACAGTTATGAGTGTCCCCTTTGATCTTGAACACTGGTAATAGTATACTTATTCTCCAGTCATCTGGGATATGCCTTTCTCTCCATAATGCTATGAGTACCCTCAGGAGTCATTTATCCCCTGATTCACCCAACATCTTTATCTTATCTGCTGCAACCTCATTTGAGCATCCTGCTTTCTTTGATTTTATTTTCCTTAGTGATGTTCTTAATGTCTTTTATGGTGGGCTCCTCCTCTTGTCTCATAGTAGGCTATGTTTGTGGCAGTACAGCTTCTGTGGGGTGGTCTTCATTCAGAAGCAGCTGGAAGTACTCCGTCCATCTGCCTTTGATGTCCTGCAGATGGGTGAGCAGGTTATAGCTGACACCCCTTATGAATGGTGTCTAACCATATTTTTTATCTTTTTGTCTTTGCCTTGCAATGTGATATAGTTTCTTTGTGACATCTACTGAATCACTTTCTAGAAGCTGGTAGAATGCCTCTTTGCTACTGCAACTGCTCTGTTAGCCTCTTTGTTAACCAACTAGTATTCCTTTCTAGCTTCATCCATCTTTTTTGTCTCCCACTTTTTCCTGCACTCCTTCATTCTTTTGATGACTTCTTGGACTTCTGCATTCTACCATCAACTTCCCTTATGTACCTTATTTCCATACCTTATTTGGCTGCATATCTGTGCAGTGGTCCTAACACATGCTATTTTGAGGTACTGTCATTATTCTTCATCTCCACCTATTTCTTCTTCTTCTTCTTGTGATACTAGAGTCCTGTGAAAATTCCTTGAACTATTGTCCTTTCACTCCAGTTAACTTTAACTTCAAGGTCTTCATCCTGGTGTCTGTTGGCCTTAGAACCTTCTCTGACTACTGATTGCAGCTGATTGTGACAAACAGTGGTTTATGCTGTGGGCAAACTTTGCCTTCACTAATTCTACACCATGCACTTTCCTTACAAGGAGGACGTCTACCTAAGTAGCATGTTGGTCACTACTGTATGTGGTCTTGTGAATGCCTCTATTTCTGAGCCATGTATTGGCCACCATCAAGACATTTACAAGACAAAAGTCTAGAATGGACTCCTTCTTTATTCCTCTTGACCCACCCATGTGGTCCTAGGTATTCCTCCTATCTTGTTCTGTCTGTTCCAATATGTTCATTCAGGTCACCCATTATCAAAACCAACTAATTTGTCCAGTTTTATCTAGTGGGTTCTGCAACTGCTGTTTTAATGCGCTCTTTTCCCCAGTATAATGATGCTGCTGTAAGGAATAGGCTAAGATTACGAATACTGCTCTATCATTAGACTCATGTCTGATTACCATGAGTCTGTCACTAATTCTGATGACATCAGTCAATATCTTCTGAAGCCTTTCCCTCACCACAATTTCCATATCATTTCTAGCCTGCCTTCCTTCTGAGTCATAGAATATTGATTCCAAGCCATTGCTGCACTGCCTTTCCATCTTGTCTCAGGGATAAATAGGAAGTCATATCATCCACTTCCAAGCTCTGTCCTGTCAGTGAACCTGCATGTATGTAGCAATTCTTAGTCCATGCTTGGCTGGTTGATTGGTTTTATGTTTAGCTTTCAGTCACAGAGCTATCCAGGTAACACAAGCTTGGTAACGCCATCAGCCAGCCATTAACTTATTGACCCAGGGTTGATAGCCTTTATGGCAGACACACACTAGCCAGTAGGGACACATATACTCCTACTACCGTTAGGATGAGTCCCTGGTGTAGCTCAGAGTAGGATGTATCCTCAAACCAATTCAATTTTGTGACATTAGTCAACATGACTAAGTCTCCTAGAGCCATATTTTTACACTAGCCCTGCCACAGTTTGCAATCTGTGATCCATGCTCTCCTGCCAATAGGGTACTGTGCAGCACAGCTGATACCCAAAGAGGCTGGTCTATACAACCCTTCCCCATATTGGGCACCAAGTAGAGCCTGTGCCACCACCCATATCTCCTTTCTTGGGTGACTTTGAGATAGGCATATTCAGGATTTCTTTTTGGAGGTGAGAGGAACGCCACAGAGATACAGGAGAGCACAAACCTTGGGTGGTGCTCAGGATTGAGCCTTGTGCCTTGTTCATGGGACCTTAACCATTATGACAACTGTTTTTTATTAAATATGTTGGTTTTGTTAAAAGAAGGCAATCTTCAAGTAATCTGCAGTTGGTTGTTTAAGTGCTGGATGTGGCTGTCTATCAGTGGTCATTATGGTTTTCTATAAACTTGGTGCTGTAGTGGACTTTAAAAGTGTAAAGTGAGACTTTTGCACATCTATATTGATCAAAAAAGCTTTCCTCCTCAGTTTGCTGCTTATGTGCTGGTTTTGGTTTTAAATCCACCAGCTAGACTTAGACATAGTAAGTTTTGTTTTTATCTTTGCATCCTTCAAAGTATTATGCAGTGATGCTTCCTATATGCTTAAACTGGCAATAAAGTCATGGTTGAAAAGCACAAGAGAGGAATGCAAGAACCCAAACAGAGAGTGAAATGCTGAAAATGCTGAAGAGACCAGGTGACAAATTACTGCTTGGCAGCCACCCTAAGCAATCTGTCTAAGAAGTACTAAAGGCCATCAGTGAGTAGAATGCATTTTCAAATATTAAATGTAGCATAAGTAAATTGGTCTTCATCCAATTACAGTGCAACAGACAGGCCATTATGACTCTAGCCTTGGAATGGGCCATTAGAAGTCTTACGAACATGAGCTTGTGGATATCTAGTATATCAGATTCCCTGGTGGTGCAGAACCTAAATGAACTAGCAATGTTATCAGATATAGCAAAACAAGGGAAGCTTAGACTTAATTTTGCATCAGGGTTAATATAGTGAGATTGAATGTTGTACAAAGATTTTTGTAAACTTTATTACAATGTCAATATTAAAAAACTAACATGGTTTATGTCTTATTAAGTTTATTTTTGACCATACACAACAGGCCTGGCAGCCCCTTTCAAAGCCTCAGTCACTACATTTATTTCTTCAAGATGGGAAAGAGCTGGAACCCTTTCATTTTCTGCTTGTAGGAGAGAGTCAAGGAAAGTGACTGAACAAGGCCTCTTGTAGTTGTGTAATGAATTTCTACCTAGCTTCACTGCTCTCTTTGGCAGCCCGTGAATACTCGTAGGCTGCTGCCTAAGAAGAAGCATGGCTTCGCACAGGGAGGCTATTTGCTTATGTGCTGAACATAGCCACTATGACTCAGACTCAGCTACATCCTGCATGACCACAGTTTTTCAGCTGTGTAATTGGTCTAGCCACTTTTCCAATGTATGGGTGACCCAGCATCAGCCACTCATCTGACCACCTGGTCCTTTCAGTAATCCAAGCTGCTAATCAAATCCAGGTCTTCTTGCCATAGTCCTAGCTATAGGTATGTATACAGCATGTACAGACTCCCCTACAAATGATTATAAGCCAGTTACATTTGAAAGGCAAGACCCCTACAAAATTGATCTGATGATTTAAGATGTATGTAAGAAAGCAGAGTGAACTTATTGATTTTAGAAGCACTCTTTGAAAAAGGGATGATCCCTTCTTTATTTCAGAATTTTAAACCAGATAAGGTAGCTCAAACATATCTCATTATAACAGAAACAGCTTCATATTTTATAATCTTTTTCTGCAATAAGTAAGGCATGTTGGTAAAAAAGTCTGTTGATATTCTGCTAATTTGTGGGATTGTTCTAATTTAAAATCAGTATAGAACACTAAAAATCTAAATTTACCTAGCGTTTTAAAATTTGTTGCAACTTGGAAAATTACACTTCTATAGAGTTTTCCAGAAGAACTAGATAAAAAACAAATTTGAGTGGATGCCATTATTTTTAGCCTTGTCAGTTTATTACTATTAACTAGATTAATCTAAACACTATAAAATGGAAAGCTCTGTAAATGCATCTTAAAAATATATCAAAACAAAAAAAGCTATTTCCAAAATCTGATAAAATATTGGGAAAATGTTGAACGGATAATAACCTAATAACTTTAAAAGCATGGCCCATTTTTTTTTCTATTCAGAATCAAAACAATATGTTCAGGTGTTGTCAGCTCTCCCTTTCAACAAAATTACTCATTAGAAGACCTGTAACCTTACAATTCCATTGTGAATCTGTCATAAAGGTGAAAGATGTTTTGAACATTAATAACATTTTTTTACGTTACTATATTCAAAATTGTTTACACTACTTATTTTGATATAAACATGTACAACTGTTCATTTTTCTTTTTCATGTTTTGCTTCTTAACAATGGGGGAATTCAATAAAGCCTACATTGAGTAATCGTCTATGTAGGCATAGTGGCATAGCCCCAACATGGAAACTGGCAGCCGAGCGATCCAGTAAACAGAGCAGGGGAGCATGCATGAGCGTGCAGACACGGATGTGTCTGTGTAATGCAAATCACCTCATAAGCAGGTGAAATCCATGCAAATGAGGATGATTTGTGATCCCATAAGCTGAAGGGTACATGTGTAGGAGGCATCTTGGTGTCAGAAATGTGCATGGTAAGTAATCGTGTACAGAAATCTAAAAATTAAACAGGGGCTATAAAAACTCAAAAAGAAAGTTGGATATTGCAATGTAGGCATGGAAATGGCCAAACTATGCCCAGTGATTCCAACAAGCAATGCAGATCATTATGAAATATTATTATTTTTTAATGCACATATTATGTTTACATGGCATGCAGCAACACGCAAACATGCCTTTATGCCACAAAAAATTAAAATGTTGAAAAACTGAAAATAAGACATTTGCAAAAATAATGCATTATAGTGCCCTGCATACAGAGTGTACAATGGCAGGTTTCTGTGGCTGCTAAGGAGGCAGGCCCTGGAGTAGTGAAGTATCCATGGAATATGCAAGGATCTGTATGCAAATGAGCTGGGGTTACTGAATATCAAAAATGGACCACTGTATCCACAGATAAAACCTGTGTAGGTCCAGAACCATGTTGGTGTTAGTAGAACATGTAGCTAACATCAAAAGGGGGGGTGTCACACTGTGTTTAAGTGGATTGAAGCTGAACAGCACCCGTTTGTGCTAAGCTAAACACAGCTAAGCAGAGGGGTATGCCCAGTGCTGTTAAGCTGTGTTTAGCCCTGTGGCACATATTTTAGCTGGTTTAAACTAAGCTGAGTGTGCCTGTGCATGGGGGGGGGTGGGTGTCCAGACTGCTGATCACTGTTTATACTAACACCACGGGTTTGTGTGCTTTGCCCCACAGCTTAGCAGTGAAAGAAATTAAAAAGATAAATAAATAAAAGGAAATAGCCTGAGAAAGCCAATCAAGTATAAATGACTGGTGAGCCCTTTTCACTGACACTGGGCCATTCAAAACCGCCAGTGATAGACCTGACAGATGGAATGCATCATAGTCAGCCAATCACATAGGCTGCATCTGCAGCACACCACTATAAAGTATGCATACACCCTTCAGTCTGATCTTTCCCACATAGTCTGCACCATTGGAGTACGCACTTGGAAACTTTAACTGACAGAATGCTAGGGAGTGCTGCTGCTCTGCTACATCTGCATGTGCTAGAGGCTGAGGTCAGTGCTGGTGCTGATGCTGACAATAGGCATATAATGAGAAGGAGAAGAGTGTTCAGGCCCATGGTAACCTTCCAGGGCCTACATGAGCTAGAGATTGTAGAGCACTACAGAGTGGACAGGGACATACTACAAGAACTCACTGAGCTTTGACGCCCTCAACTCAGACCCAGAGCCAACAGAGGGGAACCCATCCCAGTGGAAATAAAGGTATGTGTAGCCCTGAGTATACTAGCTACAGGTACTTTTCCAAGACCTACTGGGGACATGATGGGGTCTCACTGACATCTGCATCCAGGGTACTCCACCAGTTCCTGGCTGCCATGCAAACACATGCCACTGAGCACATATATTTACCCCAAACCCCTGAGAAGAGGGCCAGCCATATGCATCTCTTCCACTGTGTAGCACACTACCCTGAGGTACTGGGTGCCATAGACTGCACGCATGTGAGCATCAACATACCACCTGGTGAGGTGGGTAGATGCTATGTCAACCGCAAGGGGTATCACTCCATCAACTGCCCAAAGCATTATCATGAATGTGTGTGCTGGCAGCGCTGGCAGTTATCATGACTCCCACATCTGGCACACATCACAGCTGTACCAGATGTTTGCCTGGGTGACATTCCATATGGCCATCTACTGGGGGATGCTGGCTTTGCACTAGAACCATGGATGATGACACCCATCAGAAATGCACACACGCCTACCAAAGAATGCCATAACGACGCACACGTACATACTAAGAACATCATAGAACATGTGTTTGAGCTGCTTAAGTCACAATTCCACTGCCTTGATATATCTGGAGTACTTCTCCAGCCACATGTGTACACATGTTCAAAGTATGTGCCATGCTACACATTATTATCCTGTGGAAACAGCTGTGGTAGGACCATCACAGGGAAGGGGCATACAGTCCCCCAGCAGTGCCAAGGTCACCACAGCCACAGGGGGACTCAAAGGAGGAACGTTCTGAGCCTGTCCTTGTAGGCAGACATAGGTTTGTCCAATATGCCCTGGCCTTGGCAAAGAGGCATTGCATAACACATCCACTGACATCCTAGGGGCCCTAAGGACTGATGCTTTACTCCTGCTCACATAAATAGAGTAAAAAGGATGCCAGCCACACCACACAACCTGTACCTTACTATGTATTGGCTGTGTACTGTATGCATCTGACAGAGTCACCCCTGAAGCACTGTTATGGAAACTGCTGTAGGTGCAAGGTACGTTACTCTTCTTTACAACAAATGTATGGGGTACTAGACTATGTTAGCATGTGTATGGACCTGCCGCATGTATGCAAGCTAATAGAGTTGGCTATTGGGATAACTGCAGACAACTGACAGCTATAATATGCAGTAAGCCCCAAGGCAGCAAAACCACTGCACTATATGAGGGAAATGACAAACATCAGGGCCATAGGACAGATGTATGACTGTCAATGCTAGAGTCCCCTACCCCTAACACACCCATGTTCCCTTACAACTGCTGTAACATTATGTTTGCAAGGCAATAGCAGCAGACCACACAATCCCAGGGCTGTCCCAATCAACCTGGTGACATGTTCCAGTTCCACAATATGCAGGGGTCAATGTGCTATGTGTGTTTGTGGTTGATAGTGCCATGAATTAAACTCCACTGTTTTGTGGTTGTTGTGGCTTAGTGAGCTAAGTACATTATCATGGTTGATGGTATTCATGGTTCAAGACTGGCTGCTCCTACTATTTTGCATGTGAGCTCCACCTATGGTAGGAGTTCTACAAACTATCCATATGTCATTATCTGTTACTGCAAGATGGCTGGACAAACAGAGACAATAGAGGGACAAGGGCCGCTGATATGGAGTGTACACAACTCTGAGTAACCTAGATGGTGGCTAGAAGAACATCAGGTTGTAACAAGTCAGAGTAGCAGCAGGATGTAAAGTATGTCACATAACTGTCCTCACTACTTACAAGTTAGTGGCCACCATCATGCCTCTCAGATGTACAGAGTTTTGCAGAATGTCCAAATTTTTGCCTCATATTTCTGGTCCATTTTTCATAACATTGCAGATTTCTGCCAAACTAGTGGGAAATCAGTAAAGGTTAACATTAGAAAATAATGACAGACATTTGAGAGGCAGACTTCAAACCCTTCAGAAAATGTATGCTAGAACAAAACCTGTTATTCTACCAACTAAGTTTGCAAGAGCAATATTAAAGAAATTGTCCCTATTTTTGGGCCTGTGTCCCACTGTTATATATGGCTTTGTCCAGATTTCTTGCTCTAAGAGGTTGAGAGGTATGGGTACCATGTAGAATTATAATATCAATACAACACAAACTGTTTGAGTACCAGTGCAGACATATGGGGCAGAACGCTTGATATCTTGCAAAACATGTATAGTCAGAGGTGTGACGACTGTAACCCTGTGTGTGGTATTACATCATGCAATCCAGTCACAACATGCTTACAGCCACTTAGGGCAGAAAATATGGACAAAGCCATGAACAGTAGTGGAACAAAATCCCAACTATAAGGAGAAGGATTTACTGGCCAGACAAATGTAGAAAGTGCAGAGAATAACAGATTGTGCAGTATCATGGGTTCCCTGGTGTGTATGGAGTCAGTAACTCAAATGTCTCTCATCAGTTACTAACATCATTCTATAATGATTTGCCACTGATGAACCAGAAAATCATAATGCTATGTAAAACATACCATACCGTACCATATATATGGTATGTAAAACATACCATATATATGATGCAAAACCCTGTTCAGTCTATTACAATATGTACAGTCGCTAGGTATGAATCATATATTACATTCAGCACACAGCCGGGGAATCCCTTGGACATAATATCAAGGAGGTGCTGGACTGTTAATTCAGGTGCAGCAGCCAATTGGCTGTAGCACACAAAATCCCACACTGGAGCACAGGTAGGGCTGGCCTGGGGTCACCTTATAAGAACTGATGGTCACTCTGGGCAAGCGCTTACATTTCAGCCCATGTCTAATGCCTCATCTGCCTAAAGAACTGAGATGTGAAAATATCTCTGTGCATACAGTTATGTATACATATCTGTCTATCCCTATCCCCCTCAGACATGATTACCCTTATCTATCAGTATGTGGCCCACACATACACACACACACACACACACACACACACACACACACACACATATATATATATATATATATATATATATCTACAGATATATAGAGGTAACATAATAGGTAGCGTGTGTGTGTGTGTGTGTGTGTGTGTGTGTGTGTGTGTGTGTGTGTGTGTGCATTTGTGTGTGTATAAATATATATATATATAGCTACATAAAGGTGTACAGTGATGTACACCCTCCACATTTATCTATATAACACAGTTGCATAACACACACACATGCAGCTACATCTAACTTGACATAAAAGAAAAAGAAAAATGAAATCACATACAATAGATATCCCTCAGCCCAACTTTATTAAAAATAAACTAAGTGCTTTCACCATAACATCTATACGAATCCACTGAATCACTTATAAAGCATACTAATTAATCCACAACCAATCAGCTCACATATCATTAAAAGCAATAGTATTGCAATCAACTCATAAAAATTTAAAAACCTAATCCTAACCAACGTAAAAAAACATAATATGTTACTATTAGAATTAAAACTATGTTTAAACATCATTTAATGTATTGTTATATTATTGTTATTTTTGTGTACAGACTTTGAAATAAAAAAAATGAATGAAAATTAAAAATGAAAAACAAAATATTATATATAACAAAAATAAAAATATAGTCACTACTTCGTGAGTACCTCTCCCTATAGTAACTAAAACGATATTTGATAAAACAAATGTCGGGAGGGCACAGCGGCAGATAGCAGTATCTCGCATAAATTGTCCAAACGCTAAAAGTTTTCAAATTCTTATATCACCAGCCAAAAATATTTAAGGCATTGCTCTGTTTTCAAAAGCCTTTCGGCACGATAACAGCAATAGTCCACACAATCCACAAGCAGTTTTCACTTCACTAGGGATGATTCAGATAAAACTCTTAATTCGTTCTTTAAAGAGCTTTATTAGATAGTACATGAAATAAAATCAGCTAGCATTTTCACCCATAGGCTTCCTCAGGCCATTGCAACTAATCACATTTGATACATTTATATACATAACATATATATATACATTATATATATTATACTGTGAATCTTGATAATTATACCACTGTAGCACTTTGTTTAAGAATGGGGGCTATTGATATGAAATCATTCAGCCCAGGTTTATAGCTGGCATTTAATCTCAGTTGCTATTTATTCTCTCTAGCTTCTAGTTCTAACTCGGCATTCCCACCTCTCTCATTAGTGTGAACCCTGTCAATAATGAAAAATATAACCCTGGAATTCATTAAATTCTGTGTTGGAATAGCGTTATTCTGAAACGGAGTGGACCATGTCAATGTAAGAGCTGCTGTAGCCATAGCATGCCTTGCATGTTCATAAAGGTGTGCTAGTGTTAAGGCTATGTGGACATGAACATCAGTGAGTGCAGGGGATGTGTCTAACACAACCCCTGCACTCAGAAAGTGTCATATGGCACTTTTGAAAAGCATTTCAGTGTCTGTGGACACTTAAATGAAATAAATTGAGTATTTCAGTGTCCGTGGACACTGACATATATAGGGAAGCAAGAAACAGTGCAGGGGGTGTGTGACATGTTCTGTCACACACACCTTGCATTGTAAAAGTACTGTACGGCCATAGCCATCAACTGTACAGGTTTCTGCAGAATGCCTAGCTGCCTGCCAAACATACATTTCAACCTTCCAGAGCAAGAAAGCTGTACAAAGCCATAAATAATGTGGGGGGGGGGTGCAAAGGCACAACACTAGGGACACTTAAATATTGCACTGACAAACCCAGAAAGCTGACAGATTAAAAGGTTTGCCATAGCACAGACTTCCTGAAGGTTATGAAGACTGAAACACAAATGTCTGCCATGTCAAAGTGCCATATGGCCATAGCTGTCAACTGTACAGGTTTCTGCAGAATGCCCAAATGCCTGCTTCACATACTTCTCAAATTCCTACAGCAAGAAAACTGTACAAAGCCATAAATAATGGGCGGGGGGCAAAGGCACAAAAATAGGGACACTTTTTAAATATTGCACTGACAAATCTAGAAAACTGATATGATAAAAGGTCTGCAGTACAACGGACTTCCTGAAGGCTATGAAGACTGAAACACAAATGTCTGCCATGTCAAAGTGCGATATGGCCATAGCCATCAACTGTACAGCTTTCTACAGAATGCCCAGATGCCTGCCTCACATACTTCGCAACCTCCTAGAGCAAGAAAGCTGTACAAAGCCATAAATAATGGGGGGTGGGGGGGCAAAGGCACAAAAATAGGGACACTTTTTAAATATTCCACTGACAAACCTGGAAAGTTGATAGAATAAAAGGCTGGCAGTGCACAGAATTCCTGAAGGGTATGAAGTCTGAAATCTAAATGTCTGTCAGTATGTTCTGACTTACACTCCAAGTAATTTTCCAATGATTTGCTAGAAAACCATAGTCACACCTCCTAACTTTGTAAGACCAATAATTAAAATCTGTCTCTGTATCCTTTTACAATTCCCTTTACTGTGACTGACAAGGAGTACAGATACATGTAAATAAAGTATTTTTACAATATTTTTTCCATTCTAAGGTATGTTTAAGTGTAACTGAGTGGGTGTGCACATTATGGCCCTCTTCTCAGCATTGCTGTAACATCTCCTAGGAGATAAATAGAAATATACATCTGAAATCCTGATGCTGAGTTAGTGTAATGGTAAGAGTGCTGGCTTTTTATTCATGCATTCACAGTTTGTGTACCAAGACAGGCACTTTATTTTTACATGGGAAACCAGCGTTAAAATTATTATTTTTATTTTATGTTATGTAACAATTGATATTTGCAACCAGGGTATTGTAGCTGGTCTAAAATGTAAGCGTGAGTGCATATAATATGTGAAATCACCCACGTATACACAAGTGTCCCATACAGAATAATCACACCCCATGGTAATGTAATGAAAGCAAATAAAGGGATGCCATGTAAAGTAAATCAAATACACTTACTAATATGTCGGTAATGATTAATGAAGTCATTAGCCTAATATTTTTTTAAATGAAACTTGAGCAATGGTTAGCAATGCTCAGCTATCCTTAGTCGGTGTAAGCATTGCTTAAATGTGAATGCTAAGCAACAGTCAGCTCAGCTAAATGGATTTGTGCATTGTTAAGAAATACTTAGCAATTACTCCTGTTCAACCCAGCTTAGCGGATTTGCGCACTGTTTAGCTGAGCTTAGCATTTTCAAAATGGTCCAGTGATGGCAAAGGGTGGGAATATGGCCTTATTTAAAACATTAAAAAACAGTCAACAAGGTAACAAAATGAGACCAATAACCAAATCCAAGATACCAATAGACCAGATGCCAGCTGGAAGCCTTTTAAAACCAATTTAATATGTGCACAAAGAACAAAGTAAACGCATAAACGCAGACAATTAAAATAGGGTCTATATTACAACATCGAATGCTTAAAACAATGAATGATGTTTCATCAACCCTATTTCAGCAAAAGCTGAAAATGTTGACATCTCAGAACAGTGATTTCTTTCCTAGGGAAAGAAATTGCTGTTCCAACCAAAAAAAAAACAATAAACATTTCCAAACACATGCACACTTACCTTAACCCGAATTCTACCCCCCCCCCAAAAGTTGTTGTTGCGTCTTTTGGCTTTTCCTGGTTAGGGGTCACCACAGCGGAACTTTGGTCCACTAATGATTGGCAGTTGATTTTTACATGCCGAGTTGCCAGCCCTGACGCACAACCTTCAAAGAAGGTATGCCCATTCATGAATGTCTCCATGCAGAAGACACTCTATCTGAGAATCGAACCAGACAGCGTCATACTGTAAGGCGACAATGCTACCGCAGCACCACCACCATGGATTTGAAAACATATATGCACGTAACACAACCATACATCTAACGCAAAAAAAAAGTAAACAGTTTAAAACATATGCACTTACCTTAACCGACACCCTAACCCTAAGGTCAGTAACTGTTGCACATTTATGCTTGAGAGCTATACCAGATAAGGGAATCTCTGAGACCACACTACAGTGCAGAACATGGCAAAGCAGCAACGCAGTCAAGCAACTTCTTTCCCAGAGAAAATATTCACTGAAAAGCTGCTTAGCTGTTTTGCCTGTTCGCTGTTTAGGTGTAGATGAAAACGCATTCAACGAAATGCGTTTTTGTTGTTCTAATAGGAACCCTTAAAATACAGTGTTTCCGTTTCAAACACTTCATCAGATGAGGTTCTGAGGTAAATTGACAGATTAAATATCTTGCTAGTGAACAGATTGACCAATAAAAACATTCAATAAAATGATTCAATAAAATGTCTCATGAATACTCATAAATATTAATGAATAAATAAAAGTTAAAATTGAAACCAATGTAGTAGACACTTTAGAATCTATAAAAACCTGTATAGAACAATTGATTAAAAATTATTAGATATTTAATTCAAGTGAGGACCATTTTGAACAAAATTATAACATTAAGTTAAAGAACGGAAAGTTAAAAGCTCCATAAGAAATAAATTCAACACCAGCTTAGAAATGAATGTGAAACAATGGTGTTTGTATATACTTCTTTTTAATTTACGTTTGGTTTTACCTACGTAAAAGGAGTGACATACCTCACACAATGCTAAATAAATAAGTCCATTTGATTCACAGTTAAAAAAATCATCACTAGTTCAAATCACATTTCTACTATTTAAACTTATTTCTTCCTTATTGATTATATATCTGCATTGTGAACACCGTCCATATTTGTAAGTGCCCAATGTCTTTCTAACATTTACCTGTTTTGTATCATTTTCTAATGCATTTTTCAAGACTTGGGAATTTTTATAAACAAAGTTCAGTTCCATGTTGGATATTATTTCCAGGTCTGTGAGACTAGCTAATTTTTCCCACTCATCTCTAATGATGTTCCTTACTATAGCACTGCTAGCATTACATTCCAACACCATTGCTTTACTGTATTCATCCATTTGAGGGGGGTCATTCCTAGTGTTGTCCACAAGTGGATGTCCCAGGATGGGTTTGTATTTATCACTCCTACCTTCCTGCACCTGTTTTATAACATCCTCCAACAAACCATTTGAGTAACTTCTTGCAGAAAAGAATCCTTTAAGAAGGTTACATTCCTTCATAAACTCTTTTGTATCAGAGGTCATTTGACATGCCCTTACATAATGACCCTTCACAATGTTTTTCTTGTAGTGATAAGGATGAGCGCTGTTATAATGCAAGTATGAATTAGTGAAGGTGCATTTCATATGCACCCTTGAGTTAAACATTTTGATTTCTTTATAAATGTCAATGTCCAGATATTGTAATATTTCATTAGAAACATCATAGCTGAGCTTAAGAAACGCGGTAGTATTGTTTAAGAAATCAACAGATTCCTGTATTTTGTTCTTATTATCTACCCAAAAGACACAGATGTCATCCAGGAACCTCCTATAAAAATTCCAACAGTTCTTGTAAATAGAGTCTATAACATTTTCTTTCCACCAATTTAGCAAGAATTAGGTTGGTATAAGTGGGCACACATGCTCTGCCCATCGCCACACCTCTAACTTGATGGTACAATTCCCCTTTGAAATAAATGAAAATGTATTTTAGAACTAACTCCATCAAGTTGAGGCAAACTAACCTATCATTCTGGGACATTTCAACATCCTCATAGAGGATTTCTTTTAACATCTACATTCCTTCGACATGGGATATGCTTGCAAATAGATCAATAACATCAATCGTAATAAAAGTTAACACTTCCTTAAATAAACCTCCACTGAAATCCCTTAACAGATCCCACAAATCTTTTAAAATATTTTTTTCTTTTCATCCATAAATTATTTAGTTTCAAATCCACAAACTTAGCTAGTGGTAAGGTTTTGGACACATCACCTGAGACAGTAGATCTCAGTGGAGGGTCCATTTCATTTTTGTGTATCTTGGGTATTCTGAAGATCCTAGGGATCTTAGGTTTGTCCACTTTCAAATAATTGTAGGTGTTAGCATCTATTAAACCCTCCAACGACATGTCTAGAAGGGCTCCATCTATTCTACTATATGAGATGTTGATTTCATTTCTCGAAACACTTTCATATTTATCTGTATCCATTAAAATTTCATTCATTTTGCCCTCATATATTAGGTTTGTCCACTTTCAAATAATTGTAGGTGTTAGCATCTATTAAACCCTCCAACAACATGTCTAGAAGGGCTCCATCTATTCTACTATATGAGATGTTGATTTCATTTCTCGAAACACTTTCATATTTATCTGTATCCATTAAAATTTCATTCATTTTGCCCTCATATATTAGGTTGTCCATCAGTACCATTCCTCCCCCTTTATCTGTCTTAATCACCCTTATATTTTTATTCAGTCTGAGCTCATCCAGTACTGCTCTTTCACTTGTACTAATATTTTTATATCTAATTTTTGGGATGGCTTTTCTGATTTCATTTTCTAAAATACGTTCAAAATTTTTAATCTGGGGATGTAAAGGGGGGTTGAATGTATCTTTCCTCCTAATAGGTTTGTTGGTGTTGTTATCCTGAGTGAACAATAGTCCTACGTTAACTTTCCTTGTGAATAATTTCACATCAATTAAGGTTTTAGTTACGTCCCCATTTCTCAAGGGTATAAATTATAAACCTTTTGATAACAGGCTAAAATGTTCATCTTGTAAATCAGTCTGACTGAAATTATAGATACTGTAACTATTTTTTGTCAAATAAGTTCATTTTTTTCTTCTTCTATGGCAGGGTGGGCTGTATCAGTACAATCTAATACCTCCCCCTCCCCCTTCTTCCCACTCTCTGAAAATTCTGCTGTGGGTAAAAATTACCATTCCTGTTTCTAATTCTTTCGGACCTTCTTAAAGGTTCTTCATCATCAAAATGGTCTAATTCATTTGCCTGTTCACCTACCTATACATTACTTTCTATATTTTCATCCACCATGTTACTCAAATTCCACTCATACTACCTTTCAAAGTCAGCTCTATTATGCACTTTTGGCTTGGGATAGCTGATGTTATTTTTATATTCATATTTTATTTATTTATTTATTTTTATTTTACATTTGTTAACCGGGCTAGTCTAACTGGATATATTTCCATTTTCAGCAGAGGCCTGGGGAGAAAAGCTCCACATCTAGACAAGACAGATACAACATAACAAAACATTCATAATAACAGATTAAAAATTGGTAGGACTTTAACTCCAAGACAAGAATAATTAATCATAGAGTAAAGGTATAAACAACATATTAAACATAATTTCATCTTTAGAACCATTTAGAGAAAGCATAAAACCAAGGAAAAGAGAGAACATTAATTGAAAGAAAGTGCAGATTCAAAGAGATATGTACTGTCAGAAAGAGAGAGACAATAGCCATGAGGAGGAGAAAAACAAAGAAAATTTTAATCAGGCTTAGAGCAGGAACATATCCAGTGGTTTTTAAGGTATACTCTGAGTTTTTGTTTAAACAGAACAGTAGATGCAATTGAAGTAAGTTCGGGAGGAAGTTTATTCCAGCATTTCCCAATGGCATTTGAGAAAAGGGAATCACCAGCAAGGTTATTAGATTTGGTTAAGGTAACTAGCATTTTGCTGGAAGAGCGTAGTGAGTTCAGGTTTGAGTAGGGGCTTAAGAGGTTAGAAAGAACAGGTGTATTAAGAGGTTGGTAAAAAGCTCTTTGGACAAACATAAGTTGGGATAGAAGCAACATGTTCATCAGTTCAAGCCAGTTAAGTTGTTGCAGATTCAGACAGTGGTGGGTTCTGAATTGCTTCCCAGTAACAAATCTAGCTATGTTATTGTAAGTGGTAGACAGTTTAGAGAGATTGTTTTTCTTGAGATTAGTGTAGATAGGTGAGGCATAGAGAAGTGTGGAAATAAGATGCGAGTGGGCAAGATTAACTTTTGCTGAGAAGGTTAAAAAAGTTTTGATTCTATATAGAGAGCCACGTTTCCTGTTTACAGATTTAATGGTATTGTTGATATGAAAGTCGAAGGAAAGATTGTTGTCAATCGTGACACCTAGCAATTTAGTAGTAGAGTCAGGTGATATAACGGTTCCATTATTCGACACGATAGTGAAGTCAAATGTAGGGGATCTGGTAGTAGGCTTAAAGAGTAGGAGTTTGGTCTTTTTTGCGTTTAGGAGTAGGCAACATTTTAGGAACCAAGTTTCGACTTTAGAAAATACAGCTTGAGTGTTAGTTTGAAGTTCGGAACTGGATTTAGCAGAGCAAATAAGTATGGAGTCATCGGCATATTGAATGCATGTAGCCTGGGGAATGGCTATTTGTAAGTCATTTATAAAGAGGGAGAATAGAAGAGGTCCAAGAATAGAGCCTTGGGGGACCCCAAGTGAAATTGGTAGAAGAGATGAGAGTTTGTTATCCCAGAGGACGGCCTGTTTCCTGTTAGTGAGATAGGAACTGAACCAGTGGATAGCCTTAGCTTCTAAGGAAAGAGATTCGAGAATTTTTAATAGGAGAGAGTGTTTAACCATGTCGAAGGCTTTGGACAGGTCAATGAAGAGAGCGGAAGACAGGATGTTATTGTTGCGATTTTTGTTAATAAAGTCTGTAAAGGAGAGCAGAGCAGTAGTTGTGCTATGATAGGGTCTAAAGCCATGTTGACAGTTTGTCAGAATGTTATTTTGTATAAGGTGATTCATTAACTGATGGTGAACACATTTTTCCATTATTTTTGCGAGTGGGGACAATAGGGCTATGGGCCTGTAGTTAGAATGTTCAAAGGAGTTTCCTCCTTTATGTAAGGGTATGATGTGAGAGATTTTCCAGATATCAGGTATGGTTTCTTCATTTATGGCCCTATTAATAAGAATAGATATGGGATAAGCGATTTCAGAGGCTGCTTTTTGAAGGAATTCAGAAGGAAGCTGGTCAGCTGAGGGGGTACATGGTTTAAGTTTGAGAATACATCTCTGTATAAAGGTAGTGGAGATGGGTTGTAGCCTAAAGGCTGGTAGTTTGGAGGATGCATGGTCAAGGATGCTAGTATTGTCACTGGAGAGATGGGAGGCCAAGGAATTAATAGTATCAATGAAGAATGAGTTGAAAGTATTGGCAGTATCAAGGGAAGAAATTCTATTAGACCCAGAAGGGGAGGGAGTGGTAGTCTGTCCAGGGTGAAGAAGTCTGTTTAGGGTTGACCAGAATTTTTGAGGGTTATTGTGATTCACTTGCTGAAGATTGCTATAATAGCTCCTTTTGTCAGAGAGGATCGCTTTTTTAGTACTGTTTCTCAGATGCCTGAAAGTCTGTTGGTCTATGGGAGATTTGCTAATTCGCCATTTTAACCAAGATTAGTTTCTAAGTGACATTTTTTGTCTAGTCTCTTTAGTTAGCCAGGGGGCTGGCTTAGATTATTCATACATGTCACTCTCTATATTCATACATGTCACTCTCTATTTTTTTTATTTTTCTCCTCACTAACTCTTCACATTTGGAATCAACATCATCCCTAATGAAAAAGTATTTTTCTTTTTCACTAGATATGGTAACAATTATGTAATTTTTAATCTGTTAATTTAATATTTCTATCTCCTTGTTAATAATTTCCTTCTGTCTGTCATTGCCTTTAACCATAGCCTTTAAAACATCCAAACCACATCTGTTAAAAATTTCTAAAAGTTCCTTATGATATAAACAATGAGGTACCACATTGTTTGGGTATTTATATACCCTTAAACTTTTAGGAACAATTTCTTCAACTATACACTGTTTCAGATATGAATTTTCAATATCAGGTGTTCTGTATTTTAACAAAAGCTTATACATTTTAACTAATTTTGTTTTATAAGAATCATTCACTTGTAAATTAATTCCTGCATTCTCACTGGTCTATTGGTACCTTGGATTTGGGATTTGCTTACTTAAAACATGCAATATGCAATGAAATAAGGCTATTATATGCATATAAGTCTGCTAGACTATCATGGTTTGATTTAACATATAATTGAATGTAACTATAACCTGTTTAGTTTGAGGTCTGCAGGAACATGTCTGGCACTGGAGAGGGACTGCACTTTCAGGCGCAGTGCTGGGGCATCCTGGTGTCCATGGACATAGCTGGACTCCTTGTAGAATACCATGATGACAGACTGCTAAAGGGCCAGTACCATGGGCTGTCAGTACAAAACAGAGGCCTGGGACCATCTGGCATGCGACCTCACCAGTGCCACTGGAATCCCAGAAAATGTTGAGCAGGTACGGCATCATTATGCTGACCTAAAGTGTAGGAAGCTGGAGCTCTTGCCCCAGTGGATACAAGATGCTCAGGACCAGCATGCTCCAGCAGTTTGTAAATATCCCAGATACAGCTCTGCCAAATTCTAGCCTGAGTATGTGATAGATATGCATAATGTTTGTTTCTCACATCTACAGCTGCAGAAGAGAGGGCTATGAACATCGAGGCCCATGTCAACAGACTGACAAGGACACTCTGACAGGCTGGTGAGTACAGATCTATGTTGCAGTATATAGTGCCATAAAGTAGAAGAAGTATATTGTTTACTGTCAGTAGATAGATTGTGTACTGTGTCTAATAAATAAAACACATTTGTCACACTAATACTTACCCACAGGATGTCCATTTATAAAAGTGTCATTTCACTGTAATAAAATATACAACAAACTGTTGTGTTTACTCTGGTATGTTGTTGTAGAAATAAAATGTGCACAGGTTCTTTACAGCAAATATGGCATTGACAGCAAAAAATAGCTGAGGCTGTTCTGAGAAACAGCTAGTATGCATTGCAGTCTTGTGTTAACCTTTGCTTTCCAGATTGTAGTATTTCATAGGAGTAATACACAATACAATAACTGTCTGCCATGCATGAATTTCAGGATTACAAGATCAGACTCTCCAACCCAGAGAGTATTTGTCAGAAATCAGTCAAGTCCAAAACAGCAGTTTCCAAGTGGTTCAGTATGACGGAAAACAGTACTGATGTTCATTTTAGCACACCAGACACAGTTCAAATCCAAGGAGTGGTACAGAGATGTGTGCATATATACACAACAGAAGCCCTTAATAGTTGTAGAAACAGTCAGAAAGTGTTAACAGATATCTTCTCTACATCTCATACAGGTAAAGAAATGTGTATAGTAGCTGTATGAATGGTATACTAATACACCTGAATATTTGTAGAAACATTCAGAAGGTGTTAACATATATTTTCTCCACAGCTCTTACAGGTAAAGAAATGTGTATAGTAGCTGCAGGAAGTATATACTAATCCACTGTGTACAACTGTTACCCTGTCCAACTCCATATGCCTGTGAATCTCAGCAGGAGAGATACATACCCCATGCCCTTTTCCCGATACATGTCTCCCATGTGTTAGACTATCATGGCTAGTGGTCACTGCTGTGAATCACCTTGGACACAGATGGAAATCCAGGTGAACTATGCTAGTAGCAGACTCACACAAGATCATTGCAGGGTACCCCTTCTTTGTCAAGTATGTAACCCTGACATGTACAAGCCCCCTCCAGTAAGGTAGCCACAGTGTGCCCAGTCTGCCCCATACAATTACAGCTTGACAGTCGTACAGGTATGTATGTGCCACAGAAGCTATGGGCCATAGGTAGATGTAAAGTGAGGGCAGACCTGTAGAGTATTGAGCAGTACTGTTGTGAAAAAAAGAAGCCAATACAGTTGTTAATGGACATTTTATTCTCTCCCCCTATCCGTCATCTGCATCAATAATTAGCATTCATATACTACAGGTATGTTGTTCACAAAACCTATTGTTTGGACATATGTTCTCTTATTGTGCATGTATTTCATTGGTTGCATATTAACAAACCTTGTTCAAATACCATTATTGGTGGCCTGTTGCCATCAGTGTAACTTGCATACTGTTAAAATGTTTGCTGTTGTTCCATTTATGCATGTGTCCTGTTTGCTAAGTAACTGTTTAACATCTGCTGGTTTGTGTCAATGGGAACACCCATACATGCTGTTATAACTAATTTTGAAATGTGTTGTTCATAACTAACCAATATATCTGGGAAAAGCACAACACCATAGCACATTTGGGGAGGCAGATCCCGGTGTATCCGCCTGTCCCATCTCATCTGGCCATGGCTCCGGGTTCCAGCACATCTGGAACCTAACCTTGAACATCTTCAAATGCTGGTCTAGCATCACCTTTGGGTGGAACCACCTCAGGGGACAGGGACCATCCCCCTGGGTGTGGGAGCAGAGAGGAGCCCATCACCTGCCAACAGTTCCAAGGTATGGTGCACAGCTTCATCTGCTCCAAGTTGGGTGGGCAGCTGCACCAGATGGAGGTCCAGCTGGTGCACCTTGAGGGGCAGGCTGCCCCTCTTGTCCAGCCCCAACACAGCCACCTTCTGGGCCGTGAAGATGCAGTGGTAACTGCCCATTTGTGGGGACCTCAGTCCCACTGTATACATTTAGAGGTTCATGGGCCTTTGATTCCCAACCACCCTCCCCGTCCAAGGTGTTTACTCCCCTCATGTGTCATATACCACACCTGTATGCTGTCTTGCTTGTCTTGTCTGTCTGCAAATGCTACCTATCCTACCCAACCTACCTCCCAAAACATACCTACAGACCTTCCCCAACATACCACTCTCACCTAAAAAAAAAGGCATTTGTCCCACAAAAAAATCATTGCCCCATACATAGCACTACATTTTGCCACTATGTACAGTGAAATTAATCAATCGACCCACAAATTATTTTCCAAATGTCTGTCACCAACACCCATCCCTGTGGTGTGTGAGGCTATAATTTCCAAATTCTACACATCATTTACAGCTGTTGCTGCAGAAGAAAAGTAGAGCTATCGTCCTTTCCTATACCCATCCTGCACATCCCTAACTGGTTCTCCTAATGTTTTACCCTCTTCTTGCCCCCATTTTTCTTATCATCTTTTTTTCTTTTCTTTAATTAAAAGCACAGGTGTAAGCGGTCCTAAGTTAAGCTAAGAGGGCTTAACCATCTGTTAGCAATGTGCAAAACAACGCAAACCTGCTTACAACTGCTTGAAAGTACTTTAATTACTCTGTCTCCATCAACCATTGTTCTGCCCAGCAACAAATAATCAGCACTGCCAAGTCATGAACCTGGGAAGCTGTACATTACAAACACAGCAACATACCAGTACATCATCTGAGCTGTTGGAATTTATAATGCTTTTACAAACATATCATTCATTCTGGTTATTTAAAATTATTAAAAAAAAAAAGTCATCACTTCCAAGTCGTGAACCCAGGCCCCTGTACACTGTAACCACGGCAATGCACTTCTACACCATTTGAGCTGTAATGACTTGTAATGTTTTTACAAACATATCATGCACTACAGTCATTTCACATAAGGGAAAACTATATAGCTGTAGTATTCTTATATATATGTATGTGTGTGTGTGTGTGTGTGTGTGTGTGTGTGTGTGTGTGTGTGTGTGTGTGTGTGTGTGTATGTATGTGTGTGTGTGTGTATTTATACATATATATCTCTATACACACACACACACATATATATATATATATATATATATATATATATATATATATATATATATATGTAGAGAGAGAGAGAGATAACCAGCCTCTTACTGCAAGACATCCGCAAAAAGCCTGACAATGTGGGGGGGGGGGGGGGATAAAGAACAAACAACAGTGGCATCTTTGAAATATGGCTGTTATACGTGTAGACGTCTGCTAGACTAGCATGGTTTGATTTAACATATAATTCCTGATAGATTCCAGGTCTGAAACACAAATAAATGTCATTATTTACTGATGTCAATGCTCACATCATCCCAGTGATTTCTCAGAAACCCACAACTGTTATGGGGAATAGACCAAGCATATGAGCCATGCATCTGGAAAGTGTCTAGATATCTGGACAGTGGTGAGGTATGAGTGCAGTCATGTAACAGAAGAGAAAAAAACAGTGAGAGCTGCCAACCATTTCATCCAGCACCCTCTGAACCACAGTAAGACCAACATGACACTACCCAAAACCAGCTCTGGGGAATTACTCATGTATTTCCAAATATAGCATGCACTATAGGGATGGAACTGTAGGGAAAAGCAGATATTGGTATGAAAATGTCCACCCACAACCATTTGCACCACAGTCACAGCAACATACCAGTACCCCACATAAACTCTAGGATAGTTTGACTGTTTGAACAAACATATCCTGATGGCCAGTCACACACTACACTGACAGATACTGGCCCAACTCACAGTCACTGGGAATCTTGAGGTGTTTCAGGACATTTCCCCATCTGCCCCTACAAACATCTACACCTGATAGACCACCAGCAACTATAGCAGCATGCACAGTCAGATAGAAAAGGAACTATGACACTCACATTTGCTACTTTCCCTACGCAGCCCAACAAACACACACAACACTGCTACACAATCTTGGCAGTCTAACAATCACCAAACATACATAACTCGCAGCTGTACAGATCTCCACAGAATGTCCAGGATGTGGGACCATATTTATGGCCACTGATGCATACCACTTCCAGGAGTCTGCTAAGTCACTGGGGTGATACCAGGAGCACAGCTACTAAATAATGATATACCATACCTTTGAACCTCTTACTCCAAGGGATCTGGACAAAGCATGACATACTTGGGGGACAGGGGGCCAGAAAGAGGGACATATCCCACATAATGGTGTTACAAACTGAAATAGTTGCTGGCGTTACAGGGTTTGTTGTAACATAACATTCCTGAAGGATATGATGTCTGAAACACTAATGGATGTCAGCATTTACTGACTACAATCCCCACATTATCCTACTGATTTCACAAAAACAGAAGTTGGCTGTGGAACAGACCAAATATAACGGGCAAACCTCTGGGCAGTCTGTGGACATCTGGACAATTGAGAGGTATGTCAGAGACATATCACTGTCACACATAAAGTCACGCAGAAAATGCATGCCCAGACAAACCCTGTTAATCTAGTAATCCTGTATGCATATAAGAGCAAAACTTACTTACAATCTGTACCCAAATTTTGAAGCTTTGTCCCCATGTTGTTGGGCCATATACACATGTCTTGTCCTGAGAGGTATTTCCACCTAATATCTGTGAAGCTGTAGCTCCCACACCTCCATAATGTCCTACAAACAGGCAAGGAAAAGGGGCCAGGCCCACAAGAAGGACTTAATTATAGCACTGTGTTGCTATGCCATTGGCTAATGAAAAGACAACACAGCTGCTCTGGATGCAAGTAGCAAGTGGGAGATACTGATTGGTGCACAGGACATCACCTGCTCATGAGCATTACTTCCAAATGGCAAACTGCTGCCTATATAACACAGGTCTGAACCCTTCTTCACAAAGACAGACTTCAACTACACAAACCTAACCATTTGAAATATTCTGAGGAAACTGTTCAGCACTATAACAGGTATGTCAATCACGTAAGCATGTAATGGAATGCAGAACAGGGGATGCAATAATGTCAAATAGGAAATTCAACACTAGATCACAACAAGACCTGCTGGACTCACATGCTTCTGTCCAACACCTATAGCCCTTTCTGCTTGCCCTGTCTGCATTGACATGGATTACATCTCTGGCCTCTGAGTCACCCCAGCAAAGGTCAGCTCATGTATGACTACTACTGGAGTGTCTGCCATGCAATACTGAGTGTTGCACTGCTAGGCCAGCTATTTGGGATGCTGTACATATTCATATGTCACCTGTGAATGCTACTATCATACATATGCTTGTCCTACAAATGCAGGAGACTTATATAGGGCATGTGCATTGTACACAACAGGCACAGAAGTGTGTGTTGAACTGTATGTGATATACTGAGCCTATACCTGACAAGTGTCCAGAGTTTTGCAGACTGACCACATGTCTGTCTCATATTTGTAGTCAATGCCTCATACAGCTGTGTATTGTCTGGCACATCACTGGCAACCCATTAAAGACTGAAGTCATAACATAATAGCATACATTTGATTGTCAGAAGTCATATCCTGTGGAGAAGACCTGTGAATGTGATACTGTCTTTGCTGACAACAACATGAGTTTCAGCTAGATTCATAATATGACACTATTTTCTGGCCTTTGCCCATCAGTGACATGTGCCCTTTTGCAGATGTCTTGCTCTAACAGGAGCTAGGTGTCTTAACATGAAACCCATGTTAATGCAGGTGAACCTTGTTCTGGAGGATTCTGGCATTTGTGCAGTCACTGACACCTGCTTTGTAGCTGTGGACATCACACCATCCTTCCCAGATTAATCATCCCATCATATGTTTAAACCCCAAATGGAGGGCTGCAAAGCCAGAGGAGTTGGAGTGTTGAACATAACATACACACTTCCGGGCTGGCCAAACAGCATGATGTGTGGGAGACATCCCGAGTTTAGTAAACAGTTGACAAAACACCTACTCAAATCATAGATAGCAACAGGCCTCCAACCACGACTATGGACACTCACCACACCTATTGGGATTTGCTGGAATCTGTCAGGATTCAATCGTCTATCCTGCTCCTGGGTGACTTCAACTACCCAACCATAGTGTGCATGACCTATGCCATCTGAACATGAATGCACATAGATTCCTTGGATTTGTCAATTGCAATGCAGTGAATCAGCCAGTCAACAGTCCTACAACAGGTGGTAATAACCTGTACCTGGTCCTAACCAACATGAGTATCCACTGTAGCACTCCTACAGTGTCATCCTCCTTGGAAAAATCTGACCACATAACCATCACAGTTCAGGTCACGATATCCCCTGCCCCACTCCACCCTTGTCAGGGTCAAGCAAAATTGGCTTTACACAAATTAGTATAATTCTCCTCAGAGCAGGTATAAGTAGCTTTACAGTCAATTTCCCATCAGTTGGAACTAGCAGTAGTGCCCAGGCCCACACCACAATACTATGTGGGCACCTACATAGCTGTATGGGCTCAGCAATACCTGTCAGGACAACATCATCTCCAACAAGGTAGCATGTATGTCTGTGGTGGACAGCAGCAATACACAAATACCATAACAGGTAGAAATAATTGCTGGACAGGGGCAAGAAGGAACAGATGCCTTATTGGAAGCAGTGTCACCTTGGTCTGCACAAACAAATAAGGTCACAGGTGAATTACCCTAAGGCTATCTTTGAGTGCATATTGGACAGATCCACCAAGGCCAATCACTAGGCCTTCCACACATGTGTTTGCAATCCCAGAGGCAGCAGACAAATCCACTCTGTAGTGGTGGTCAATAACACCACATACATATATGGCATAGATATAGACAACCAGCTGCAGACAGGTGAAGTGTAAACATCACCACCCTGTCTCCTCATTGGTACGCATGTGCATACACATCTGCCTCCTCCCCTCATCATCAGGCAGCAGGTCCGTAATGCCCTCTCAAAGGCAACACACAGAAGTCTCCATAGGTCTGATACCATCCCTGGCTGCATCCTACATGAGCACAGGCATGGGCTCTCAGATCCATTCTGCACTGTAGTCAACCACAGCCTGAGCAACAGTGTCATTCCATCTGCACAGAGGACAACCACTATTATCCCTATACACAAAGGCAGAAAAATTCACCGACCCAGCCAATCATATGCACATCAGCCTAACTAGCCTGCTCTGCAAAGGCATGAAAGGCAATATCAAGGACATTATGAACAGGGACCTCGGCAATATCGAAATGCCTGAGCCCACACAGCATGATATTGTCAAAGGGAGGTCAGACCTGTTAAACCTGGTCAACTTCTCTGAAATGATCAACAAACACAAGGACGTGGCGAAGATGGTGAACAATGCCTACCTTCACCTAGCCCAATTCTTTCACAATAATCCCCAGGTGGCCAGGATACATACGCCGACACAGCTAGGTACCAACCTGTATGTTACCAGATGGGTAGCTGACTGGCCCAATGATAGTACCCACTCAGTCAAAGTAGTGGAACCCAGCTCTAGTAGTAGAGAGTTCCAAAGTAGTGTACCCCACAAGGATCAGTCTGGGAGCCTCTACTGTTTCAGATATATGTATCTGAAGTACAGGACAAAAGCAGTGGTCTGTGGCTAACCAGGTGTACAGATGCTTGCAAGCTGGCCACTGTCTTACATTCCACTACTGATGTGGGGACCCACCAAGAGACCCTCACCCAATTAATGACTGATGCAAGAAGCATTTCCACAAACTGAATTCCAGGAGAGGCATCATTCTCCCTGCTGTGGCAGATGCCATCCACACTAATTATCACAGTAACAATGTACTGAACATGCAAACAGGTGTGAGGCGACTTGTGCACCAAAATTGGTAGCAACCTGACAGTTTCCTACAGTGTGGGTACCATAGTACGGAAGGCTGTCTACATGGCCTACCTCATAAATACGGATATGTCATCCAGGAACCAGGAGGCCACAACATCCCTGTATGCCACCCTTATCAGATGCATTACCAAGTACAATGGCTCCCTTTGGCATGTACCTTGCCAAGCAAATGCTGTATTTGCACAGAGGTTCCAGGGTGTGCAACACCTATACTATACAGGTAGGTTGAAAGCCCTGTCCCTGTACTCAGTCTCATACAAACTGATCATAGGTGACCTGTGTCTGGCATACAAGGCCATGTCCAAACCAGCCTTGATGGCAGTTCTGCATATGTGTAAGACAGATTTCACTCACACATCACACACACAAGGCCATCACCTGGTCTGTGACATGTACAGCACTTGTTGGTGGGATAGTATAGTATCCCACACAATACACTGTCTGTAAAATACACTCCCTCCCCATGTCTAGCAGTGTACGTCTATAGCCCTCTTTAAGAAGAAGCTGGACGACCACATGAGAAATGGATGAGACACCCCTGGGATCCTGCTTGTATCCCAGCTGGACTGGAGAAATAGGTGTTGGCTTGGAAGGGGCATGGGCGAAAGTCTGGATCACGCTTATGAGGGCATCAGGGCCAATAGCCTGGTATCATCTTATGAGGCTATGCACCTAGTACTTTACATGTTTCCTGTATGTATTGTAGACTGTCCTGCAATGCTGCCTGAAATGAATCCCTGTGAGTCTGAACTGTGTATGTTCTGCAGTGATAGTGTATAGTCTTGTCCCCTCATCAGTTATCATCACATATCGTTACACCTTGCCATTGTGTGTGGTCTGTATAACAGTAAGTCAGCTCTTACAGTATGTGCATATGTACTTGATGACACTGTATAGCTCACTCCAATAGCCTTGGTCTTGGCCACAATTACCATTCTGCTACTAGGCCCATCACACAGTAGGATTTGTCAATCTTTGTTGTAGGCCTGACAGTAGCAGTGAAAGAGATGGATTGCGGCAGGCAGAACTACCATAAGGTCTCCCCTGAAGGGCCCATAGGTGTCACAGCTGTGCCAGACTGTACCAGGCATGTGTGTGTGTGTGTGTGTGTGTGTGTGTGTGTGTGTGTGTGTGTGTGTGTGTGTGTGTGTGTATGTATGTATGTATGTATATATATATATATATATATATATATATATATATATATATATATATATATATATATATATATATATATATATATATCAGCAAACATAATACTGCAAGGTATTAATGTACATATGTTGTGTTCCTCTCACAGGTGAACACAGGGGTTGGTGTCCCTCCCTCTCACAACCTGATGTCAGTGTCTTAGAAGACTCCCATAATGATGGTGGTCATAGTGAGGCACAGGTGGTATTGTCAGTGCCTGAATCCGTGCCATTGTTTAGTACCCCACTTTCACCCACCATGTCCCTGCACACAGTCAGTATGCTCACACATGCCCAGTCCCCAGAAGCCACAGATAATGGACAGGTTAATGGTGGTGGCATGGAACAGGCTAGTGTGTTGAGTTTGGTGAATGTGAGTATAGATACCAGCAATAGGCAGAGAGCAGGCGAGGTCACACACAGGCAGACGGGCAAGGGTTCTCAACAGAGGACTGCTGCCCATCAAGCCCCTATAGCAAGTGCCATGACAGGTGTCACCAGAAGTATGTTATGGTCCATGATGGAGGCACAGGCATGTACTGACGGCAACAGCAGACAGATGCTCAGGGTCATGAATGCACCACTCCCTGCCATATGTGACAGCCTCCATGGCAGTTGTGATGCCATACGTCATCTTGCCAATGTTGAGGATGGACAGTGGGGTGAGACATTTTCACTGCTCGACCGTGGAATGTTTGTGCTTGAGCATGTGGTGCGAGTAGGGCATCGACCAGGTGGACGTAGGTAAGTGACATGGTCAGCTCTGAGCCCACGTAGCCATGCACATTCACAGTCCCGTAGTGGCAGTACCAACAGCACTAATGAAGGGAGGGTGCTGTCCACACCACACTGGTCATAGGCACATTGCCCTGGCCAGTCCCATCAGGGATGCAGGTCCAGCAGACAGCATTCACCATCAGGGAGTTGTACTGCACCTGTCCTTGGGCCTGGCAGTGCCAGTGATACTCCTGGCAGAATCAGTTACCACATCCCTGCCAGAAGACAGTGAACCCTACATCCTGCCATGTACGGTCCACACCTGTCCAACATAGCTCTGTGTTGGGCATCCACATTGCTTGCTAGTTTGCAGACCAACACTCACACATCCCTGTCTCAGGCCAGTCACCACCAGACACGCATAGCTCCTCTGCATGGCTCAGTTGAGCATCACCCCTCCAGACACACACACACACACACACACACACACACACACACACACACACACACACACACACACACACATGTTGTCAGCCATATGGCCCAGCTTAGGGCTCTGGCAATCCAACACCACACCCTGTGCATGTGATGGTACATGTTCCAGAACCCTGTTATCCATACCTTCAATCCATGGACATGCTCATATAGGTCTGATGCACAGGGTGACTATGGTACAGTGTAACAATGTCATGCTGTGTAAGGTGTTGTCTGCTGACAGTAGTTATGGGTACACATTGAGGTGTATGTATCTTGTTAGCCATGATGCACTATTGTTGTTAGTACTGCTGACTGTAGTGTCACATACTGTATTCTGGTTGTGTTCCAGGTGTCTGTGTGTCTGTAGGCTGTAGGTCTGCTGACAGTAGCAATGATGAGTATGGAGGAGTGGAAACACAGTGACCTTTTCATAGCCAAGGTACAGCTGTACATATACATGTTTACCAGGTGTGTTTGCATGCAACATTGTGTGAGGAGCAATTATGGCAGACAGTGTGACCTTGCATACATACCCTTGACACAGCCACCAAGTCCTGCATACATGTCACCTGGGTGTTCTGTAGGACTGCAGGCTCACACATACAGAGGAGGTTACTTGGTACTGGTACTAGGTCACTCACCAGCTTGACCATTACAGTCACTGCAACAGATTCAGCTATCAGCACCTGTTGCCCAAGTCACATCCACTTGACTGTCATGCTGTTAATGAGGGTTTGCCTGGTGCTGTGTATGACAGGTTTGGAGTATGTATTCCTGACACAGGTCAGCCTGTGTTAGTCTAACCTGACAATCACCAGCATGTGTGTCTGCTATCTCATATGCATGTCTGTCCAATCATGCTGGTAGTGCACACAGAGTCATAGTCCTGTATATGGAGCAGCTGATGAAGGGCTGAGCACAGCCCCTACCTGCACAGTCTTATGAATGATAGCACTAGATACATAGCACAGATAGCACAGCGGTACTGTAGTGTGGCAGTCTCTGCCACTACTATTGAAGTGGGTGCTACTATTGAAGTGGGTGACAATTGCAGGGGCTGTTAGGATTGGCAATGGTGGGTTCGGAGGCCCTTAACATGTTAGAGCCATCACACACACATACACACACACACGCACACACACGCACACACATGCACACACGCACACACACACACACACACACACACACACACACACACACACACATGCACACCGCTGCATGGAGACATGCGTTGAGACACATGCACATGGAGGTGACACTCATCACAGTAGATGACCTATCTATCTATGAATGTACAATACACTGTGATACGACCATTGCTTGGTGTTAGAAACTGCGTAACTGTGCTTGTACGGTGGATGACATCTGTATGGGCTGACACTAGGTTAGCAATGGGGGAGTTTACAGGGTGGAAGAGGTACACAAAATGGTATAGGCATCACATACACACACTAATGACAGCCACAGAGGTTGTGCATACAGAAACACATACACAGTTGCCAGTAGACATATTAGTAACCCTACATATCCAGTTGTATGTACTATAGTGCTGCGTACACATGCCATGCTCCACATACATTATATGCCTGGGATATAACACACAACATCTTACAACAGGTAGTCTTGCAAATGCATTCATGAATGGTGAGATAATCCACAAGACATAGTGATTGGTCTCATCTACTGTTCCTACATACCTGCACAAGTGATAGTGTGACAGACTTTCTATCAGCATGATGTGTCAGTCAGGTATGATGTCTGATGCTGGCATGTATGTCAGTATGGTGACTGTGACATATTTGGCAATGATATCACAAAAATGCTCATTGTCACGGGGCACAGACCACATATAGGTTGCAATCATGTGGATGTCCTATGTACATCTGTGCAGATGACTGGTATGGGCTGTAATAGTGTTACATGGTGCATGTAAGGCAGATGACATTAACAGGTTCATTAAAGTAATGTCATGGGTAGGGGGTCAAGAGGCCTTAAAATGGTAAAACCTACACACACAACAGCCATAGGAGATAAGCTTCACACACTACTATAGTTGCTGGTATTGAGATTAGAACCCTAACTAACTATTTTCACTATAGTATTATGTAGTTATTGCCCATGCCACAGAGCTTAGAAGTCTGTCAAGTGTATGCAGGTATATCTAAGGTGAATGACATCAGCAGGCCTTGTAAAGTAGGGCAAAGCGACATGTACTGGGTGGAACATGCCTCAAAATGGTATAACCCACACACCCAGAGGATATGAGTCTTACCCAAACACACACATACACACATAGACACACACACACACACACACACACACACACACACACGCACACACACACGCACACACACACACACACACACACACACACACAGGCAGGCAGGTGATGTGATATTATAACCTCCACCCCAGTACTATTACACAATGGAGCTCAACTTCATGCTGGCACATGCAACTGGTTATGACCGTTATGCCATTGTCAGGAGCAGGACATCACTCTATGCCATTCAAGGTATCCATGTGTGTGACTCAGTCTGTGTGTTTCCCCCTGTGTCTCCCTCTCTCTCTCTCTATCACTGTCTGTCTCTCACTTCCCCACATCAATGTGTGTGTATGTTTGAAATATTGTTATCTGTTGCCCATATATATGTCTGTGTATCACACACAACAGATGCAGATTTATCAGATGTGGGCCACCTACAGCTAGCTGAGGGTAATCCTGTCTGATGGGTGTGTGTAGGGACAGTTAAGGTGTACATAGCTGTCTGTATGCAAAGACATATATATATATATATATATATATATATATATATATATATATATATATATATATATACACACACACACACAATACAGTCATATAGACCGATGTGCATTCTAACATGGCCTGTGATTCTGTAGGAACATGCCCAGTGTGACCTTCTATAGTGAGAGTGGGGCTCCACTCAGAGATAGGTGTACTCCATTCTGGGGCTTTGTGTGCTACAGCCATACCTCTCAGAAGTAAACAGGACTTTCCTAGGGGTGCTGGGTCTGTTTAACAGGCATTTTTTGACATATCTGTAGTCTGACACTGCAATATATTATGTCATTACCTAGTGACAGAAATCCTCAGATCATCATAGTGCTTTACCAGAGGAATACAAGATGTCATGCACAGACCAATATTATGAGCCCAGCTATATATATTCTTGCCCAACAAGGCCAGTTGGGAGGTGTGTCCTCAGCCGGTTGACTAATGACGTTTTGTAAACAGTCCAGTAACTTGGTGATATACTGGCTAGGGATCTCCTGCTTGTGTGGTATTTTCTTACCTGAGGAGTCATATCCTGGTGTGGCCATACTTCTCAACTGTACCTATTTTGGCAGATTGTCCTGGTGTTTGCCTACACATTTCATCCAGTCTATGCAAAACGTGTGCTTTTATGGCAAGTTAGTTGCATATAATTGAAGATTGACATTACAAAATAATGACAGGCTTTACTGTTTCAGACTACATAACCTTCAGACAATTTCTGCTAATGCAATATCCCTCATCCTACCAACTTTTTCAGTATGTAAGGGCAATATTTACAACACATGCCTATCATTGTGCCTTTGTCACACTTTTATTTATGACCTTGTCCAGAAGTCTTGCTGTCAGAGGTTGGGAGGTATGGGTGTGGGTACAGAGTGTATTCTACTGTGCAGACATTTCCATTATATGTGTAATAAATTCCACGTAGCACTGTGACTTCCAGGTATGTCAGTGGCAGAGCAGTACAGAGTAATGCAGTGAACCACTGACAGACAGTTGTCTATAGGTTGGTGGTTTGCTATGATGTTAGTAGGGTATTGGCCCTGAAGCCCTTAGATAACAGATGAGAGTGTAGCCCATGATAGGACATGTCAGCATACAGAGACCCTGTCCAGCAGGGACACACGTGAGATCACAGGACTGTCGTCTGTGTTTCTCGTGCACATATACAGGGAGCACATCACTAGGGGTATTGAAGCTCTTGTTGATAGGGAGTAAATTCCACAGAAGGGGGCTCTGGTACACATATCTGTCACACCAACAAGCCATACTGATATCACGTGTCTATATCAGATGATTGAATGTTTAGTTAAGTGAATAACTAAACGTCAATCACAATAATCACACACACAAAACATCGAACAGCAGTTTCCACTCAGGGAAACAATGCTGTTGCCCAATGAAATAAAAGTAAACACAAATGAAGTGGGGGGGTTTCACCCCCACACACCCCCCTAACTAAATATAACAACTCCGAGATCGCAACATTGAAGAAAGGGCAAACTCCACATAATGGGCAAACGACTTGTTTCCTTGAGTGGAAACTGCTGTTCACAGTTTTGTGGGTTCGATTATTAGTGATCGACGTTTAGTTATTCAATTAACTAAATGTTCGATCAACTAATATAGACCCAATATCACAGCCCAGATTGATATTGAACCTACAGGTTGATGGAGTGGGCCTTGAGTTCCAGATGTGCTACAGTCCCATCAAGGCAGGGTTTGGATTGCTTTGTATACCAGACAAGGGTCACCTCAACATAGTCTGTACAGCATGGGGTAAAGGGACAGTGCTGTTAGCCTATCTATGTAGGGTACGTGTTTGGGGATTGGGGTAAGGCCACAGTGTTTGCAAGATCCTCGTTTTTGGAGTATACATGGTCTGTAGTGTGTAGGTTTGTGGGTTTGTCATGTGATTTTGCCTCTGAGGTGTCCATTGTTTGGTTTTGTTTGGTTGCAGACCTCCACTTACATGGTTGTGTGTTGTGTATTTGCAGGTGATGTTTACTGACCCCTTACACTGCATGGCACCTATGTTACTGCTCAATCTGTTCTGGTGTGCACATTCTCCATTTGTCTGGCCAGTGGTTCCCCATCCCCTTATGTGTGTCTCTTAGTCCTTCTGTAGTCCAGTCACAGGCTTTCATCACAGTGGCTGCTGTTATGTATTTGTAATTCTGATGTGTACAGGGTACATGCCACTACATCGCACACAGGGTTGTGGGATTCATACCTCTGCATTTACCTTTTTAGCAGGTTGTCCATCATTGCACCACTCCATTTGCTGTGGTACTTAGTTTGTGTTGCTATATGTTATGAGGCTACATGTGGGCCTAGCTGTCATACTATCACAGACTGATATCTCCACAGGCCAAAATATGACAGTCAGACAAGGCCCACACATAGGGATGGGGTGTTAATCGTATTCTGCTAAACACAGACAGTTGGGAGAATGGTTTGGTAATTGCTTCTTTGCTCTTATGGGTTTGATGTCTGCTTCCCCACTGTCTGCCATTACTGTTTTGACATGACCCTTTCTTGTTTGGCAAATAGTTGGCAGGCAAATGCAATGTTAGGACAAGCAGAACAGATATACAAGGCATACTTGTGGTCCTTCTGTGATAACTAGTGTTATTCTAGGGGTATGGCTGTTGGCCAGTGACATGTTGTCAGTGCTGACACAGAGAGGTGGCAGCCTTTTATACACTGGCAGTACACTGACCTTCAGGTACCTAAACTTCTGAGAGCCAGACATCTGGACAAAGCCATAAGTGATTGAGGGATAGAGGCCTAAATGTAGGGACCATTTTTAAGTATTGGCCTTACAAATCTAGAAAGGTGCTTCAATAACAGGTTTTGCATTAGCATGCATGTTTCTATGTGTATGCAGTCTGACACTACAATCTGTAATTATTTTCTGACCTTAGTCTTGCGTGATTTGCCAATGAATTGCCAGGCAACCACTATTCCATGTTATACAGACCACAATTATGATGCAAATCTCCGGACATTGTGCAATAGGTCTTTACAGTTGAGAGGTATGCTAGGCACTGTGTACGCTACTCCAAACTATGTACTCTCCATATGTGTGGCCCCCTATCCATAACCTGTACAGCTTTCCTGCATTAACAGATATTGACATCTGGGCAGTCTGTGCATCCCCTACCGTAGGTGTGGCTGACATGCATAATATTTGGCACTGAAGTTCTCTGAACATGGCCCTGTCAAAGATGGCACAGTACCTAGGCCATTACAACACAACAGCCAGGAGTAGGTGCTGGCCAAATCCTGACAGTATTAATCACACATACACATAGCTCATTGACCCCTGCATATTGTGGACATACAACGAGTTATCATGTGTATTGGGACAGACCTGACAATGTGTGCTCTGCTGCTATTTCTCTCCAAACATAGCTGTTACTGCATTTCTAGGGAATATGGGGGGGGCACACCTGTCAACTGTACACATTTGCACAGACTGTGCTGCTATCTGCTTTACATTTTGGTTCCATTTAGCATACTATTGTGCCCTGTCTTGGGGACTAGAGGCATATCACTAAATACCACAGATCAGATTGTAATGGCATACATTGGCGTTTCAGACTTCTTACCCCTCAGAGGCTTACTGTAACTGCAAGACTTGCTGTGCTATCACTGTGTAAGTCTGTAGGGGGATATTACATTATTGTCACCATTTGTGGGCCTTTGCCAGGCATTTCTTTATGGTTTTCTAGAGCTGACTTGCTGGGTGAGGCTGAGGGATGAATGGAACCCCCACACTGACATCCAAGCCTGTGACCTATGACCCCCCAGTTAGTTGGCTTCCCACATATACTGCAGTGGGATTTGTCACCTTGGGTACTACTGAATAGTGTGGGGAGGCCAGTATTGGGCAAACATGTCCTGGTGTCCCACATAGCTGTCAGTTGTCTGCTGATATCCCAGTAGGGCACCCCATTCCCTTGCATGCCTGCAGCGATAACATAGATATGCTACCAGAACATACTAATACATTCATTAATTATTAAGAAGACTGACTTACCTTGTGACTGAGGCAGTTGTGTGGACAGTGCTTGAGGGCTGCCTATGTTGGATGCACACAGTACACTGCCTATACATGGTAAGTTACAGGTAGTGTGATGTGTTCTCTCATCCATTTTATTGTGTGTGTGAGTCAGAAAGAGATGTCAGTCCCTGGGTGCCTACAGTGTCAGTGTGTGTGCTATGCATTGCCTCTTTGCCAAGGGCAGGCCATACTGGGCACTCCTCCATCTGTCTACAGGAGCTAGCTCAGGGGATTCCTCCTCCAAGTCCCTCTCTGCCTGTGGGGACCTTGGCAATGGTGGGGGGCTTTGTGGCCATTCCTTGTGCTGTTCCTGTTGCAGCTGTTTCCGCATGATCATGTTGTGTAGCATGGCACATACTATGAACATGTGTGCACAAGTGGCTGGAGAGTACTGCAAGGCTCCACCGGATATGTCAAGGCAACGGAACCATGACTTGAGCATCCCGAACACACTCTCTGTAATGATCCTAGTTTGTGCGTGTGCCTCATTATGGCATTCTTGAGTGTGTGTGTATGCATTTCTGATGGGTGTCATCATCCACGGCTCAAGTGCATAGCCAGCATCCCCCACCAGATGGCCAAACAAAACGTTGCAATGTCATGTAATATTTATGAAAGTGATGTTTTTTCAATATACAGTTTTAGTGGTTTATACATTTGTGATGTACATTTGGATTTATTTAAGAAGGGCATTTCTTTTGTTCCTGATTATAAAACAGACATTCCCACTGTTCTCATTGGTTTGAAACTATACACTAGGCAATTGAATTTATGTTTATTTTTTAAAAATCAAACTACTGAAGTTATAAGGGTCAGTTGTTTGCAACAAAAAAGTCTCTTTATCCCCCCAAGACATCCAGCCATTACCAACTTTGAAAAGGTGTGTGAACAGGAATTTAGAAAAATTGTTCAGGAGAAAAAATGCAAGTACAATAATTTAACATATGAAGAAACCAGGGTTTTGAAAGAACTGGCTGGTAACAAGAGTTACAGAGTCATGAAGCCAGACAAGTGAGGGAGTATTGTTATAATGACACAGATAGATTATGAAATGCATGAAATTTTGAATGACCCCTCAACCTATCGTAGGGTTTCAAAGAATAAGGTGAACAGAGCCTATGCCAGAATAGACAACTTTTTATTAGATGCTTTATTCCAAAATCGTATCGATACAAGTGAGTTAACATTTTTAACACTGGTGACACAACTACCCCTGCCATATTTGGGATACCTAAGATTCATAAGAATCTAAATAATCTTCCATTTAGACCTATCATAGCAGCTAGGGGGTCTAAGACAGAACCCATAGCTGCATACATTGAAAGATGGGCCAGTATGGCTGTGGGTGAAGCTACACATATTCTAAGAGATTCATGGCACTGTCTACAACTACTAAGACAAGTTAGTGCTGAAAAAAGAGAATACTCTTTCCTGACTGCAGATGTGATTAACCTATTCTCGGTAATACCACACAAGGAGTGGTTGGATCTCTTCCACAAAACTTTGATGGGATGTAGTAGGATTGGTAACAAGACAAATTTGCTTGTGGAATTTATGGAAGTGGTTTTGACTAATAAATTTATGATGTTTGAAGGAGAATTTTTTCACCAAGTGGCTGGTGTAGTCATGGGAGCCAAATGTGTTTGCGAATCTGGTACTCCTGGAATGGGAGAAATGGCATGTTTTTTTCTTTGCCTTCATGGCCAATATTTTGTTGTATGTCAGATTTATGGATGACATTCTTATTTTGTGGTGAGGAGAGGAACGTGAAGCATTGAAATTTCCTGACTACCTCAATGACACAACTACCTTTCTTAAATTCACACACAAGTGGCATAATAGAGAAATCGACTTTTTAGATATTCACTTAATGAAAGATGATATCAGTGGCATGTTGATAAACACTATCTACAGAAAGGAAACGTATTCCAGTATGCTGCTTCATTATGACAGTTGCCATCCAATACATCAAAGAAAAAGCATCATTAAGGGACAGTTGTTTAGATTATCATGCCTCATTAGTGATGATGAATTATTTCAGAAGGAAATATAAACTTTGATAGGGATGTTCAGGAACAGGGGCTACCCAATGAAGTTACTCTGTAATGTTAAGAAGGAAATAATAAAGAAAAGAAGAACTACATTTTATTCCATTCTGAAAGTGTCTAACACTATTCATATGGACACTAAGTTCACAATGAAAAATCACGCATTAGTCTTACAGTACAATCAGGAAATGCTGTGTTTAGTGACTAGAATTACTAGATTGTGGGATTTGAATTTTGACAATGAAATGAAAGAAAAATTAGGATTGAAACTTAGGGTATTATACAGCAGGGGTAGGAATATAAAGAATATCTTGGAGGGACAATCAAAGTTCAACAAAGTACACAAATCTTTAATGTACAAATGTGGATCTTGTAAGATTTGTAAAAATATAAACAATGGACTCTGTGTTTTGGTCAGCAGTTATGATCATACGATTGGTTGCCTGGGTCATTGCAATTGCAACACTTGTATGGTGGTATACTTAGCAACTTGTATATGATGCCTGGGTTTTTATGTAGGAAAAACTACACGGAAATTAAGTGACTGTGTCACTGAACACCTTAGCGATGTTAAGAACAAAAATTCACCCAATGCTTTGTATATGCATACTTTATAATGTCCAAACTACAAAAAATTTATATTTTTCATTATTGACAGGGTTCATACTAATGAGAGAGGTGGGAATGCCAAGTTAGAACTAGAAGCTAGAGAGACTAAATGACAACTGAGATTAAATGCCACCTATAAACCTGGGCTGAATGATTTCGTATCAATAGACCATATTCTTAAACAAAGGACTACAGTGATATAATTATCAAGATCCACAATATAATATATATAGTATTTTGTTTTTCATTTTTCATTTTTATTCAATTTTTTATTTCAAAGTCTGTATACTAAAATAATAATAATATAACAATACATTAAAATTATGTTTAAACATAATTTTAATTCTTTTTTTTTTTTTTTTTTTCAAATAATTCTTTTATTTTTCAAAGTGAGATACAATGCATATTGGGAGAGGGAATACATTACAGTTATACACATTAAAATGCAACGATGGATTATTACAGAATATTGTGAGTAGCCATATAGTTTAGCAATGATACATGTGAGAAGGATAGGAACAGCACAGTGAGAGCATTGTAATCAATTTAACCAAAAACAAAAACAATTATATACAATATTTACAACCAACAGTGCTACATTCCTCCGCGGTGGTATTGCAAAAATATAATAAAAATTGGGTTGGCAGTGGTTCTCCGGTAGAATAACAGGCAAATGGATAGTTGTTGTACTCAAGGTATGAATGGGAAGTTATTCAGTATGGATCACATCTATAAGTTTCTTCCATAGTTTACCAAAATAAGCTCTCTTTTTGGGGCCATTTATAATGAATTTGTGAGCTGAGATGTGTTTGAAAGCCATCTCTTTGAAACCATTCCAACTAAGTTTGGTGCGATCTAACCAATTTTTAGTGATGTATAGTTTAATAAGTGAACAAAGAATAATTAAAATGTGAAGTTGTACTTTAGATATTTCGGAAGTATGGATATGGAGAATGGCTGTTTCCCACGAAAGGGTTGAGGTGTAGTAACCCATTTTTTGTAAACGAACTTTTAGAGAGCACCAGAGTTTGTAAGAGTGGTTGCAATACCACATAATGTGTAGTAGATCCGCACTCGGATGGGAGCAACAGGTACATGAGGAGGATGAGTTGGGATTAAATTTATTGAGTATTACAGGAGTGAAGTAGGAATTATTGTTTAGCATCAGTTGGGTGTATAAGAGTTTTTAAAAGGAGAGTTCTAAAGTAGATTTTATAGCTGAGAGTTTTTGGTCCTCTGTGATAGGAGAACCAACAGTGTTCCAATAGTTGGAAAAGAGACAGTTTGAGTTGTATAGCACAGTATTCAATAGTTTGTAGGAGGATGAGATTGTTTTTTTAGTGCTTGATATTACAGATATAGTTTCAATTAATTTGTTAATTTCCTGAGGGTTAGGAGGAAGGTTGAAATGTTGTGCAAGTATAACTTCTCTTAGTTGTCGAAGAATAACTGTGTATTTGTTATTGGTTCCAAGAATTAACCGTAGCTCAGGAATAGATTTTGATCTATGTTTGAGGATGTCCCATACATTGAGATCTTTAATGAGAGGAAATTTAGTAAGGTCCAACGTCATATTGTTGATTTTGATGTTTGGATTTTGATGGAGTGGTTGGAGCAGGGGTAGAATATTTTCCAGATTGATGTCTTTAATAAGTTTTTGGAAAAGCTTAATTTTGTGTTTCAGAGAATGTGCTAAATTACAATTGTTTATTGAAAGAGTGGATAGGAAGGGAATAGCCTGAGGGTTAATTTTGTTAGAGATAATATGGTGATGCCAGATTTTCAACCATGATGGAGAGTGGGTATGGTTTTTGCTGTTAAAGTTTGAAATAGACCAGACTCTGTTTGAGCAGATGATCTTGTAGTACAGTTGAAAGTTTGGAAGGCCTAACCCCCCTTTCTCCTTTGGATAAGTTAATTTAGAGTAAGAGATCCTGACTGACTTCGGGAACCAGATGAACCTAGCTAGGTCTTTTTCAATTTTGGAAAAGAAGTTATTAAAGACTACTATATCCGAAGCATTGAATTGATATAAGAGTCTGGGTAAGACATTCATTTTCACTATTGCTACTTTGGACAAGAAGGCTAGATTCATAAGTTTCCATCTTTGTAGATCTTGCTGGATGGTGGACCATGTTTTTAGTAGATTATTTTGGAGCATAGAAGCTTGGTTATGTTCAAAATGGATACCTAGATATTTAAGATTATATGTTATTTGTAAAGATGACTCGGGGAAATAGAAAGATTTGTGGGAGTTGGGATTGATTGGGAAAATATGTGATTTTTTATTGTTAATTAGGTAATCTGATGCGGTGGAGAAGTACTTAATGGCATCAAAGATTTTGGGTAGGTCTGAGTTGGGAAACTGGAAGTATAGATTTAAATCATCTGCAAAAGCTGATAGTGCGACATGTGTGTTTAGGATTTTAGGGATGTTGTGGTGTGTATTCTGCGCGATATATAAGAAGAAAGGCTCGATAAAAATGTTAAAGAGAAAGGGTGAGAGTGGGCAGCCCTGTCTAGTTCCATTAGTAATCAATATTGGCTTGGATCTCTGTTTGTTTATATAAAGGTATGTGTAGGACTTTGTATAAAGTGTTCTGATTATATCCGAGAAGGATTTAGGTATATTGAAATGGAACAAAGTAGCAAACAAAAAGTCCCAGTTGACTCTGTCAAAAGCTTTAGAGGCATCCAAAGTTAGGGCATACATTGGATTTTTGTCTTTTTTGGTAAATTGTATTAGGGAATCCAAAGTTAGGGTATTATCCCATGTGTGTCTATTGCTCATAAAACCAGCTTGGTCAGGGGAAATTAAAGACGGGAGTATCTTTTGTAATCTATTAGCTAAAATAGCAGCAAGAATCTTAATGTCAGCATTTATTAACGAGATTGGTCTGTAATTGTGTGGGTCTGCTTTGTCTTGTTTGTTTTTTAATAGTAAGATGGTTTTTGAGTTGTTCCAATGTAAGTCAGTAATACCCTCCTTAATGATACAGTTAAAGACTTTCAATAGGATGGAGGAAATTTTTGGGCAAAAGGCTTTGTAAAAGTTAGTAGTGAAGCCATCAGGGCCCGGAGATTTGCCTCTTTTAAGGTTGTTTATGATGTCATGAATTTCTTGGATGTTAATTGGAGCAGATAAGAGAGAGACTTGATTTGGTTCAAGAGAGGGGAAATTAATGGAATTTAGAAAAGACTCCATCTGGGGTTTTAAAATATCTTGTTTATTGCTACTATAGATATCTGAAAATAATTCAAAGAATAAATGTATTATTTCAGAATCTGAATTGTAAATTTTTCCTTGATAGTGAAGGGTGGATATTCTGGGAGCACCGTTATTATTTTTTAATATTCTTGCCAGAGTTCTTGAGGGAGTTTGGGCCCATTCAGAATATGTTGCTATACATTTTTGTTCCTGTAGGGAATAATTCTGTGAGTGAAGTTCTAGTAATTCTTTGCGCGTGGAGTTGATCAGTACTTCAGTTTTTGGGTCTGGAGATAATCTCTGACTTTTTTCTAAAGATGAGAGTTTAAGGGATAGAGTATTTTCTTTTTTAGTGTTGAGTTTTTTAAGAAAGGAAGCTTTGCTAATCAAAAAACCTCTCATTTCGGCTTTACAGGCCGCCCATTGAATGTCTGGAGGGATTGGGGATTTTGTAAGATTAATGTCGAGAACCAACAGCATATTATTAATTTTATTTAAAATATCTTTATTATTTAGTAGGTTATTGTTAAGGGTCCAGTTAGCAAAAGTAAAATCAGGCGTGATGAATCTAATTTTAAGAGATATAATTCTAAAGTAACATATTATGTTTTTTTTTTACATTGGCTAGGGTTAGTTTTTAATTTTTTTTCTAAGTTTTTTATGAGTTGATTATAATGCTATTACTTTTAATGATATGTGAGCTGATTGGTTGTTGATTAATTAACATTATTTATAAGTGTAGTAAAAGAAAAGCCCAAAGACACCAAATATCCCAACACTGAATATAAATAATGTAAAAGCAAGAAAAAATGCTGGGATAAGGCTCCAAAATCCAGTATAAGATGGTAAAAATGATGAAAATAAGCTCTTCGCAATACTGCCTTTATTCACAAACACAAGCGCTTTCACATAGCTTCTTCAGGTGTATGTTAATCAACAAAAAAGCACACATTTATATATAAAAAACATGTCACATGCTCACATATCAATCATATTAAAGATACAGAACATTCTTTAAAAATATATGCAGATAAATACATTCATATAAAAAAATACATTCATATATAAAAAAGGTATTTGAATATAACAACTCTATAATACAATAATATATAAATAAATAAAACATATATATGTAAAATTCATCTTGTCAAACCTCTAGTGCAAAGTATTGGTTTCATGGGCACACATTCATTAAGACCATGTCCTATATTTGACCTTAACATCACTATCCATCTCGCTAATATTTCTTCAGTCCTAAGTCTGATATCTCCCCCTCTATTGCTCTCAAAGGACTTGGATAGCACCTTAAACTGAAATTTATGAAGTTCACCCATACTTTTAACATGCTTAGTCAGTGCATTGACCTTGGACCCTTTCTTAATATGATATACATGTTCCCTTATTCTCTCTCTTAAAGTGCGGTCTGTTTTGCCTACATAAAAATTTTGACAAATAATACAGTGGGCAAGATAAACAACATGAGTGCTTGCACAAGTGGCATTGACTCTAATGTCATAACACTTTAAAGTATCTGGATGCTTAAATGACAAAGATGTATCTATAAAACTACATTGTCCACATTTATCACAGGGTTTAGTTCCATGTGTCAGTTTTTTTGCAATTTCTTTGACTCCACATAGTCTTCTCTGTAAATTCTTTTTGTTCCTATATGTAAACTGGGGCTTCAACCCTACTAAAGTGGAAATATTAGGTTCAGTCATTAATATCTCCCAATGCTTATTAATAATGTCAGTATACATGTTGACATCTCTCTCGTATAGGGAATACATACTTTTAACCTGTTGTCTTTCAAATGTGTTTGTTTAGGAATCAGTTTTGAAAAATAAGGTTTGGCTCTAGTATATCTTAACTGCCTAACAATTTTCTCATTCTTAGTCACCATATTATGTTGATAACCTCTCTCCTTTATCTCTTTATTAGTAATAAGCATCTGCTTCTCATATTCATGGGCTCCAACACTTAATCTGGAGGCTCTGTAAAATTGATTCTGAGCAAGATTATTAAACACATATTGTGGATGCATACTGTCTCTGGATAATAAATTATTTACTCTGCATTCCTTCCTAAACATTCTGGTAGTAACCTTACCAAGTCGATCTCTTTCAACAAAGACATCAAGGAAGTTAATTCCTATATCAGAATGATTCAAAGTAAATTTCAAAAATGTAGTTGTTCGATTCAAATAATCAACAAATTCAGCAAGTTGATCAACAGTGCCTTTCCACAGAATAAAACAATCATCAACAAATCTTCTATAGAATTGCACCAGAGAATTGTAGGGTCCATTAAATACATGCTCAGTTTCCCATGTAACCATTACAGCATTGGCGTAGCTATTTGAGCATGAGCTACCCATTGCTACATCATTTTTCTGCCAGTAAACGTGTCCATTAAAAAGAAAAACATTATTATATAGGACAATTGCTATACGTTTCTGTATCAAAACTATTTCATTTGCTTTATATGTACCTACTTTAATTAATAGCTCCCTTAAAAAAATCTATACCTTGCTCATTAGGAATAACAGTAAATAGAGAAACTACATCAAGAGTAACAAATATAATTTCATCATCAATAGTACCATATTTAGTAAATTCATATAAATCATGTAGAAAATGTTCATTGTCCCTAAGAACATGGTGTAACATATCCAGAACCGGTCTCAACTTTTTCTCAACATAGATAGAAATAGCCTCAGTACACCACCCTCTACCTGAGACTATAGGCCTCATTGGTGGTCTTATATTATTCTTATGCAATTTCGGTAGCCCTTGAATAATTGGTAGAGTGGGTTTAGAAACTAAAAAATAAGTAGTTAATTCATCACTTATTAGACCTGTAAATTGCATAGATCTTATTTCATTATTTATTGCTTCGATCATTTTGCAGACATATGCTGTATCAATTTGTACATAAAAACTACTCTCATTCAACATTTCATGCATTAACATTTCATAGTCAATCCTGTCTAAAAGCACTATCTGCCCGCCCTTATCTGCAGGTCTAACTATTAAGTCGTTATCATTTTCAAGTCTGTGTAAAGCTTCAAATTCTTCTTTACTTAGATTGTAATTCTTATTTTTATATTTCTTGTTATCAAATGTATTATAAATATCTGTCATACACATTTGTTCAAAGGCATTAATGAGTATATTTGGTTTGGGAATGAAAGCACTAGGTCTTTTAAAGGTAAAATCATGCTCATTCTGTATATGTTGAAACATAACTTTTAAAGTTAAATTTCTAGTGAATATTTTTAGATCAAAAATAATATCTGTTATACTCATATCAGTTGAAGTATAAAAGTCAGACCTCTCATTAAAACTTTCATTTCAGCATCAGTTAAACAATGTTTCGACAAATTCATAATTAAAGTCTTACTTTCTGAAATGCATTCTTGATTGTATAAATGTTGTTCGTCTCTTCTTCGTGTTTTCTTTTGTTCCTCATATTGCTTCTTCCTCGAGGTAAGTTCTTGTTTCTCTGCCCCTCTGTTCTTCCCAGTGAGAGGTCTCTCACTAGTAGTGGAAAATTTAAAGGATAATTGCCTGTATTAGAGTGTGTTGTAGAAACTGAATGAGGTGAAGTGGGGGAGGCACATTCGACGGTTCTGTGCACTTGGGCTACAGTCTGAAAAACTTTCTTTCTTTCTTGCGCCTAATGTAGAAGCATTCGAACCAGATAAAATAGATGTAGAGAGGTTATTCACCTCTACGGCGGAACCTGTTTCCTCAATGCTGATGGAGCGAGTGTCGTTACTAGTGGCTCTGCTGCAGTCAGTCAAGTTCTTGTTTGAATCCTCTTCGTTACACCGTGTAATCACTTCCGCACGCTGATGCGCATCATACACTTTTTCTCTGTCATTTGATGGTATAGGTTCACGCGGCCACATGAAGATATGACCCAATGAAAAATCATTGTGGTCTCTTTGTAACTTTTTAAGTTTGATCTGTAATAATTTCCGCTTATAAGTATCAACATTATTTATCGTGTCTGCTAACAATTTTGTGAAAGAGTCTCCAGCATAGACACTATTTAAACGGGAATATTTATCTGTGATACTATTTAGCAAATTCAATTCACGTCTTTCAGCTGCAGATAATAAAAGTTTGATGTAACTGAGACTGGTGGCAATATTCAACTTCTGCCATTCAGTTAATAAAATAGTATCACAGTCTATTTCTGCTGGCATTTTTAAAAGCCTAAGACCACGCGGTATCAATTTCTCTTCAAAACATACCTCAAGGTGAAACCTTTCATATTGCGTTCTCGCCAGCTTACATAAAATTCTTTCAAGGTCTAACAAGTCAGACCTAAGTGTTAAAAAGTCCACATCTGTAACATCTTCTCCTGTAACCTTCAAACCTTTCTTCATCAACGGATTATCTAGATCTCTCACTCTAGATAAGAAGGAATCAACGTTACCATCAGCATTAGGATGACTCTCAGGATTATAGTCCAATTCTATTTCCTCTATAACATCAGCCATATTATTGGCGTAGATGGGCTCGAAACAGGAACAAACAGTAGTAAAAGAAAAGCCCAAAGACACCAAATATCCCAACACTGAATATAAATAATGTAAAAGCAAGAAAAAATGCTGGGATAAGGCTCCAAAATCCAGTGTAAGATGGTAAAAATGATGAAAATAAGCTCTTCGCAATACTGCCTTTATTCACAAACACAAGTGCTTTCACATAGCTTCTTCAGGTGTATGTTAATCAACAAAAAAGCACACCTTTATATATAAAAAAACTTGTCACATTCTCACATATCAATCATATTAAAGATACAGAACATTCTTTAAAAATATATGCAGATAAATACATTCATATATAAAAATACATTCATATATAAAAAAGGTATTTGAATATAACAACTCTATAATACAATAATATATAAATAAATAAAAAAAATATATGTAAAATTCATCTTTTCAAACCTCTAGTGCAAAGTATTGGTTTCATGGGCACACATTCATTAAGACCATGTCCTATATTTGACCTTAACATCACTATCCATCTCGCTTCTATTTCTTCAGTCCTAAGTCTGATATCTCCCCCTCTATTGCTCTCAAAGGACTTGGATAGCACCTTAAACTGAAATTTATGAAGTTCACCCATGCTTTGCACTTGTGCAAGCTCTCATGTTGTTTATCTTGCCCACTGTATTATTTGTCAAAATTTTTATGTAGGCAAAACAGACCGCACTTTAAGAGAGAGAATAAGGGAACATGTATATCATATTAAGAAAGGGTCCAAGGTCAATGCACTGGCTAAGCATATTTGAAGGTGGATTTTCCTTTGGTTCCCTGAATCAATGGCCTTCCTAAGATCCATAAAAATGACAAAATTCCCCCCTTTAGGCCGATTGTGGCCGGTTCAGGTTGGCTCACAGAGCCCATGTCCATTTATCTTGACTCCAAACTGAAACTTGTATTGAGTCATTGTAATTATATACTAATAGATACAAGGCACTTTTTAACTGATCTATATGATACTATTAATATTTACAATGATATGCAAAATATCTTATTAGTAACAATGGATGTAGTGTCACTATTTACCTGCATCCCGAATGAAGCAGGTATACAAGTTGTCAGGGATTTGTTAATGAAACATTTTAAAGAATCTGAAGTAGATTTCTTATGTCTCCTGTTGGAGACTATATTAGAGAACAACATCTTTATTTTTCAAGATAGATGTTACAAGCAAACATGCGGCGTAGCTATGGGAACAAGCTGCGCCAACTCCTATGCAAATCTCGTGATGGTTGCCTGGGAGAAGAAGGTCATCTTAGACCGTCCACGCATCGTCTTTTACAGGCGGTTTGTGGATGACCTTTTTCTCCTATGGAATGGCACCAAGAGAGAACTGCAGGAGTTCCTGTCAAACATAAATGCAATGGATGGATATTTGAAATTCACTATGGCTTCCTCTAAAGAATCCATAGATTACTTAGATGTGAATATATACCGCCACAATGGGAAATTTTGCACTAAACTTTACAAGAAACCCTGTTATAGATCCAGTTTTTTGCATAGAGAGAGCATGCACCCGCCAAAAACCTTTTGCAACATTGTAACTGGTCAAAGTCTAAGGATTTCAAGACTATGTTCAGAAGATTCTATGTATAGATATGAACTTGAAAAGTTAAAGAAAGATTTTACAACTAGAGGTTACTACTCTGATGAGGTTAGCACTGCCTGCTTGACATCACAGAAATATAGAAATACGAAAGGAAAGCCATACTTTTCTTTAAATTATGACAAACAGTGAACTGAAAAATCCCCCATGAAGCTACCCTTGGTTCTTCCATATGCTCGGAATACACAGCTAATACAACAAGCTGTTTTTGCCAATTGGAATATACTTTTGGTAGATGACAGGATTAAGGCACTAGTGGGTAATTGCCCCAATTATACTTTCAGGAATTTAAAAACTATAAAACAGCAGTTATGCTTCCCTAATTTGGTGAACACCTTAGTTAGTGTTGATAATCTGAATTATGGAACGGTTCGATGTGGTGCATGTCCACAATGTCCACATATAGATGAGTCTAAATATTTTAGAAATTCCAACAATGGCAGGTTGTGGGAAATTAGATGTCACGCCACCTGTACAATACGCAACGTAGCATACATTGCCTGCTGTCAGACCTGTTTCAAGTTTTACGTAGGCAAAACCAACAGGTCTCTCAGAGAGAGAATCCGTGATCATCTATATTGTTTGGCTAGGGGAGAGATCAGTAGCGCTATATCGAAGCATATATTAAATGAAGGGAGTAATCATTATTTTACTTTCCAAGTTTTACATGTGCAACCATTAAACTTAAGAGGAGGTGACATAACAAACTCTACAGAACAAGCGGAGACTCGTTGGATTATCCGCCTGGCTGCACATAGGGGGAGAGGGTTGAATGAATCGGTTCCTTTGAAACCGATTCTTAAAGGTAGACCACTTTAACCCTTTCACATTATTAATTACATATATATATATATTTTTGAAAAACATGATCATACATCCCTCATATTTTTGGTTTTGTTGTTTTTTAGTGACTTAGTATTTTTAACATGCATAGTATGTTTTATGAGATGGGGTTATGCTATTTTATCATGATCTGTGTTGTCCAGTTGTTTATTCGTATGGACACCTCATTTATATCTGCATTGCAATACATTCTGATGTTTTATGCTCACTTTTGAATTAAGCAAGAGTTATTTCTTTGAATGTACAGATTTTGTTGCATATATCACTTTAAATTGGATAGAGGATGTAGAGTATTTAAAGTTGATGCTGTTTCCGTTTTGTTATAACTTCTGATGAAGCGACTGTGTTCGTGAAAGCGCTTACGAATAAATCATTATTTTTTTACCAAGTTTTGTCCTTCCTGAAGTGGAATAGATTGTAATGGTGTGAACTGAAGTGAAGCAAAGCGTCTGTGAAGTTTTGATTTTTGCTTCGCTCATTTACATGTGTACTTTTTGGAACATTTAACCTTTTGGACGCTATTTGCTATCTACAAGGGTTTTCCTTTGGAAGCAGCGTTTGTTTTTGGATATTTGCAGTAGCATTTGCGCTCGGGATCTGTCTCCTCTGCCATTGGGTTCACTTGGGTTTTCGACATACATTTCTTGCTGGGTCTATTTGTTTTTGCATATATATATATATATATATATATATATATATATATATATATATATATATATATATATATATACACACACACACACACACACACACACACACACACACACACACACACACACACACACACACACACACACACACACTGTATATGTGTGTGGGGATGCGCGAATGTCCACACCTACATACAGAATGCTGGGGTTAACTGCACCTACATACACAACTGTTGTTTGATGGTAAAAGACCACAGCCGGAAATTGACATAATCCACCTAACAACAGAAACCCTGTGCCTGTGAAATCTCACACTGGACACAGACAATGGTGAACTAGTGGTGTAATGTGCAATGGCTTGAAATGCAGGACTTGGACATGCCATATTTTCACTAGCCAATTTTCCACCTAGCAAACTGCAAATGGCCAGAAATGGTGATACAGGTACCTGTACACATATAGTAGGGGGTTTTAACAGGTACCCCACTGCTACAACACTAGATATAATGACAGCATAAAGCAGGTTCATTCTGCAGGTCACACAGGCTCTGTAACACAAGACCACTTTGAGTAATCCACAAGTACAAGTGCACCAAATGTAAATGGTGGTGTGTGCAATTAGTACTGTGAGCTGTAGTGTGTAATAGTAGGCAGGTAGGGGTTATAGTCTCACATCAACCACTGTGTGTGTGTGTGTGTGTGTGTGTGTGTGTGTGTGTGTGTGTGTGTGTGTGTGTGTGTGTGTGTGCAGATATTTCCCATACAGCAATATAGACATATCCATCAGGCCTATGTCTGTGCAATTGTCAATCATTTTATGGCCCTGTGACTAGTGTCCTCCACAACACTGGCCTCCCTGTCAACAGTTGCTGATGTCATTAACCTTAACATCACTGACAGACACTCTCAGAACAGATTAGCTCTATGGTGCATGTGCTAAGCACACAGGTTGTGTAACACAAGACCACTTTGAGAAGTCCACAAGTACTGTGTACATGTATATCAAATGTAACTGGTGGCATGTGCAATTAGTACTGTGAGGTGTAGTGTGTAATAGTATAGTAGTAGGTAGGTAGGGGTTATAATTTCACATCAGCCACCGTGTGTGTGTGTATGTGTGTGTGTGTGTGTGTGTGTGTGTGTGTGTGTGTGTGTGTGTGTGTGTGTGTGTGTGTGTGTGTGTAAATATATCTCTTTGCAGCAGTGTTCCTGTTTCACATATCTAAATGCAATGGTTATACATCTTAAGGCCCTGTGGGTAGCCACTGGCCCTAAACAGCCAACATCTGCTTAGGCATAAATTTTATCTGCCCCACCCCCACCTACATTTATAGGTGCAAAACACCCAGGTGACACTTATCAAGGGTAGCATGCCTTGTCTCGGGGTATGCAAGCGGGATTACACTGTCTACCCACATTGTCCCTGACACATTGTTCTGCACATATGCACCTAGGTAACCGTACACATGTACAGCCGTATCTTGCTGATGTCATATTTCCACTTTGCTGTCATGCCATCCTGAGCCACTGTATTGCCACCAAGTCTCCACAGAGTAGCCACTCAGATCCCTGGAACAGAAACATACAAAGTTCTGAGAGACACCTGTCAGTCTGCAACACTACCAGCAATCTAACATAATGCAACAAAGGTACAAACACTTTGATGTGTACTCATGAGATATGTCAGCATGCAGCACCTGTCATGGCATAACACTACCGCACCACAAAATGTCATGTAATGTAATGAAGTCACCCTGTGCATCAGATGCATATTTACATGTCCCTGCATCGATGGTTTGGATGGCAGGGATGTGGCACAGGTATCATCACATGCACATGGTGTGGTGTGAGAATGCCAGAGGCCTAGGCTGTGACAAACAGTTGACTTTGTGTGTGTGAGTCAGGAAGAGGTGCTGGTCAGTTTGGCCATGGAAAGGTGCCATGTGTGTCTGTTGGTGACCTGCATGTGAAAGTGATCTTTGAGTGTGTGCATGTGCTAGCCCTGCAAGTGGGTATGTTGGACAGCTGTCGACTGTACATGGCAGAATGGACAGTTCACCATCTCCGGCGGTGAACACAGGAACTGGATCTGCCAGAAGTGGTACTGGCACCACCATGCCAAGGGTCAGATGCAGTACTATGCTGATGGTGACTGGTGTCTGTTGGGCCTGTATCCCTCACAGGATCACCCAGGACCACATGCCCATGGCCTGCCATGTCATGGTGTGGACAGCACCCTCCCTTCTGTAGTGCAGGAGGTACTGCCACTATGGGTGCATGAGTCTGCATGGCCACATGGACTCTCAGCAGATGTTGCTGACCTACAGCCACATCTCCAGTACCCTGCTCCTACCACATGTTCTAACACAATGTGCGGTAAAGGACTGACAATGTCTCACCCGACCATCTGTCCACTACATTAGTGAAATGATACATGGCATCACCAATGTGGTGGAGGGAGTCATGGATGTCAGACACTGATTCATCCATGATCTTGAGCATTTGTCTGGTGTTGCATTTGGAACATGCCTGTGCCTCCATGATGAACCAAAACATGGTTTGAGTGACCCATGAAGTTTCACTTGTGATAGGTGGTAGATGGGCAGCAGTCCTTCACGCACCCCTCTGAATCTGCCCGTGTGGGACCTAACCAGCTCTCTGGCTATGGCTAGTGTTTCCACTCAATGATGCCATAATTGCCACACTCTCCTGTTCAATGTCACCACACTCTGACTACCCGATATCTGTGGCTGCAGGGGACTGGTTATGCATGGGCATACTGACTGTGTGTGGGCACACTGGGGGAGGAAGTGGGATGTCAAACCATGAGACAGATTCAGCCCTCATTAACCTCACCTGTGCCTCACTGTGGCCACCATTATCATCATAGTCTGAAGAGACACTGACATCAGTTTATGAGGGGGACAAACTCCAACCTCCACATTCACCTGTAAGGAGGAAGACAAAATATGTACATTGCTACTTGCACTATTATGTATGGTAATTCACACAGATACACCAACAGGTGAGGAGCTACAACTGCATTACACATACCACATCTTATTTCTGATCCCATGTAAAACACACAACCAGACTACAACATACCCAGACAAGACAGGCTCTTTATAACATGCACTGTAGCTACATCCGGTTAATGTTGCCATTACTAAACACCTGTGTGATAAACAATATTTCAGTGTATGTGATTGACCTACACTTAAAACACAGTGCACCCGTCTTGAGCATACTATCCCAGTTCTAGTATCACTGCCTCAGGTATGTCCCATTTCCATATTTTGTATAAACAATCATCAGTGGGTGATTGTCTCCTGCATAGCAGACTGCACAGACTTTCTCAAAAATAAGTGCAAATCTGTTACTGCTCCTGCAAATACACAACTGTGATTACCCATTTAATGTACATCAGTTAACACCTCTGAAATTGAACATACAAGTATTGTACTCTGGCTAAGCATAACAGTTGTGCCTAGGGCAAAATGTCAGCCATAAATATTCTTAGGGTATATATGGTCCATACAACAACTGTATCACACTTAACAGGTACAGAACCTTGGACTCTGGCCAGACCTGGCATATCTATGGAAATGTGAGGGAGAGGTATTGTCAGCAATACCAAATGTGACATTGTTACAGGGTAATATGTGCGTATGTCATGTACAGTAGCTAATGTAATACTGCCTACATTGCTGACATTCTGAGTATGTCTGTACAACTGTGCATTAAAACCAAACCACCCCCCAATGTAGATAGACCCGACATCTGTGTACTGGTATGCAGAGGCTGCCACATTGGCTGATACAGTATTACAGTGATGAACACAAGAAGCTCACAAAAACATCGGGTGTTCCAGTAAGATCACACAAAGAAACAAAAAACAGGAACCTCGGAGTGATGAAAACAGTGATTTAATCAAGGCAGTCAGCAAGACGGTATAAAAAATAAATGCTCCACACAATAAAATCATGCATTTTCGTCTGAGCACTTCCCAGACTTCTTCAGATAAAGACAAGTGTCATAGCAACCCATATATATGAGAAATTAATCAACCAATTAACCAATTAAAAATGTTAATACATCAAGGTAGTCACCTTTAAAAAAAATAGTATTTTACGTACAATAAACATAAATAAATAACATAACCAAATATCAGTAATACATATCAAGGAAAAAACATTTACAAAATATAAAAACACCGTATTAAAACACTTGATATAAAATATTTATTTAATCAGTATTATTTATTTGTTTATTTATTTAATATTTAAAAAGTATTAAATCATTATAGTTTAGCAGACCTCAATTTTAAAAGTGGGGCCTTGAAATTATGATCATTTAAACCTGGGACCATATTAGCCTCCAAAGTTACCTGCCAAAACATCTTTCTGTACTCAAGCTTAGTTTCCCAGGCTCTGCCTCTAACCTCCTTGGGTACTGAATCAATGACAAAAAAATCTTGCTGAACTAGTATTGAAAGATAATTTTTTATTTTTTGAGGGAGAGTTTTTCAGGCAGGAATGTGGTGTAGCAATGGGGGCGAGTTGTGCCACACTTATGCTAACATTATTCTGGCTACATGGGAGTATAAGTACATTACACACACTACATTTTCTAGTTCTTGGACAATGTACAGCCGATACCTGGATGATATTTGTTTGTTCTGGGTTGATAGCTCAACTAAATTGGATGATTTTGTACTATATATTTCCCAAACCACTTCATTCTTGAAATTTACTTACCAGAGTACAACTGATTGCATGAATTATTTGGATGTCTCCCTACAAAAGACATGCTCAAGTTTTAAGTCTATCGTATATAGGAAGGGGGCTTTTTCCAATTCTTATTTGAGTTTTTCTAGTGCCCACCCGCATTTTCCAAAGAGGGGTATTATTAAGGGACAATATGTGACATCAAGTGATGATGATTTTCACTTAAAGTGTGAAACCCTACAAAGTATGTTTTTGAATAGAGGTTACCCTGGTGAGCTGATACAAGAGGTCCAAAACCAAGTTCTGGCAGAAAGAACTGATAAGTACTTTCCTATTTTAGGTAAGGGTTCCTTTATTCCAAACAAGAAGGGTGGACACGAGGTTGAGCAGCCAGGATTCAGTAGGGCATTTATAACTAATTTTAATGCGGATGCCTACTGTATCAAAAATGTTCTGGAAAAGGAATGGGCTGGATTCTCTGAATTTACAGACCTAGAAAATCTTAAAGGTAAACCACTGAAAGTGGTCTTTCGAAAAGGTAGGAAAATAAAACAGCTCTTTGAACAATCAAACCACACTAATATGTTCTCATTCAGAAAAAATGGCACTTACAAATGTGGTGCTTGTAACCAATGTTCCTACATATTTCAGGGTGATAAGTTATATCTCTCAGCTAGACAAAAACTTGTGATAGAGAGGGGTTACTTTAACTGTAATTCTTCTGGGCTGGTCTGTTTGGTTGTTTGTGGGTGATGTGAAGGATTCTATATTGGTAAAACTGAAAGACCATTGAAACGTAGAATCTATGAGCACATGAACGATGTGAGGAATAAGAATTACAAAAATGCTATGTTCAGACACACTCTAGATTGTACTGGAGCTAGCTTTAGATTTTTTGTCATTGATTCAGTACCCAAGGAGGCTAGAGGTGGAGCCTGGGAAACTAAGCTTGAGTACAGAGAGATGTCTCTACACCCATCAATGCCATCTACTGTGATGTGTCCCCTGTGGGCAAAGTGCTACTACTATGTCCTATGGCCACTGTCAGACACATAGGTGTGTGTGTTATTACAACTATATGGGGCCAGTCCAGCAACATCAGTGTGCCATAATGACAGACAGCAATGCAAACCTGCTGTAGTATATCCTCCCTGTAGGCGTCATACCTCTCCAGTTCACAGATGTTTGCCGAATGTGTATGTGTACCTGTTATATGTGGTCCTTTTGGCACAGACTTGTGGATGTCTGTCAAGTGGTTGGCCAATAATTGATGGTTGTTGTGGTTTGCCAATAATTGATGGTTGTTCTCAGAATACAGAGAATCTGGCTATCACATGCTAGAACCCTCAGAAAACAGTTATGCTACAGTAAATTGTGCTCTTACTTTAGATGACCAATATGTACACTCTGTTGCTGAGGTTTGGCCTGTGTCCCCCCAGTAATGATGGCTATGACCTGATGTCCTGCTCTAGGGGGTTGCCAGGTATGTTAACCATAGCTCTTAAGCACTGACATATGAATTTTGACTAAACTGTGATTTAGCCAGAGTGCATCTGGGACAGTCATGGACACCTTTACAATGTCTGAAGTATGCCTGTGTGACATTCACAGACTGAGAGGAGCTGTATGACAGTACATCATGTGATATGACAGCTGGGTCCACCCTTACTTACTGTCAATATGTCTAACACATAATCCAGTAGAATTCATACAGGAGCCAACTGTTGTAGGAGGGAGCAAGAGGACCACAGCTGTGATGTAATTCACAGCAGGCACAGTAGAGAGGCATGCCTGCAGCAGTTGGACAGCACACTATCACCAACATGTCATTCCCAGAGATGTACTACAGGCCTACTGTTGTAATCCCTATTCCCCATAACTCCACATTCCTATCTGCATCCCATTATATGGGGAGTTGTATTACATACCTGGTAGAGTGATGTAATCCTTTTGTGCACAAATCCTCAAGAACAATGCTTCCAAAATTGCAGTCTGTCTTAGTAAAGCAAGTTACAGATTTGTTTTACATAGGCAGCTGCTTGCCTTTTGTAGGTAATGCTCAACAATGGGTGATTGCCTGTGCACCAATCCATGGCTCAGACTTGCTAATTGCATCCAGACTGTTGGGTAGCATTTTCATTAGCCAATGACATGGCACAACAGTGCAATATTTAATGCCTTCATGTAGGCCTTGGCCCCTTTGTTAGTCTGTGAGATGGACATTAGTAAGGTGTGGAGACGACAGCATTGCAAAGGGTATGTACAAACACCGTCCACTGTTGAGATTTATGAGGTATGCCCACAGTTTTGCATGCTATGTTTGGCCATTGTCAAATGACTTTGTGATTATCTGGCAGTTCAGTGTTAAACACTGTGGTTTGAGGTCAGTAAGGCAAGAGACATGTGAGTGGCAGACGTCATATCCATCAGAATATGCACGCTGCTGCAGTAGCTGCTGGTCTATCAGCTCTGAATGTTTGTAGGGGCAGACTGTGATACAATGTCTCTGTTGCTTGACCTTTGCCTCCCACCCCTTTATGTGTGGTTGTTGTGTGGTTCCCTTGTTCTAGGGGGTAGTGAGGTATGGCAGATCAGTGGCAGGTAGCTTAACATAGAGCTTGATATGATGCAGCCTGCAGCTGCTGCTCTTTGCCTAGGACTCATAGTGGGGTGTGTGAAAACTTTGGAGGACAACAAGCTGCATGTGTCACTGAGGGAACAGTGTCGGCTCTATCATTACAGCACAGCCAGGGTAAGGGTACCCATAACAGTTCAATCAAGCCATGTGGTTAAGGTACATCTGTTATGTAACACTGCCAATCAGACAATAACAAGCTATAGCTAGGCTATATGAATATGTGCAGTGTGTCCCTACCTATGGGCCTTTGACTTGCTAACATGGGTAGAAGTTAACTCATTAACCTCGAGTACCTTCTCATGGTGCCTGTGTGCTTAAACCCAAGTGCACCAAGAGAAGATACAAATTTCAAGCCGTTACCCCTAAGTACCTTCCACAAGCGAGACAAACTGTCATGCAGATTTCTGCTTCACCTTAATGTAAAACACACTGAAATCATAACTGAATGTGTAATTTGCCTTCTGTAGTTATGATTCAGCGTGTTTTTGCATTCAGGTCACATTAAAGGTTTAGTAGAAAATCGGATTTCAAAGTTCTTCATAAAGCAAGTGGTAGCAGCCAATCGGATTCTTGCAATCCAAGCCACCACTTGCATAACTCCTCCACCCCCAAAGAAAATTTCTTTTGTTTTTCTCTAAATAAAAAGAGGGTCCAGCAGCAGGTATTTCCTTTCTTTTTGCAAAGATTTGGAGATTTCACCTGCCGCTGGTTCCTCTATTTTATTATCGGCATTCAAGGATTTCACAGATCTCACTACAAGCAGTTCCTCTTGGTTGCAGTGCATCCCGGGCCTTAGCGTCCCACAGTTTCAGAAAGTCTGCATATGTTTCTACTGGTTTTCTTTAACATTTAAACCTGCATTTTATTATGTATTAGTATTGTTGCTAAACTTTGAATGGGTCTCCTGAGCTTCCAAAGTCCTATATGTCCTCTCCATGCAAAACATGGTATCTGCGCTTGTTTTTACATAGTATTTGAATTCTCCAAGCCTACATGTAATTTGCATTCTTAATGTCACTATGCTATTTCTTCTAATAAGAAGAATGCATCTCTTGATGTTTTAAATCTGTACATGTCCTTTCTATCTGCATAATGCGGCCTCTACATTTGTCTACATTGGGCTTTGCATCTTAATATGTGAAACTGTGTTTGCATTTATATTATAGCCCTGAAACATATTTTATAGAATTGTTTCCTGAAATCCTAAAGTGTATTAGTTCCTTCTATCACAAAACTCTAACACTTTAGCAATGTAATAGTGTAGTTTCTGTAACCGCCCATGTGTTTATTAGCTTAACAGCATGGAACAAGGGAAATAGCCTCCTCAACCACTTACTAGCACAGAACCTCACTAAATATGAGGATTCAACCAACCTTGACTCCGAAATAATTAAATTGTTTTGGGTCTTAATTTAATGTAACCAGACCATGCGTTTATTAGCTTAACAACGCGGAACAAGGGAAATAGTCTCCTCAACCACTTATTGATTGATCTTGATTATGAACTCATATGTAATTGACCAGATGGCTTAGTGGTTAAGGTCTTCGCCTCCAATGCACAAGGTACAAGGTACAAGGTTCGATCCTGACCTCCGACTAATGCCTGTTTGGAGTTTGCATGTTCTCTCTGTGTCTCCGTGGGGTTTCTCCCATGTCCGAAAAACATGCTGAGTGCTTCCATCTCAAACTCACCAATGAATGGAGCTGTGGGCAGCAGCACAGACTCTACATGGTGCCCAATGGGGGGAAGAGTTGTAAAAAGACCAACCGCTTTGGGCATCTATTGTGGTGCACAGTATCCTCAAGATAGGAGAACATGGATCACAAACTGTGCGCCATGGCAGGGCTAGCCACTCGATGGTGTAAAATATGGCTCTAGGTGATTCGGTCATGTTGACTGTCACCAAACAAAATGGGCATGGGTAGTTACCAGTGATAAGTGGGTTGAGGACCCGGCTCTGACCCACACCAGGGACCCATGCTAATGGTGGGAGGGGTATATGTGCCCCTATTGGCCAGTGTGTGCCTGCCATAAAAGCCCAGCTCTGGGTCAATAGGCTACTGGCTGGCCGACCGGTGTCTAGTTGCCCAACCTGGGTTACCTGGGATAGCTCTGTTAATTGAAAGCTAGACATAAAACTAACCAACCTGCCAAACATGAACTGAGAATTGCTACGCTTAATGTAGGTTCACTGACAGGATGCAGCGTAGAAGCGGATGACATGATGATACGGAGGAGGCTGGACATCCTATGTATCCAAGAGATGAGATGGAAGGGCAGTGCAACAAAGCCACTTGGCTTGGGATCCAGACTCTACTACTCAGGTGGTGGACAGGCTAGAAATAGTGTAGGAATTGTGGTGAGACAGAGGCTTCAGAAATCAGTGAGGGATATCATCAGAATTAATGACAGACTCATGGCAATCAGACTCCAGTGTAATGATAGGACAGTATTCATAATCTCAGTCTATGCCCCACAGCAGGGATGTGATAGTGAGGAAAAGAGTGCATTCAGACAGCAGTTGCAGGACCTACTAGATAAAACAGGACAACATGAATTGGTGTTGATAATGGGTGACTTAAATGCACATATCGGGACAGACAGAACAGGATATGAGGACTGCCTGGGTCCACATGGGTGGAGCAATAGGAATAAAGAAGGAGAAGCCATTCTAGACTTCTCTCTGGCAAATGGCTTGATAATAGCCAACACATGGTTCAGAAAGAGAGACAGTCACAAGATCACATACAAGATTAGCCAACATGCAACTCAGGTAGACTTCCTCCTAGTAAGGAAAAGGCACTGGAGTAGACTCCATGATTGCAAAGTCATCCCCAGTGAAACAGTCGGTTCACAGCATAAACCAGTAGTTGCCACAATCAGCTGCAAGCAGTGGTCAGAGAAGGCTCTAAGGTCAACAGAGACCAGGCTGAAGACCTGGAAGAAAGTACAACAGTTCAAGGAATTACTCAGAGCTCTTGAAGAAGAGTGGCAGTGCCTAAAACAGCATGTGTTAGGACTACAGAAAAGATATGTGGCTGAGCCAGGTATGGAAATAAGGTACATAAGGAAAGCTGGTGGTGGAATGCAGAAGTGCAGGAAGTAATCAAAAGAAAGAAGGAGTGCAGGAAGAAGTGGAAGATTGAAAAGACTGACCAAGCTAGGAAGGACTACTGGTTGGCTAACAAAGAAACTACGAAAGAAGTTGCAATAGCAAAGAATAGGGCATCAGAGGCACTCTATCAGCTTCTGGAAAGTGACTCAGTAAGGGGCACAAAGAAACTATACCAGGTTGCATGGCAAAGACAGAAAGATAAAGAAGATAGTCAGACACCCTTCATAAGGGATTCCAGCAACAACCTGCTTACCAGCCCACAGGACATCAAAGGCAGATGGAAGGAGTATTTCCAGCAACTTCTGAATGAAGAAAACCCCACAGAAGTGATACTGCCCCAGAAACAGCCTACAATGAGAGTGGAAGAGGAGCCCAGCTTAGAAGAAGTAAGAGCAGCACTAAGGAAAATGAAGTCAGGGAAAGCAGCAGGCTCAGATGAGGTCACAGCAGATATGATAAAGATGCTGGGTGAGCTAGGGGAGAAATGGCTCCTGAGAGTACTAATTGCAGTGTGGAGAGAAAGGCGTATCCCAGATGACTGGAGAATAAGCATACTCATGCCAGTGTACAAGAACAAAGGGGACATCCACAACTGTGGACAGCACAGAGGCATCAAACTCCTACCACATTGCATGAAAGTTCTGGAGAGGGTGATTGATAAATGGATACGCAGAATAGTAGAATGTAAGATGGGAGATGAACAGTTCGGATTCAGATCAGGATGCAGCACAACTGACCCGATGTTTGCATTGAGACAGATACTTGAGAAGAAACTAGAGAAGAGGAGAGAGTCAAACTGGGCTTTCCTAGACTTGGAGAAAGCATATGACAAGGTCCCAAGAAAGCTGATCTGGGCAGTACTGCAGTGGTTTGAAGTCCCAGAAACATTGGTAGAATTAGTACAGGCTATGTACAAGGACCCAGTGACTCAAGTAAGAACAGTGTTTGGCCTCACTGAGGGGTTCCCAGTGGGAGTGGGTGTACACCAGGGTTCAGCTCTGAGGCCACTGCTGTTCATACTGGTAATGGACTACATCAGCAAACAGGTTGGAGGGGTCAGAGCAACAAAGCTGCTGTATGCAGACGATGTGGCAGTACAGGCAGACTCTGATCTAGAACTTCAGCAAAGGATAGGAGAATGGAATGCAAATCTGAAGGCACATGGGATGAAACTAAGCACAGATAAGACAGTGGTAATGGCAGCAGATTGGGGAAATCAGAAGAAGCTGAGAATAGAGATAAATGGGAAGATAGTGGAACAGGCAAACAGCTTCAAGTATCTGGGAGGGGTGGTTGAGGAAAAGGGTAGTCTGAATGAAGAGGTCAAAGCTAGAATCAGAGGGGCTGTAGCCAATTGGCATAGAGTATCAGGTGTAGTGTATGACAGAAGAATGCCAAAGAAGCTAAAAGGTAAGGTGTACAAGACAGTGGTGCGACCAGTACTACTGTATGGTACAGAAACCTGTCAGCAAAGGAAGAACAGCTGAAGAAGCTAGAGGTGATGGAAATGAAGTGCCTGAGAAAGGTGGTAGGATGCACACTGCGGGACAGGCGAAGAAATGAGGACATAAGAGCAGAAGCCAAAGTAGCTCCAATTGCAGAAAAGATCAAAGAGAACAGATTACGATGGTGTGGGCACATGTGTAGAAAAGCAGAAGACAATCTGGTGAGGGAGATTTGGGACAGACAGGAAGAAGGTAAGAGAAAGCAAGGGCATCCAGCAAAGAGGTGGATGGATTGTGTGAAAGAAGGTCTGTGACAGTCAGGCATGAGTGTTGAAGAAGGCAGGAGAGTGGCACTGAATCGAGAGAGTCGGCGACAGTTAATACGATACCCCGACCCCATGTAAAAAAATGGGAAAAAGGGGGATGATGATGATGATGTAATTGTTATGTTAGTGAACCATTTGGTGACGTCAAACACACATTTTTTATGAGTAGCTTAGTACACAAGTTTGCCTCCATAAATTGCCTGTCTAGCTTTGGATTAGACCTGGACCATAAAAGCAGTGAGTGCAAGGAACTTATACTATGCCTGTCTTTATGTCAGAGAGCATTATGCCGTGACTTTTTCCATGAGACAAAAGGCTGTAATTGTGACTTAATAAAACACAGAGACATCTGAGCTACAAGTATGGGTTAACACAGCAGCTGTTAAGGCAGCTGTGTAGCTGGCACAGTGTCTCCATGCATGCAGCACTGTGAGGACTGGGTCACAGATCTGCCGTCAGCTCTCTTGATGCCTACCTATATATAGCCAATTGTGTGTGCAGTGCCAGTGGGGTTAACATTTCCCTGTATTTATTGTACAGTGGGTATTATATTTGCTCCAATTACAACGTATAGGAATAGATGCGTGTGTGTGTGTGTTGGGTGGGGGGGACAGTTGTTAAATTCTTAAAGCTTTCTGTTGCCAGTTTGGAAGAACTTTCAGCTCTTCAGCACACATACAAATGACTATGTGCAGTTTCCAGATCAGGTTCCCTTCATGGAGGCTGGCTGGAGGATAATGCTTTGTTCTGCTAACTGTAATTTTTTTTCTGCGATGTCGAAGGTCTGTTGTTTTCCTGGATAGTAGCAATCTTAACTACAGCATTAGATGCAATGTGCTGTAGGCACCACACTGTTAAAACACAATTGCCCCCATTAAATGAAAGACTGGCCATGCATAATAGATTAAACCCAATTGTATAAAGAGGGTAAACAGGCTACTTGACGTTTGCTTTTTTTATTTCTCCTCAGAAAAGGGGTAAGTGGGGTAATCCTCCTCAGTCACCCCTCAACCAGCTAAATGACTGTAAATTAGGGTGTGAGCAAGGACTTGGCTGATTAATGGTCCTCTTTCCACCTCTTGTATTGCTTGGATCTGAGGAGTTGCAATAACATATGCACTGGATCTTCCTGGCAGTACATATGAAGAATCCTTTCAACATGGTTGCTATAGGTTGCTATGGCTGCACCTGACGTCACAGGAGAAGGTTTCCGTGCCATTAGAAGTAGATTATTATGCATTAAGGTCAATGTTATGGGGGTTTATAGACTCTTACCACAACAAAGAAGTCGTTATTATACTCATATTTCTCCATTCAGCAGGCACATCTCCTCACTAGAATTTGCCCTCAGTGGCAACATTTTTATGTTGCCACAGTATACTATGCAGTGTTATGATTTTGAAAAAAGAATGGCTATATGTTAACACATCAATAATCTCAAGGCAGAGTGGAGGATGCCTTTGAAGGCAGGATGATCAACAATAAATGAAAACAAACACTGTCAATTGCTGCTTTTATTTTCGAAGTTCCATGTTTTTAGTTGTTGACATAATGTAATTGACGCACTCTTCGCCATTGCTAAACCACCTGCCATTATTAGTTATATATATAGTATTTCAATAATTACAAAGGAAAATACATCATATTTGTAAAATAAATAATCTCACGATGACTGGGGTGGGGGAGCAGAAGCACTGTTAATTTGTTCAGTGTTGCAACTGACAACAACATAGTCAGAGTGCCTTCACCATAGTGAAAAATGTAAATAAATGTAATTCAAAGCATTAGTTTATCTACATTTTGCCCTCTCTTTTGTCTTAAATATAGATTGCTTTTATGAATTACATCTTTCTAATTAACTATAACCGTCTAATATATATCTGCCTTTCAGATTATTTTGTAGTGGTGTGCATTAAAATGCATAACTAATTGCTATTTTCTTATATATCGTATACACACATTTTAAGTACTGTATAGTCTCTCCTATTTAACTTGACTACTATATGGAAATCTGAGTTCTGGAGTCTGACTCAGGATGAGTATGAATATATGGTGATGGATTTCTCCTGGGATAGGAATACGTATATTTACTACACAGGATATTACATAATTCTGTTACAGTATCTTTGTGACACTGGATTCCATCCCACAGGGCTGTGATGTTGTTAAGTTGTAAACTAGTAATACATCCAGATCTCTAAGTGCTGTGCTTCAAACTTTGGGAAAAAAACACAATAATAGTGTATACATGATGTATAAAAACTGCAGTTGCTGTGCAACTCTTCAAAGTGACAAGGCAACAGTGACTTCTTCTGTAACTTACACAGATTGCATCTGGTTTTGCTGCTAGTAACAATACTTGTTCATGTAATGTTTACTGCAATTTTGAACTGCTCATTCAGGGAAGAGTTGCAAAAGCTCATGAATATGTTTTAACACTTCTGTGGCTCTGCTCGACAGTGTGACAGGAAAATAATTTATTTGGATGGCGAAAGCCAGGGTACCTTTTTGGCTAGGCTTATATAGGCACCAGGGCAATAGCCTAGTATCTACCTATGAACCTATTAGCACAGAACCTTGCTAAATACGAGGATTCAACCAAGCTTGACTCCTAAATAATCAATTTGCTTTGGGTCTTAATTGTAACCAGCCCTGCCTCCTGAATACTTTCTGAATTAAATAAAATAGTCATATTCTCCCTATACTAGCATTTAACCTTGCTAAGTACAAGGATTTAAACAACCCAATACATTTGATGTGTCTTATTGCACAACTCAAAATATTTTCAAAGCAATTAGCACTCTCCACCATTTTGTGCGGTATTTTTGAAAAATATTACAAGTAAGCTTGGCTTTATGCAAACATTTGCTGGGGGCTGTCTTTAATTGTGGAGGGCTTACAGTAGACAGTAGGTGCTAGTTTTACCTGGTGGGTGTGTCATTTGGAATGAATGTATTTTTAACATTTCATCTTTGACAGTTTTATATTAAGTTTATGTGGATTGTTCTGGGTGTAAAGTATTGTTCCTACAGAGAGCTTTCAAGTCATGTTAGCGTGGGTCTGCTGGGAGGTTATATGATAATTTAAACAGAGTGCTGGGCTTTGGCTGATGTTTTGAATCTATGTTGAATTTATTTATTTTTCCTGTGCTAACAGCAGAACAGTTTTGGGTGTTTAGCTGGCTGTAGTTGCACATAGAACTGAGCATGTTTTGACAGAAATATTTTCCACTGATTTCCTTTCAAGTTGTGCTTCGTGTACATTTTTTTTTGCCTTTTCTAAAATTGCATTGTCTGTTAAGAGATGGCAAACTGGATCCCCTTTTTTACAAATATTGATGTATATACTGTTTCATCCTGCTTTTGTCCACACAACCAAGTTCTAAACATTTAAAGCTAAGGTTCTGTTGTACTCGAGGGCATATTATGGCGCACGAACAATCTGAGATCTGACACTTCTTTTCACGGTAGAGTTCAATCTCCAGCACATCACATTTGTTAATATACATATCCTTGCCTCTGTAAGTGAGCTTCCATGACGAGCATGTAAGTAAACATTTGTCAACTTGGATGTGTGGTGGTGTTTTCAACTTGCACAGTTTTGTTGATCATGGAGAGAACTGTCAGGCTTTGTTCCAAAGATGCAGCCAACAGTATGGGAAGCAGAGCTATCAACTGCCCATATTTTGGAGTACTGTCTCTGTTTTAAGGCTTGATTTACCCCCTTCACACAGGTTAAGTGCTATTTATTTACAATTGTTTACTCATTAGATATCCAGATTTTTGTTTAGCTGAATGTTTCTGCTTTCAAAGGCATTTATTCCTGTTTTTGGTGTCTGCAGGTTGAAAGGTATGATAGTAAGTGTACATAAACCTACAAGCTGTCCTTCCCTATACACCTGTAGAGGTGGCACACTGCATTTGTCTATAATGTGTTATAGCAAGTTGCTTAGGACTGGCAAAATGTCTGATTCTGTATTGGGGCCATCTTTTCCTTGGTGCTACACACATGCAAACTTGTGGAAAACTAAATGAAGTTCTTATAACTGGATTTTTTATGTAATAACTGGCATGGATTATTACAGTAAATATCTTTCTATGTAGTTGCCTCACCTTCATTGTTTTTGCTCAGTGTATATGTTTGAAAATAGTATGTATTGACTGGGGCAGATTTTCTTTCTTTTAGAAACTGTTTTATAGCTTTGGCTGTACCTGTGAGCACAGAACATGTGTATTCATTTTCCTTTTAGTGGGTTTGTGTGCCCTGTGATGTACATTTTGAGCCTTTTGAGACTGTTGATGAAATGTGCAAGCTGATCCAGGGAATGTAACATTTTTCAGCCCTTATTTTCCAAGGGATTTTCTATCTCCAAATCCAGTTTTGGCAAAACAAATCACAGGTAATTGTACATTTAATTATTTATTTATTATAATAGTATAGGGCTCCTTATCATGGGCTGCAATATTTGCCTTTGGCTTATGTAAATTTTTTTTTTTGTGTTTTAAGTTTAGTGTGGGGACCTATTTGTATTTAAGCAAGGATTTCTACTGGTGAAGTAATGTTTGTGTTCATGCTGTGCCACCTAACTGACACTATTTTCTGTCAGACTAATTTTATTCTAAAGGGGTTTCTGATAGCAATTTTGAGATTTGCTTATGTGCAAGAGTTTTGGGATATTTATGTGGGTGAAGATGCAAGTGTGCTGGTTTGTGTAAATTATTTGAGAACTTACCTTATGAACAACTCCATGCCAGGGTTTTTTGACAGTTTCTGAAGACATCCTCCAAGAGGGTCTCACCCAAAGAAATGACTGGTACCAGAAACATGGCCTCAAGCTAAATACAAAAAAATGCATCATCACCCCCTTTGGGAAGAGTGACGTCCCCACAAATTATCACATTAATAACAATGTCCTAAGCACGCAGTCAGTTGTGAGGGATTTGGGCACCTAGACTGATAGCAACCTAAATGTTGACCGCGGCTTTCTTGTAAAGTGGTGTGGACTGCAGTAATTGAATAATAACAAATATGTGATTTTCAGACTTCATACCTTTCAGAACATGCTTACTATGACATTACTTGCTAGGTATATAAGACCAATATTTAAAATCTGTTCCTGATCTGGGTTTCTGTCTCTGATTTTTAAATTAACAGGTTGGGGGTCATGAGAGATGCAAACGTTTGCAATATATTTTGGGCATTTTTCCTGGCTTTGTCAGTCATGTGGAATTTAGATGGGAGGAGGAGCTCAGTAATATATAACTGTTATACTATTTTACTGAATTACTCAGGTCTTCTCCTAATATATTATAATGAGTCTGTGCTATATAACAGCTGCACAAGGTAATATAATGAATGCCTACTCGACAGGTTATGTGCAGCAATTATCACTTGTGTCTGAGCATGCATAACTTTGAAGTAATGAAATGCATCTCATTATCTCATTAACAATAAGTGCAGTTACAATATAGCACTGAGTCATTATCACTTTTCAGGTAAAACTCTCAGCAGCTGTCACTGTTATTCACATAAGTAGAAGTCGTTATCACACTGATGAATGCGCAAGCCAGATTTGGGTTTTTGTCTGCATACCCCCATCAGTTTCTGCCATTTTTTACAATTTGTTTGATATGCAGTAAAGTCCTCATTGTGGTTATATGCTTCATATTTTTGTGAACTACTGCAAGGAAATATTACATTACTTCAATGCTTGACCCCATAGGTCCATTGCTGAATGGGCACATGTAAAGAGAAAAGGCAGAAGTAAGGCAGACTGCTGACACTGAAGGAAGTTGCGAGACAATAGTTGTATCAGCAGTCTGAGTGGGCATCCAGCACAGGTATGGGACAATTCAGATAACCACCAGCTGGAGCCCCATGCCTGTCCTTGGCATATTAGTGGAGTGGCAGTCCTTATCCTGCTTTTTCCATTTACATGTGCCCTTTCTGTACCCCTTTGTCAGTCAATGTGTGTAATTGGCTGTTTTCATGGGCAGTAGGTATGTAACTTTGCAGTGTCATCATCACTTATGTACCTAATGCAAAGAATACTGCCCCTGTGGATAGGATGAAAGATTTGGATGGGCTAACCAGGTATTGCCTCTGATATACATATATATGTAGTCTTCCAATACATATGTCAAACATCAGTAGTAATCTGTTTGCATTTTCTTTCCTCTGCAAGTTTGTCCACCTTCTGACACTGATATGGCTTCATGACCAGGAGAACGACAAGTGACAGTGTGGGTGTGTTGCCATTCCTACATTCACTCGGCTGCCAGCCATGCCTCCCAAACTGAAAACTGTTACAACTTGAGCTTTCCCACGTCTACTGTGAAGGTATACTGGATTGCAAGAAGATGTATGCATTGGAGGGGAGTACTGCAGTTGCTGGAAGAGAAGTGTTCCATCTACCCTGAGCCCAACATTCTTGTGCTACACATTGGAGGGAATGATGTCATCAGTCAACCACTCTGAAGGCTACGGTTTCAAATCACAGCAATTTTTAAACACCTGCACTCTTGGTGGCCACATTGTCATTTTCTGTGGTCTGATATAATTCCTCGACATATATGGAAAATAGCAAACAGTCAATGGGCAGCTCACAAGGCCAGACATTTACAGAATGGGTTCATGCATGGCTTGATGCACAGGGTCGGTGAGTCTACAATCTGCCATAACAGCATCACCGCTGAAGATTTTCTCCTGTTCAGAAGGAATAGCATTCTCCTAACAGAGGAGGGCATTGCATTGTTCTTGACTGACCTCCACAATGGCGTGAGGAGAGCTATGCAGGATTGGCAACATGCAGCTTGTGACAAGAATGGAACAGCCATGACCAAGTAGGACCAGTATAGTAAGTAAAACTCTATTATGAAATATGTTGTGTAAAATATATTTTTCTGAGTTTGGCAAATAACTGTGGTAAGGAGCTGGTGAGGATGCTGAGAAAGAACTGTTTCAGGAGAGTGCTACCATGTACAATCTAGTATGTCAGTGACCATCCTGCAATACTTCTTTTTTTAGTCTGCTTTTTTCAGGCATGTGTAGAGTTTAGATGAGAGGAAGGGCTTACTAATGTAGAACGTGATCCCTTAGGTCCATTGCTGAATAGACACATAAAGAGAAAAGGCATAAGAAAGGCAGACTGCTGACACTGAAGGAGGTCATGAGATTGCAGTGGTATCAGCTGTCTGAGTGGGTAGCCAGCACAGCTATCAGACATATCAGATGGCTTTTCCTGCTACTGAAGTCCCATGCCTGTCCTGGGTTCATTAGTGGGAGTGGCGGTCCTTACCTTGCTTTTTCTCTTTACATTTACCCATTCAGCAGTATGTTGGCTATACCAAGAATGTGTATATTTACAATTATATGTGTCTACATGGTAAAACAACTGCTTCTAAATGCTGTACACATGTACAGATACCAGTTTTGTTAGGCCTCAAGTTATGGAAATTATGATTTTTTTCATACTTTGGTAAATAACTTTGCAAGGGAGCATGTCAGTGTGCCAAGTAATGCCTCACTTTGAAGACAGCATTGATAGTTCCAACATGGGAAAAAACTGTCCCTGTATGTTGTACACATGTACATATATAAAAGTTTTTTTGGACAGGTTATGGAAATTATGATTTCTTTTCATATTTTGATAAATAACTTTGCAAGGGAGCATGTTAGTGTGCCAAGTAATACCTCATTTTGAAGATAGTATTGATAGTTACAACATGGTAAAAGAACTGTGCCTATATGTTGTACGCATGTACAAATATCAAATTTTGTTTTGGACTTAGGTTGTGGAAATTATGATTTTTTTTCATATTTTAGTAAATAACTTTGCAAGGGAGAATCTGAATGTGCTAAGTAATACCTAACTTTGAAGACAATATTGATAGTTCCAACATGGTAAATGGACTGTCCCTGTATGTTGCACACATGTACATATATCAAAGTTTGTTTCAGACTTTGGTTATGGAAAATATGATTTTTTTCATATTTTGGTAAATAACTTTGCAAGGAAGCATGTCAGTGTGCCAAGTAATACCTCATTTTAAAGACAGTATTGATAGTTCCAACATGGTAAAAGAACTGTGCCTATACATTTTACACATGTACAAATATCAAATTTTGTTTTGGACTTAGGTTATGGAAATTATGAATGTTTTCATATTTTGGTAAATAACTTTGCAAGGGAGAATCTGAATGTGCTACGTAATACCTCATTTTGAAGACAGTAGTGATAGTTCCAACATGGTAAAAGAAGTGAGATTTTATGTTGTACACATATGCAGATATCAAAGTTTGTTTTGGGGTTAGGTTATGGAAATTATGATTTGTTTTCATATTTTAATAAATAACTTTGCATGGGAGCATGTCAGTGTGCCAAGTAATACCTCATTTGGAAGACAGTGTTACTCCTTACAACATGGTAAAAGAACTGTGTTTGTGCACTGTACACTTGTACAGCTATCACAGTTTGTTTAGTCTTGTAGGATTATGAAAATTATATATTTACAATACTTCTCATTATTATGCCCATATCTTTGCAAGGGAGCATGGTGATTGTGCAAATGATGCATCATTTTGAAGTTGACATTGAGATGTACAACGTTTACACTTATATGTAGACTCTGTCTATTACAGGTGATGAGATATTATGATTTGTTTATTTATCATTTATGAAAAATATTATATTAATTGTATTTCTGTGCATATCGCCATAAAGCAGCATCACACAGTAATGGTTAAGGTATCATTTTAAAGCTGACATTCATACTAACAAATTAAATACAAATTGTATGGGTCTACAAAAAGGTAAAACATATGCACAATATCAACATTCCTTGCCAAATATTTAATAATAACTTTGATATGCACTATCAGCATTTACACTGTTGGAAAGGTCAGTGTCTGCTGAACAACTTTTGTGTTTATATTTTTAGTCTAGCTCTTATAGTTATAGAGTTATGAACATTTGTTTTCTGTATGGTATTAGAAATGGATTTTCTGAAAATGATCTCAGGCTGTTCATAGGTTCATACTAAGCTAACTGCCCTTGCGAGCCATTTTAAGCCTAGCCACTTATCCCTTGTGAGACTCAAACCCTGCATCTTGTGTTAGTAAGGCAAACACCTTAACCATTAGACCACCCTCCCAACCCAAATGGAGTACCCAGAGGAAACTCACAAGACCACAGGCAGGAAATGCAGACTCTGCACAGAAGGCATCCCAGCCAAGAATCGAACCGGAGAACCTCTTGCTGTGTGGCGACAATGCTAACCGCTGCACCACTGCAGCCACCCTGTGCTGTTGTTCCTATGGTGGAAATAAGCAGGCAGCTTTTTCAGAGCTGCTCCAGAGTGAATTAATTACTTCAGTAGCAACAACCTGTTTTAATGAAAATTGCATGACTCAGTCATTATTTGCTGTATTCACAAGAATGTAACTGAAATGCAGCACACTGGATTCAAACCCAGGACTGTCGGTGGCAAAATGCACTACATGCAAGGCATTTAACAGACTGAGCTACTGACTCACTGCTGCAGGTGGTGTATTTGCAAGATATATTGGCATGCATACAGTCTGTCACACCGGAATTGTATTAACATGTGTTTTCTGATGGTTATGAGGTATGACACTGAAATGTCTGTCGTGATCTTCTAACCTCAATCTTTAATGACTTGCCTGCAGTTTAGCAGACACATATGTTTATGTGAAAATCATGCCAAACCTAGGGGGCACAAATGTGGACATTCTGCAACAGTCTCTACAGTTGACAGCTATACCTGTTATCCCAGGCCTCACATATATCCATTATCATTTATTTGGCTGTGTACTGGTGCAGTTTCTGCATCACAGTCCATTGTACACTGCCAATTTCCCCATTATATGTACTTGCAGTGTGTCAGTGGCAATCAGGGTATGTTGGTGGAAACACCTGCTGAGTCCCGTAATGGGCTAATGTACTGTACTGTAATTGACAGGAGCCTGGGTTTGAGATGTGGCAAGGGTGATTATTTTGCAGCTGTACCTAACACTGTCAGAAACACATAAGATGATTAAGGCACTTTTAAGCAGTTTTAAGTGGGTTTGCACGGTGCACTACACCACTTAGCTTCACTTAAAACCATGCTAATTATACAAAATAAAAGATAATGGGGTGATAGGAAAGTGTCGAAATGGGGGCAAGCGGGAGGAAAATATACTGAAGGGTAGGTAGGGATCTGCAGGATGAGTGTAGAAAAGGACCATAGTTCTCCATTTCTTGTACAGCAACAGCTGTGCAGGTTGTACAGAATTTGGAATTTGGAGCCTATCATTCCAGAGAGAGGCATGAGGACAACATAACTGTGTTGATTAATTCATGTAATAATTAATTGTGTCCAGTGGACACAGGTGTGAAATGGAGAGCTATGTATGAGGTGAAATTTTTTTGTGGGACAGGTGCTCTTTTTTTTAAGGAGAGAGTGAAATGTTGGGGTAGGGATATAGGTACATGTGGCTAGGTAGGTTGGGTAGGAGAGGTTGCATTTGCAGACAGATAGACATGACAGCATACGGGGTGGTGTGTGACATATGAGGGGGTAAACACCTTGGATGGGGAGGGTATTGTGAAATCAGAGATCCATGTGCCCCCAGACAGTAGCATTATTACTGAGCTCCTCACCCACTGGCAATCAACACTGATCTTTCACTGCCCTGAAGGTGGCTGTACTGGAGGCTGGGTGTGAGGGACACCTTGACCCCCCAGGTTGGCCAGTCTGCCCTTAGTCTGGTGCAGGCAATTCTCATACCCAGAATGTACTATCCTGCCCACCATCACTGGTAGCTGATCCTGGGTGACAACTTCCCTTCCATCCCTGTTCCCAAGAGGGGGATAGTCCCCACCCCCTGAGGCAGTTCCACCCATAGGTGGTGCAGGGCAAGCAGAGGGGGCACCAATGGCTTGGGACACCCAGACATGCTGGGACATGGTGTCACGGCTGGCTGAGATAGGGTAGGAGGATTGCCAGGAACTGGCCTACCCAGTCGAGCTGTGGTGTTGTGGTATTTCAATGTGTATCAGTTAGTACTGAACATAACATTTAATTAGTTATAACAACATGCCAGAACATGGCAAATAACCCAGTAACATAACTCTGCATGGTATATGGAACACAGCAATAAATGAGATAACAGTCAGTATAGTAACTGCATGCCAGTAATAGTTACAGCATAAGGTCAACAACATAGGTAATTCAACATTTATTTATTTTATTTTTATTTTATTTTAAAGCAATTGACTACAGAGTTTAACAAAACAATACAGTACTATTTACATGGTAAAGGGTTAGACATTTATCATAAGGTAGGTTAGGAAAGAAGTAAGGATTGAAATAAAAGTATTACAGTTGATTAATAAAGTATAACTCTAAGATAATAAAAAAAGTTTGCATATATACACCTAAACAAATAATATTCTCAAAGTAAAAAGACAGTTACTCTATATACAAGATGGAGCAGTTGTGCTAGGTGTGCACTAGGCTAATGACCTTGGAGCCTTTACAAGCCTAGCCCATAGGATTACCCTGGGGTTGTGCCACCCAACCCTAGTTCCCAGTGCCTCTGTCGAGTAGAGCCACTGGAGTTATCCACAGGTGAATTTTCTATTTCCCATCCACTTATTCATGATTTCTCTTGAAGAGGCCAGTGAGATGCTCTGTTTGATATGTATGGGAAGTCTATTCCATAGCATGGGCAGTCTCTGGGTTATGAACCTGTCCCTCTAGCATGTTCTGCTAATTGTGGTAATGAGGTTGAAGTGTCTGGAGTGTGTGGTGTGGAGGGACTGGGATTTCTTTAGATGTAGCATTTCTAACAGAGCTGGGTCAGGCATGGCTTTGTAAGTCAACCAGAGATCACCTCTAAATAGGCGATATGAGACAGGGAATAGTTTTGAATGTGATATACATAATAAAGCAAATACAAATAAGTGACGTACATTGTTTAAAAGTACACATGCTCCTGGAAAATCTTGTGGTCTTGTTAAGCTCCGGTCCACTCGCCCTCACTGCACTCAGGCTCACTCTGTGCCCTATCCTGTACCCTATTCCCACCCACCCCAGTATACCTAGATTTATACTGCTGTAGCCACACCTTCTTTACTATCTATCCAACCATCAACTCTCACATCAGAATGGGAGTTCCCCTTCTCTATACCACTCCCCCCACTCTCCTTATAGATCCTCTCCGATATATCTAGCTCTAAAATGACGCACCTACTTCAATCTTTACCACCAAAACACTTATTAATATCTTCCCTATTACTTCTGCTGCTTATTCCATACCTCCTTACCACCTATGAAAAGCAGTACTACCTAGGATTCTATTACCCTAAAAGTCAAATGACCGCAGCTGTAACTTCTAATATTATAAACCATTTATTCATTCCCCCTACATCCAATCCCCTACACCCTGTAACCCTTCATCCCATTCAATTCAAAAATAACAACTCTAGAACTAAACACTATCTAAAACTAATAAGTACATTTTCAAAGCTCATCCTCAGTCTACACTACACACTAACAATGGATGGTGACAACCACCCAAACCCAGGTCCATCTTCATCTAGTAACTCCAACTACAGTAACTATTTCTCTGCCAAACAACCTCTTCATAGGCCCCCTGGTTCGCTTCTGGGCCTTCATTTAAATATTAGAAACATAAATAACAAAGTCCACAACCTGCATGCCCTCATGGCAGTACATATACCTGACATAGTAGGTCTCATAGAAAATTGGCTAAAACCAACAGCTGAGGATGACGATATACTTCCACCTGAGTACAACATACTAAGGACAGACTGTACTACTAAGAAGGGAGGAGAGGTAGCTATACATTATAAAAATACATTATATGTCACCAAAGACTCTCTACAACCACCCCTATTTAATAATGCAGAAGTTCATATTACCAAATTACAAACTAATAACAACAAAATCATAACCATAGTTTGTATCTACATTCCCCCAAGCTATAATACAAACACCCTAGAAGATATACTCCACTGGTTATCCAATACCTATCCTCAAGAATCTATCATTCTTGGGGACTTCAATATAGATTGGACAACCTGCTCCACAGTAACCCCAACTACCTACACAAATCTTTATGGGTTCACTCAAATAATAACCTCTCCCACTAGAATTAGTAAACCCTCCAACAAAGAAAGTATCCTTGACTGGATACTTATCAATAGTCATCCCAATATGTCCAAATCTGGGGCACTCCCTGATGACATAAGTGATCAGTCTCCAAACTTCATTATTAAGCCCAAAGCTGACAACCCTCACCAGTCAACTTATAAAACAACTAGAAACAATAAAAACTTCAGCCTTACCAACTTCCAAAATGAACTTAAATTATGCAACTGGGCAATCCTAAAACAACTGCCACTTGAGGATGTCATTGTATACTTTAACACCAAATTCCTCACCATCCTTGACTCTCATGCCCATGCTCGTACTATTAGAACTAAAACAAAAATTGCACCATGGCTTACAAATGATAACAGAACAAAAATCAAACAGAAATATAGCCTGGACCACCTGGCATGCAACTAAATATCCTTTAGACCAGCAGAAATATTGTCAGCTTAGGAATGACTCAAAAATCCATTCTACTAGACAAAAAAAAAAATACTACCACAATCTTCAACAAAACAAACCTCAACATTTCTGGGTGGATCTCAACACTTCTTCATCCAGGTCAAACCACTACCACAGCTCCATCTAATACTACCCATAAACCCCCAGAAGGCATTGCTAACATCTTTAATAGTTTCTTCACTGAGACCATACAGACCCTTGCCAGTCAATTAACTCCTTTACAGTTTTACCTTCTACTCACATCTCCTTTAGCTTCCAACCAGTACCTACCTCACTTGCCAGATCCCATATTAACAAATTAAAAAATTGATCAGTAGAACCCTTACAGAAAACTCCAGCCCCTCCATCTGGAAAACATTGCATGTTATACCACTCCATAAAGGGGGCAGCTCCACTGAACTATATAATTATAGATCAATTGCCATTCTATTCCCCTCTGACCAAAATAATGGAGAAATGCATCCATAAGCAATGTTTGCACTATCTCATCCAGAATAATCTATTGGTGAATTCTCAACATGGCTTTAGGCCATTTCACAGTACTATCTCTGATTTCCTTTCTTTCTCTAACACCATAAACCTTAACAGAAATAACAAGAAATTATCCTCATCCCTTTTTCTAAACCTGTCCAAGACATTTCATATGGTTAACCACCAACTACCCATCCATACTATAAAACCATATCACTGGAAAACCAAGCTATTCAATGGTTCAGTTCCTATCTCAGTAGTAGACATCAAGCTGTCCTGTGGCAGAACAAACTATCCACTCAGCTACCTGTCACCCTAGGAGTTCCCCAGGGCTCTATTTTAGGTTCCCTTCTATTCTCTATTTTTATTAATGATCTCTGTACCATCATCCCAGATGTGACATCTATCCAATATGCTGATGAATCTACTGTTATCTGATCAGCCTTGTCTCCATCAGACTTGGTGACCTTAACCCATAAAACATTAAATTCAGTAGAAAAATGGCTCTCTAACCGTCACTTGATTCTGAACCCTAACAAAACTAAGCTACTACTCTTCTCCCCCACTTACAGATCCACCAACTCTCCTTTACTATAAAATCCAACAATGGCACCATTATTTCCCCCAATACTCATACCAAAGTCCTATGGGTAGTTGTAGATAAACAGTTCAAATTTGATATGCGGGTCAACCAAACTATCAAAATATTAATAAAAAAGTAGGCTGTCTATACAGAAGTAAACATTTCCTAACCCCATTAGCAAGGACTGCCATCACTCATACTCACCTACTCTCAACCCTTCTATATGCCTCTCCTATTCTAACCCACTTGAATAAATCTGATCTGAGCAAACTTTCAAGTTGTTACAACCATATTGCCAGACTTGCTACTGGCTCTGCATATCACACTCATCACTGCCTAAACTTTACTCAGGTAGGGTGTCTAGAATTCCCCAATTTACTTCATTACAATCAGCTCACAGTCATCTACAAAGTCTTCAATCAACCTGACAAAACTCCTGAACTAAAAAACTTATTAATTCTTATAGTAATTACAGGACACTACAATCATCCAACAAACTCCTTGCTCAAACTCTCACATCTAATAACTCAGCTGGAGACTCACTGTTTTATAACTATGTTGGCAGAATTTGGAACTCACTTCCTGCCGACCTAACCTTAGAATCCTCACTAACCAAATTCAAAAAAGTCTCAAAGGGTATCTTACCACCCACTGGCTAGGTCCTTGATCCAACTCAGATTGACCCCTCAATTCTTTAACCTGACACTACCCACTATCTCTCTATAGGCCCTCAAGACTCTCTACCCCTCTATTCCTTCACCCTTGACCCTACCCTTACTTACCCCTCTACTTAATCCACCCATCTACTACTTGCATTGTCTCTTTTTACCTACCACTCTTTAGTATAACTCACCTTTTCTTCTTTCCAATGGTACACTTAACAGTACTGTATACAATGCTGAATTGCACTATATGTCATATTATGCAGGATAGACTGCAGCATTTTTGTCTCCCTAGTCTATGTATGCTATTATCCACCAGAGTCTGTAAACCAATCCTTACTGTTCAATCGCACCTTATTAATTTACTGGGTTGTTGACTGTATATTATTATCTACTATAGTTCATAACTCAAGTCTTACGTTTTAATTGTAATTTTATTGTTTGTATTGTTGGCGCTTTTCTCCCCGGGCCTCTGCTGAAAATTAACATATACCCAGTTGGATTTTCCTGGTCAACAAATGTAAAATAAAATAAAAATAAATTAATAAAAATAAATAGTTGGAATTTTTTGAGTCTGTCCATATAGGGCAAGTGTTTAAGGCCAAAGATCCTCTATGTGAGGTACCTTTGTGGCCTCTCCAGTTGTTGCAGGTGTCTAGTGAGGTACATGCCAAATGGGGCATTGTACTTGATGACTGGCCTAATGAGAGAAGAGTAGAAGGAGACAATGACCTCTTTCTTCCTGAATGCAAAACTCTTAGTAATGAGATGTGCCACATAAAAGAACTTTCTGACTACAGTGGCAATGCGTTGGTCAAAAGAGAGGTTGCTGTCAACCTGTATTCCCAGATCTCTTATAACGCCTTCTGTGTAAAGTTGACTACCATCGATGTGGTAATTCATGGGAACTGGGTTTTTCCCAAGGGGGATGATGACACATTTTTTGGCATTGGGCTTAAGGCCATGGTTCTGACACCAGTCCCTGGTCTCAGTGAGGTGTTTCTGTAGGATGTCAACATCACTTGAGGAGTTAATAATAGCTCCCAACTTCCAATCATCTGTGAAGTTTGTCAGCCAGAGTCCCTTTGTGTTGGCCTGGACTTCAGAGAAGTAGATACCAAACAGGAGCGGACTCCGGACGGAACCTTGTGGGACACCACTCATGACTGGTCGGCAGTCTGACTTGGAGTCAGCTACTTTCACACTGTGAGTTCTATCTCTGAGACAGTTTGCAACCCACCTAGTGATATAGGGGTTGATGCCTAGCTTAGGGAGTTTTTCTATGATTCCTGAGTGGGGAATGGTATCAAAGGCCTTGGCCAAATCAAGGTAGGCTGTATGAACCACCTTGCTTTCATCCACATTTCTGGTGACTGACTCAAACAAGTCGACCAGGTTTGGCAGGCATGATCTACCCTTCACAAAACAAAACTGTGTGAGATCCAGAGTTTGGAGATTCCCTATATCCTTGTTTATTAGGTCCATGATGACACGTTCCATAGCTTTGCATATCAGACTTGTCAGGCTAATGGGGTGATAGTTCCCAGGGTCTGTAGTCACTCCTCCTTTGTGGAAAGGGATGACTGTAGCAGTGCACCATTCGGTAGGGACAAAGCCTGAGGTGAGGCTGTGACTGAACAGAACACACAGGTGAGGTGCCAGTTCACTTTGTAGTTCATGTAGAACACAGCCAAGGATATTTTCAGGTCCCATAGAAGCTGTATTCTTGGCCTTAGACTGTGCTGTTTTAACCTGTGCAGCAATAATACTGGGTGCCTGGTAATCTGCTGGTATTGTGATTGGTCCTTTGGGGGGGGGGGGGTGATAGGGGTAAAGTTGGCACTGAGTCTTTCGGCCAGTATATTGGTAATATCTGTTGGCTCAGTATAGGAGGTACCATTGTGCAATAGCTCAGAGCAAATCTGGGTATTGCCATTAAGATTCTTTACATAACTATAGAAGGCCTTGTGGTTGTCTTTACTATCTGCTGCAATCCTGTTGTCATAGCTAGCTTTAGAGGATTTGATGAATTATCTCAACTTTTTGTTGAGGCTGATAAGGGAGTTTTTTCCAGTCTTGAGACTTCACCTTATTCTGCATCAGTTTCCAACTTCTGTTGTAGAGTTTGTATATGGCAGGGGACCACCAGATTGGCTTCCTTTTTTTGGAGGGGAGCATCTTGGTTCTTTTGGGTATGGTGAGATCCATGCATTTGTGTATGTGTTCGTACAGTGCATTGGTGTATAATTTGGTGGTCAAGCAACTATTCTCCATTTGCATGGGTGTGATGAAGTTAGCCATCTCTGTTTTTAGGAGCTGAAAGTTAGCTTTGGAGAAGTTTTGCATGGTGGTTACCTTTGCGAGGGGGGTGTGTGGATTTCCAAGGTGAATAGTTTGTGGTTGGATCTAACCAGGGAGGAGTTGACTACTGGTGTAGAGCAACGGTCACCCATGTTAGTATTGACCAGGTCAAGGATGTTGCTACCTCTAGTAGGGGTAAGAACGAGCTCGTCCAGGGTATTGGAATTAATGAATTCCAGGAAAAGTTGGGCAAGTGTATTGGTACATGAGTAGTTTTCCAGTTAATGAAGGGGTAGTTGAAGTCACTCAGTATGAGAGTGTTAGGTGGGACCCTAATATTCTCCAGGGTGCTTAGGAACATGGGGTGTGAGTCTTGGGACATGATTGTGGACCTATAGTAGGCTATGACCTGAATTGCTGATTTTCCCAATGCTAGCTGCACCTGAAGTATCTCAGATGCATTATGTTGGGCTACCAGTCTGGAGGTGTGCACATCCTTTATGAATATGGATACACCACTACCTTTGGAGCTTCAGTCCAGGTATTGTGGCCGAAAGCTGTGAAATGAGTTATAGCCAGGTAGCGCAGGGGTGCTTTCTGCTGCCTTGAACCAGGTCTCTGCTACAGCACAAATGTCGATGTTCTCCATTTTAAGAAGTGCTTCAAGTGAGTGCATTTTGAGATTTAGACTTCTAATATTGAGAAGCATGACCCTCTGATTGCATTTGTTTGTAGCTGTTACAGTAGTCATTTGGTCTTTGGAACAGCACCTAAAAAGGCACTATGGGGTGGCAAGAGCCTTGACCAGTATCCGGAAGCCCAGGGGTGACATACGCAGGCCATTTCTGGCAAAGCATCGAGGTCTGTCAATCATGTCATCCGAGGCAGACAGATACACAAGGCCCAACATAACATTTAGAGAAAATTTGTTAATAGTAAACCATAACCAAGGTATAACACTAATAAATTATGATGAAGACAAGGGGTGGGGTGAGAAAGAAATAAAGTCTATTAGTACCAGTATAAGCTATATAATTTGCAACAGTACTGTTAATTACTCTACAAGTTTGCCCTTCCTTTATGTATAACAGGGCCCTATAGCTGCTGTAGCATGTGCATACCTCTCAAGCTATCCACATGGGGCAGTACGGACCAAGCTGTAACACTTACAGGTACACAACTACAGAGGACTATTACATGTCAGGTGGACATATATGGCTACCAAGGTGTACTGTGGACTGATGTAGTGTGGCTGTGCTATTAACATATTCATAGGTTCGTAGGTTCATAGGTATGCACTAGGCTATTGGCCCTAGGGCCTATATAAGCCCAGCCAAAAAGGTACCCTGGCTTTCGTCACTCAAGAAAATTATTTTCCTGTGCCCCTGTCAAGCAGAAACACAGAAGTGATCCCCAGGATGCATTTCCTATTACCCATCCAATCATCAATATTTTTGTTGAAGAGTGCTAATGAGGAGCTCTGTTTGACATAGATAGGTAGTTTGTTCCAAAGTATGGGAAGTCTCTGGGACAGAAATCTATCCCTCCAGCATGTTCTGTTTATTGTGGTGACAAGGTTTAGGTTCCTAGAGCATGTAACTCAGAGGGATTGGGATTTCTTTAAGTGGAGCATGTCCAACAGATCTGGGTTTGACATAGCTTTGTATGTTAGGCAGAGATTGCCTCTGAGTAGGCGATATGCGATGGAGTAAAGCTGAAGTTTTTTGAGACGGTCTGTGTAGGGCATCTGTTTGAGGCCAGTAATCCTCTTTGTGAGGTATTTCTGTGGCATTTCCAGTTGTTGTAGATGTCTTGTGAGGTACATACCAAAAGGGGCGTTGTACTCTATAATGGGTCTAATGAGTGATGAGTAGAGGGGAACAATGACCTCTTTTTTTCTGGATCAGAAACATTTTGTGATGAGGTGTGCCACATAGAAGGATTTCATGACCACTGTGGCGATGTGATTATCAAGGGAGAGACTACTGTCCACCTGTTTCCCAAGGTCTCTTATCACACTTTCGGTGTTAAGTAGACTACTGCCTATGTGACAGTTCATGGGTACAGAGTTTTTACCAAAGGGGGTGACAATGCACTTTTTGGCACAGATACACCAGGCATATGTCTCAGTGAGACCCTTTTGTAGGATGTCCACATCATTAGGAGTTTTGATTATGGCTCCTAGTTTGCAGTCATCTGTGAATTTAGTTAGCCAAAGACCTTTTGTGTTAGTCTGTACTTCAGAAAAGTAGATACCAAACAGGAGAGGGCCCAGGACTGAACCCTGTGGTACACCACTTGTCACTGGTCTGAAGTCTGATTTGGATTCTGCCACTTTCACAGTGTGGGTTCTGTCAGTAAGCCAGTTGGCAACCCATCTTGTAACATAGGGATTTATACCTAGTTTAGTGAGTCTATCTATAATTCCAGAGTAGGGGATGGTGTGGAACACCTTGGCGAGATCTAGATAGGCTGTGTGAATCACCTTACCCTCATCTATGGCTTTGGTGACTGCTTCAAAGATGTCTATCAGGTTTAGGAGACATGATCTGCCTTTTACAAACCTGAACTGGGTAGGGTCCAGAGTTTGGAGAGCTCCAATGTCTATGTTTATGAGTTCCATGATGATACATTCCATGGCATTGCAGACCAGGCTCATCAGACAAATGGGGAGGTAGTTCCCGGTGTTTGTTGTGACCTCTCCCCTTTGTGGAGTGGGATAACTGTTGCAGTGTGCCATTCAATGGGCACAAAACCTGAGGTGAGGCTATGATTGAACATGGTACTTAGGTGGGGTGCCAGTTCATTCTGCAGTTCATGTAGAAGGCAGCCTATGATATTGTCAGGTCCCATGGATGTGGTGTTCTTGGCTTTGGAAAGTGAGGTGTTTACCTGTGCAGCCATGATTACAGGAAATTTGCATTCTTAAGGTATAAAGATGGGCCCTTTAGGGGGTGAGAGGGGGCTAAAATTATCACTTAACCTATCTGCCAGGATTTTGGCAATATCAGTTGGTTCTGTATATTTAGTGCCATTGTGCTGTAACTCAAAGCAGATCTGAGTGTTGCCCTTGAGATTCTTGACATAGCTATAGAATGCTTTGTGGTTGTCTTTAGAATCAGTGGTGATTTTGTTTTCATAACTAGCTTTGGAGGATTTTATGAGGGATCTCAGCTACTTACTGAGGTTGACCAGGAAGTTTCTCCAATCATGGGATTTTACTCTTTTTTGCAACAGTTTCTTTCTTCTGTTGTAGAGTTTGTTTATGGGAGAAGAACACCAGATTGGCTTCCTTTTTTGGAGGATAGCATCTTGGTTCCGTTAGGGATAGCACGATCCATGCTGTTGTGTAAGTGCTTATAAAGTGCATTTGTGTAGGATTCAGCAGTCGTACCTCTATTGCCCATCTGCATGGGTGTCAGGAAGTTTGCCACTTCTGTCTTAAGAAGTGTGAAGTTGGCTTTGGAGAATTTTTTTATGGTTGTTTTTATAATGGGGGTGGGAGCGGGATGTGGATGTCTAGGCTGATTAGCTTGTGGTCAGATCTGACCACCAGTTGCCCATGTTAGTGATGACCACGTCTAGGATATTGCTGCCCCTGGTGGGGGTGTGGATAAATTGATCCAAGGCATTAGAACTGATGAATTCCAGAAAACGTTGAGCAAAAGAGTTGGTACACGAGTAGTTTTCCCAGTTAATGGTGGGATAGTTGAAATCACCCATTATTAGGGTGTTGGGTTGTACCTTAATATTTTCCAGTGTATCAAGAAAAGAGGAGTGGGAATCCTGGGGCATGGTTGGGGGGTCTGTAGCAAGCTACAATCTGGATTGCAGTTTTGCTCAGAGTTAGTTGAACTTGGATAATCTCTGATGCATTATGCTGAGCAACTAGCTTGGAGGTGTGGATATCCTTAATGAATATGGACACGCCTCCACCTTTAGTGTTTCGGTCCAGTTTGGTGGCCGAAAGGTGTGGTATGACTTATAGCCTGGTAATGCAGGGGTGCTCTTTGGAGCTTTGAACTAGGTCTCTGTCACTGCACAGATGTTGATGTTCTCCATTTTAAGGAGTGCCTCGAGTGAGTGCATTTTGAGGTTTAGACTTCTAGCATTGAGTAGCATTACCCTCAGATTTTGCTTGCTTGTACCTGTTATGGTGGTGGATTTGTCATTTGAACCTTGCCTAAAAAAGGCATTATAGGGGTGGCAAGAGCCTTTGCTAGTATCCAGAATCCCAAGGGCGACAGGTGCAGGCCATCTCTGGCAAAGCAGCGTTGTCTGTCGATCATGTCATCCCAGGCAGACAGATACTGCATTCCCTTAGAATGACACCAGAAGCTTAGCCAATTGTTGAAGTCAATCATTTTATCCATGTACTGTGGTATCATTCTGTGTGATGGCAGGATGCTACTCAGGGCTAGGGTCATGCCTGCCTGGGCTACAAGATCGGCGAGCTCCTCCATGTCTCTTTTCATGTAGTCCAGGGAGGTACATTTTAGGTCATTCACACCAACTTGGACAATGACAGAGTCATATTTGTACTTGTGGAGTGACCTGAGTGCGAGCAGTATGTGGCGGATCCTGGCACTTGACAGGCAGCTGGCAGTAACTTTCTCCTTGTTTAGCCTGGTGATTGGAACATCAGTGTGCCTGACTATAGAGTCACCTATGACTAGAGTGTTGGGTACGTTTTGTCTTATGGGCTGTAGTTGAGTGGCACACTGTGTATGTGGGCTATATGTAATTTGGGTTGTGTTGGGGGGTGGCGGTTGCTTGCATTTCTGCTTTGGAGGTCTCGGTGGTTTGGGTTGATTTTTACTGAGAGTCTCCATGAATGTGGGTGTGTGTTTTGTGCTTCTGTGTGTATGTTTTGGTGGTGTAGGTTTTGAGGGACTATGTGATGAGTGTGGTGCGGTGCAAGTGTTTACCTTCTCCTCTTGATTGTCTAGTCCAGTCTTCAGTGAAGAGAGCTTTGCTTCCAGTTTGGCTATAACAGTGCATCTCTCACAAGTCATAGTGTTGGGTAGTAGGAGGAGAGGGTTGTCTGTGTACATGAGACAATTCCTGCATTGTCCCAAGATGCCCAGATTCATCAGGTAGACAGGAGAACACCCTGGGAGCTGACCTTTAGATATGCCTGAATAGGTGCTTATTTATTAAGTACTAAAAACTGTTTTCCTCTAGACAACTGAGGAAAGTTGAGTGCTGTAGTAATTTGTAGCTTATTTAGTGCTTACAAGTTCTGAACAAGTGCTGAGCTCAAAGAAACAGATTTGAGTGCTAAAACTAAAAACCTGGCTAGTTGCAAGGGAAAATTTGAAGAGCAGACTTTATGGCGCCAGGAATCGTTTAACCCTAGTTAAGTGTGGGGGGGGGGTTCTGGAGCTTACAAACAGTCCTGGATACAGCAAATCTGTATCTGGACAAGACATTTTACTTCATTTCGATGATAGAGCTGTAACAGAGGGATTAGGCAACAGTGATTACAGTCGATGACAGCATGACACTTAAGAGATATGTATCATGTACAGTACAGAGAGTAAACAACTATCATGCTGTCCTTGGCAGGCATGGGGTTAGACAGTCAGCAAATGTTCAGAGACACACCAGGCATATAGCCATACCAAGATTACACATTATATTTGTGGTATTACCTCATTACTATTGTACTTGTTGCCTTTATTTTCTGAAATCTTATCACATTCCTGATCAATGCTATTAGCAGTCTGTTACTTCTGAACACACAAAATATTAACACATAATAAGGGCTATTGCACCCATTTACCTTTAATTCCTGTGGGGAGAAAATCTGTTAACAAAACATAACCGATTCAGTAATACTTTTAGTACTCGTCACTGGATTCAAACCCTGGTCTATGTGTGACAAAATGTACATCCACATTAAACACAGCATTTAACAAACTGAGCTTCTGAGCCACTGCTAATTATTGAGTGCCTGCTATTTGCCTAGACCTCACCTGGAAACAAAATATGACCTCATAATAGTAGTACAGTTTTATACAAGACTGCAGTGACAGTTGAACACATATGCATGAGATTCATGTATAAACTGTCCATTATTAATACATAGAATGCAGGTGTACACAATAAACTCTTAGTGGGTGGAAATATCTGTGATGTGTACAAACCATATTGGAATACTGGGTTGGCTTCCTGACCCATTAACAGTTACAGATAGTATATTTGCAGTCTATAGCTATTACAGTTTCATACTTGCCTGTAACATGGTACCTCGGAGCAGGAATGCATATAGCTGAAATGCAATGATTAAGATGAGACAATCCTGATATACACAATAAACCTTGGGTGTTCCTGGTATTGCTTCAGATGTTAGTGCAGAAAATATCATAATGCATATATCTTGTAGTACAGCTCTAAATCTATAGTTTAGCATAACACTCTTTCTTAGCCTGGCCAGACGTCTTGCATGGGCCTCTAGGTTGTGAGCTCTCTCCTCTGCAGCTGTAGGGAGGGAAGCACACCATTATGCATACCTGTCTACCACACATTCAGATTAGATATTGGTAAACCAATGCTAACAGTAAATACAAACTTGTGGGCCATTCTCTTCCCAAGCATCCTAGACCCAGGTGTTCAGAAGTCCCCTCTTCCACCACTTCAAATCACTGAAATGGGGACAGACCTACTCACTTGTGTGCAGGATACCTGCTGCACTGGTGATATTGCATGCCAGCCAGTCCCAGGCCTCTGAGGCATTGTCTGATCCCTGGTACTTGCCCTGGAGCAGCTGGATGTCATGCTATTTCACTAGAGTCCAACCATGACTCTGGACTCCAGAATGTCCCACCACTGAGTCCAGCAGCATGCACCCTCTCTAACACCTGCTATAGTTCCTGCATGGTTCAAACTCCAACACTTTATGCTATATTCCTGCCTGCTGCACTTAAATAAGCCAGTTTTCCTGCTCTTGCACATCATTGGGCCATTTTTAAAAATGAGTCAGTTGGCACCACCCAAACTGGCTTAGCTGAGCTCAGCAGTGCTTAAAATACCAATGTTTAGCAATGCTTAGTGGTGCGCAAACCAGCTTAGCTGAGCTGAGCAGTGCTTAGACCAGCAAATGCTGAGCAGTGCTTCACACCACTTAGCATTGTGTAAACCAAGTGGTGCTAAAATGTTCCTTGTTTAAGCAATGCTTGGCAAGGTTTAGCTGTGCTTAGCAGAGCTTAACTGAGTGCAACAAAGCAGGATTTAAAAATAATTGGCATCATTTGTATTTGCAAAATAAATGCTTAGCAATCTGTCTGTGTATCGAAACCTTGCACCTACTTCACATAAGGCTGTCACTCTAACCATTTGGTTATGTGGACATGTAGATTTCTGCTATATTTTACATATACCTCTCTACTATGTTTAAGCACAGCTGAGCACCACCGCAGGCCATGGGAACCCACTCAGCTATGCTTTAACTTGACCTTTGCTTTCAAAATTAAATGTAACTGGTTTCCATTTTTAGATGTCTGGCACATGTCAATTGCTGCGTGCCATGCCACACCAAACTTAAAAAAAATAAAAAATAAATAAATTTAATACATATGCATATATTGATATACTGTACTTTCACAGTGCAGGGGGTGTGTTACTCAACTCTGGATACAGTAACACACTCCCTACAATGATTCAATAACTGTGTTACACAGCTCTCCCTCAGTAACACTCCTTTATTAATATGCATGGTGAGCTACCGAGGGGGGGGGTTGCTTCATAGTTTTCAATGATTTGAGATTCGATGAAATGACTTTTCGATGAAATGGGTTTTCGATGATTTGGTCTCGATGGTTTGCAATTCAATAAAATGATAATTCAATGATATGAAGTGGAACCATATATATATATATATATATATATATATATATATATATATATATATATATATAGCCAAAAGCTATTTAATCAAACCTTACACAGCTACTATAGGTCTAAAAGGAGAGTTGTCTCTGTCTATATGTACTTTAGGTATTACAAAAATATTTTTGAATGATAATGTGTGTGGGTAATGTAAAAAATATATGCTGGGGGTAAACTGTTCCTGATGTAGCCAATCATATAGGTGGAGGTCAATTGTCTTAAAAGTAATGTTTATCTCAATCCTAGAGACCTCCTGATAAGTTCTATTGTCATTGAAAATCCCAAACAGCAACAGACCAGTTAATAGAATCAAACAAAAGTATTCCTCCTCTTTTGTCTTGGTACACAAGTCAGCAGTTTTAGTATCTAATCCAATCAGTCAAGCTGTAATTTTTAAAGGCATAGTACCACTCACTGCCCTAAAACTCTTGTTGTGTCTATGTAGTATCTTACTTCCTAAAGAAAATAATTTAACATAATTTATGATCATTGTTATAAAAATAATTATATATAACGTAAAAAAATCATAACTTTATAATGTTGCTGCTGTGAGTGGTACTGTGCCTTTAAAAATTACAACTTTACTATTGTAGTTCTGATGAAGTATTTTCATTAATATGGATAAATGTGATTTACTTTGTTATTATTGATCACATCTTTTCTATTAAATTTGGGATTTTGTTACATTAGTGATGGCAGTGATTTGATTTCTGTGAGTACAGTCCTTTCGTGATAACATTTTGTTTGGTTGTCACCAATGCCCAAGTATATTTATCTCTCTCCCTCTCTCTCTCTCTCTATATATATATATATATATATATATATATATATATATATATATATATATATAAATATGTATATATATATATATATATATATATATATATATATATATATATATATATATACATACATATATACATACATATCCTTTAAAATATATACATATATACATACATATCCTTTAAAATAACACTAGTGTTTAAAAACAGACCCTGGGAGCCGTTAACCTAGTAATCACTTATGAGCCTATGAACCTACAATTAATCAAAGTGCAAAGTTACTTATGTTGACACTTCAGGCAAATATACAAAACCTACAAGACAGCTATGCATCTTAATAATGTCCACAATATGTGGTAGACCTTATGACTTGATATCAGTTCAAAGCAGCCACTCCCATGATGCCTTTGCTATTTCAATAAAACATGCATCTCTCTCTGTTAGTCTTTTATAAACTTTGCTAACTAGTTGAGAACCAAATCATGAAAAACATGAACATTACAAAAATAACCCAGCTGAGTTATTGATGTGGTGAAATGCAAACTAAATTTAGACAAGCTGACACATATTTTAGCTGAAAGTCTGAAAGTGATCCCCACTATCCAAACCATGATATGCTCTAAAGACATCCCAAGTTAAAAGTCTTTCCTTGATCGATCATCTGAGTCCATAAAAATCTACTGCTGAAACTGTTCCTCATATGAGCAGAGTCCTAATAACACCATCTCTTTGCTCTTGAGATAAGAAGTACTGTGAACAATCTGACCTAGCCAGTATATTAAATATCCAATGAACATGTTAATCAATGAGCTGAATAGACAACAAACTGTGCTGTCCAAAGCTTAGGGGTATATTGATTAAAAGTGAAAATCTTCAGAGTCATCAAAAGCACCATTGAAGAGACTATTTGGAATCAAAGTTACCATGTATTAAGAACAACAAAATTATCCGCATTGCAAGATTACGGTGCATCACTTCTTCTTCTTCTTCTTCTTTCGGCTTTTTCCCAGTTAGGGGTCACCACAGCAGATCACCTGTCTGCTCATGAATGGCAGTGGAGTTTTACAGTGTCGAGTTGCCAGCCCGGGCACCCAACCTTGCACAGAAGGCACGCACACACACCTAGGGCCAATTTAGAGTGTCCAATCCACCTACAGCATGACTTTGGGATGTGGGAGGAAACCGGAGCATCACTAAAGGGTCTATATTATAACATTGAAATCTACAAAGATCGAATGTTATAATATCGAACCCTAAGCACCGAAATCCACAAACATCGAACAGTCAGAATAGCGATTTTTTTCCCAGGGAAAAAAATCGCTTTTCCGAGAAACATACACACAACACAAACACACACAAAAAACAGTAATCCACACACATACACTTAAAATCCTACACCTAAACCTAAACTAAACTTTACATACACTACTAGCTATCCACTTACCTTAACCTGATCCTAACCCTAAGGTCTGTCACTATCGCACACTCACCTCACCCACGCCCAAACCCTATCTCACCTAACCCGCCCCCTAACCCTAACCTACACACAACCGCACACTTACCTGACCCGAGCCCTAACACTAACGTCCACACAACCGCACACTTACCTGACCCGCTCCCTAACCCTAACTCACCTAACCCGCCCCCTAACCCTAACCTACACACAATTGCCCACTTACCTGAACCCGAACCGTAATGCTCCAACATTTTGAATGCTGAAAACAGTGAAGCCACAGCAACGATCCACCAAATTCTTTCCCTAGGAAAGAATTTGGTGTCTTGCACCTTCACTGTTTTCAGTGTTCGACATTATGGGTTCGATATTATAACATTCAATCTTTGTAAGATTCAATGTTATAATAAAGACCCTCTCTAAATCCAGCCTTCCTAGCCTTCTCTGTCAAACTGGCTGAGTTATTTTTTTGTAGGCCACCATTTCCCTATTACTCCCAACATAGGAATGTCTGAACCTGACTCTTCATAAATGTATAAAGCCTGCAGAGTCTCAGTCTGGATACTTGGTGATGAATGCAATATCTAATAAAAGATAAACCCTTGAAGAGCCAGTATATTTATGAAAAGTCTATTCACAGTCTAATCCATCTCATAAAATGTGCCTTATATATTTTCAGGCTACCTCTGTATAAGACTCTCTATAAGAATCCAGAATTGTAGTTTGAATATTCTGACCAAGCATAATACCCAAGTAAGAGGTATATAATGCCATAAAAATGAAGAGTCTCTCAGTAGTGTCTCTGAAGGTTGAAACTTAAATGCCATAGCTTATGTTTTAGTGACATTAATTTTGCAAATGGAGAATAGTTCACAATGAAAATGTCTGTAAAAGAGCAACATCTGTCTCATGCTGAATTAGGTAATATGTAGTATTGACTGCTTGTATGGTTATGTCAAACTACTCAGATGGATTTGCTACCTCTTCAAAAGAGACTATTTTTAAATGGGCAAATGAGTGGGTCAAGAGCATCCCTGTCTGGTGCCTTGATCTGTCTTTTATTTGAAGACATTTTACAACAATTTTAAAACACTTGAAAGAGCCCCTGCAGATATCTGATAAAAAACAGTTGTGGGTGAAAGGCAAAAATGACCACCACAATGACAGATAGCACTATCAAAGTCTGTCAAAGGTCTTTTCTTCATCTAAACTGATTGACAGCAGTGGGCACATGTTGTTTCAGTGAGTGAGTCCATATGACTTATCAAAGATTAGCTTTCCCCTTGAATAGATACTGAACCATCCATCTACACTAGCATTATCTTGGCTAAGCTAGTCACCAGAGGAACTATAAAATACTGTGCCACATGAAGGGGCTTATCCTCCTTTAAAATAATATAAATAACCATACCTCTGTAGCAAGGTGGGACCAACCATTGCAGAGCTGGTTAATGAAACATTTACAAGTCTAGAAAAGCTTCAGCTCCTTAAGCCTATAGCTCTATGGGTAGGCTGTACAGAACATGCAACTTGTTCATCTTTGCCTCCTGAATGCTATCTTAACTTCTTCCCTTGTAAATATGATTTGAAATATTTTAACTTCAGTGTCAGAAAGAGACAGCAATTATAAACCTTCCAAACACTGATGCATTTTGATCTCCAAAAAACGTAGTTCCTGTATTGTAAATGTAAGTTTCCCTAATGCTTAGTAAAGGTTTCAAGGGCATAACCTGAGATGTTTATCAGCTGTCACAGGCCATGGTCATTAAGTTTAATAAAGTACATACAACATTCCCCAGGCATGATGTGAGAAAGTAAACTTCCCATATGAGTTATAACCCTGCAGAGAGATATTTTTCTCAGCCTTTTACCCACTGCCACTTAAAATTATAATCACCAAACTAAATTTAAACAACATATGGCATGAGCATCACAAATTATTGCACTGCAGGCTCAGCTGAAGGCATAGTAAGCATAAGGTTTCATATCATAAGAAGCAAGCCAGTCTTAAAATGCATGCAGCTTATCTCCAGAATACAGAACATACCTGTGAAATGTGTTAAAACTTAAGGATTTCTGTACTATCTAAAACAGTTGCAGGTATAGCAGTCACATACTCAAACATTTCAAATAACTGTATTATATTTCCTCTTCAAAATAATATAAAATGCAATGTAAATGTCTTCTGACTACAGTTTGAATAATGAATAATGAATATAAAGTCCAAAAGCAAAAATACATGCAGCATAAGTTGTATAAAACTAAGGAGTCCCATCAATACGTTTTGGATAGAAAGCAGTCTGCTTTAATTTTAAGATGAGTTTTACATTTAAATAACCATTTGGCTCTAAAATGCTATAACACACTGTAGTGAATACAATGATTCTGCCTTCACCCATATAGTATCTATTCACTCTGGGGGTGGGGGGTCTTTTGCAGGTAAGGGAACTCCTGGAAGAATTTCCCTGTTTCCTTAGAAGAATCACTTGTACAACTGCTTCTTATTCTTTTATTGACTGGTTAACTGACCGAAATCTAGCCCCAGGGTTGCCTTATTCAGTAAGGAGCTAAGGACTAAACACATTTCAACAACTGTGGATAGTAAATTCATTCATTTTATAAGTTTGATAACTGAATAGGGGAACTGTTAAAATCTACTGTTAATATGTTTGCATCTGTACCAGAAATTTCAGCTGTTTAGGTTTTAAAAACTGTAAACAAAAAAAGAGGATGATGAATGAAGATTTCTTTCTAATAAAAGAGCCGCTACCTAAAGCTGCATGAAACTGCAAAGGAAAGCCACTATCACAGACATCACAAAGGACGAGTCACTAATGTTTCTAGCAGAGTAGTCAGCCATGTGTCTGATAATGGAAAAGGCTTGGTTTCATGCAGTTTGCATTCTGTCACTGTTCTTGAGCAACTGGACAATTATCAGTGAAGAGTCAGTTCTTCTGGATGCCTTAAAAGGTCAGATATTGACTTGAAGAACTTTGATGCAGAATTACTCTTAGACTGCACATAACAGTATAACTTGTACACCGACCGAATCCTGTGGTTCCTCTACTGATAACGAGATTGTCAATAGCCATCATAAATCTCCATGAATTTCAATGCATGCATGCCATCTTTATTGTGTGTGAGTGTGTGTGTGTGTGTGTGTGTGTGTGTGTGTGTGTGTGTGTGTGTGTGTGTGTGTGTGTGTGTGTGTGTGTGTGTGTGTGTGAATCCGTCTCTGTGTGTGTCTGTGTTTTTATACAAAAAATACATTTAAAATGAGAGGACTTGCAATGTCAAGTCATGGAAACAGGAAACCGAATAACCAAAAATCCAGAATTACATACGCTATATCTAAGATTGTCATTTCTTGGAATACTCCCTTTTCTTCAGGATATAGTGATCTAGGAATTGGTATATATGTGTGTGTGTATGTAAAAAAAAAATAATATATATATATATATATATATATATATATATATATATATATATATATATATACATGTGTGTGTGTGTGTGTGTGTGTGCGTGCATGCGTGCATGTGTGGTATATCATCATCATCTTTCGGCTGTTCCCATTAAGGGTCGCCACAGTGGATCATCTGTTTCCATTTCTTCCTGTCCTCTGCATCTTGCTCTGTCACACCAACCACCTGCATGTCCTCTCTCACCACATCCATAAACCTTATCTTAAGCCTTCCTCTTTTCCTTTTACCTGGTAGCTTCATCCTTAGCAATGTTTTCTCAATATACTCAGCATCCCTCCTCAGCACATGTCTAAACCAACATAATCATGCCTCTCTGGCTTTGTCTCCAAACCTTCCAACCTGGGCTGACCCTCTAATATACTTATTCCTAATCCTGTCCACCCTTGTCACACCCAGTGCAAATCTTAACATCTTTAACGCTGCCACATCCAGCTCTAACTCCTGCCTTTTTGTCAATGCCACTGTCTCCAACCCATATAACATAGCTGGTATCATTACGCTCTTGTAGACCTTTCCTTTCACTCTTACTGGTACTCGTCTGTCACAAATCACTCCTGACACTCTTCTCCACCCACTCCATCCTGCCTGTACTCTCTTCTTCACCTCTCTTCCACACTCACCATTACTCTGAACTATTGATCCCAAGTATTTAAACTCATCCACCTTCGCCACCTCTACTCCTTGCATCCTCACCATTCCTCTATCCTCCCTCACATTCACACACATATATTTTGTCTTAGTCCTGCTGACCTTCATTCCTCTTCTCTCTAGAGCATATCTCCATCTCTCCAGTTTCCTCCACCTGTTCCCTACTCTGATTACAGATCACAATGGCATCTGCAAACATCATAGTCCACGGGGACTCCTATCTGATCTCATCTGTCAACCTGTCACTCACCATTGCAAATAAGAAAGAGCTCAGAGCTGTTCCTTGATGTAATCCCATCTCCACCTTAAATGCATCCATCACTCCCACAGCAGACCTCACCGCTGTCACACTACCCTCGTACATATCCTATACCACTCTTACATACTTTGCCGACACTCCCAACTTCCTCATACAATACCACAACTCCTCTCTAGGCACCCTGTCATATGCTTTCTCTAAGTCTACAAAAACATAATGCAACTCCTTCTGACCTTCTCTGTACTTCTCCAACACTCTCAGAGCAAACATCATATCTGTAGTGCTCTTTCCCGGCATGAAACCATACTGTCAATCACTAATCATCATGTCCCTTCTTAACCAAGCTTCCACTACTCTTTCCCATAACTTCATGCTGTGACTGATCAATTTAATCCCTCTGTAGTTACTACAGCTCTGCACATCACCCTTATTCTTAAAAATCGATACCAAAACACTTTTTCTCCATTCCTCAGGCATCCTCTTACTTTCCAAAATTTCATTAAACAATCTGGTTAAAAACTCCACTGCCATTTCAACTAAACACCTCCATGCTTCACCTGTATGTCATCTGGACCAACAGCCTTTCCATTCTTCATCCTCTTCTTAGCTATCCTTACTTCCTCCTTGCTGATCCATTGTACTTCATGATTCACTATCCCCACATCATCCAACCTTCTCTCCATCTCATTCTCTTCATTCATCAACCCCTCAAAGTACTCTTTCCATCTGCTCAACACACTCTCCTAGCTTGTAAGTATGTTTCCCTCATTATCCTTTATCACCTTTACCTGCTGCACATCTTTCCCAGCTCAGTCCCTCTGTTTAGCCAATTGGTACAGGTCCTTTTCTCCCTCCTTAGTGTCCAACCTTTCCTGCATCTCTTCATATGCCTAATCCTTAGCCTTCGCCACCTCTCTCTTTGCCATGCAGCTCATCTCCTTATACTCTTGTCTACTTTCTTCATCTCTTTGACAATCCCACTTCTTCTTTGCCATCCTCTTTCTCTGTATACTGTCCTGTACTTCCTCATTCCACCACTAGGTCTCCTTGTCATCCTTCCTCTGTCCAAATGTCATACCAAGCACCTTTCTAGCCATCTCCCTTACTAGCTCTGCTGTAGTTATCCAGCTATTTGGTAACTCTTCACTGCCACCCAGTGCCTGTCTTAACTCTTTCCTGAACTCCACCTCACAATTACCCTTTTCCAATTTCCACCATTTGATCCTTGATGCTGCCCTCACACTCCTCCTCTTCTTGATCACCAACATCATCTTACAAACCACCATCCTATGCTGCCTAACAATACTTTCCCTGGTCACCACTTTACAGTCGCTAATCTCCTTCAAACTGGCCCTCCTACATAAGATATAATCCACCTGTGTGCATCTTCCTCCACTCTTGTATGTCACCCTATGCTCCTCCCTCTTGTTAAAATACATATTCACCACAGCCATGTCCACCCTTTTTGCAAAATCCACTACCATCTGACCTTCTGTATTCCTTTGTTTAACACCATACCTACCCATCACCTCCTCATCCCATCTGTTCCCTTCACCAACATGACCATTGAAATCTGCTCCAATCACCACTCTCTCAGCCTTGGGTACAGTCATCATGACTTCATCCAGCTCACTCCAAAATTGTTCTTTCCCGTCCATCGCACACCCAACTTGTGGAGCATATGCATTAACAACATTCATCATTACACCATCAATTTCCAGCTTCATAAACATCAATCTGTCTGACACACTTTTCACCTCCAAAACACTCTTACCATACTGTTCCTTCAGGATAACTCCTATGCCATTTCTCCTCCCATCCACACCATGATAAAACAATTTGAACCCACCTCCAATACACCTAGCCTTACTCCCCTTCCATCTGGTCTCTTGCACACACAATATATCAACCTTCATTCTGTCCATCATATCAGCTAGCTCTCTCCCTATACCAGTCATACTGCCAACATTCAAAGTTCCGACCCTCACTACCACAGTCCTAGCCTTTCTCCTCTCTTCCTGCCATTGGCCGTGCCTTCCACCTCCTCTCCTCCTTCGGCCAATAGTAGCCCAATTTCTGCCAGCACCCTGTTGGATAACAGTACTGGTGGTTGTCATTGTTAACCCGGGCCTTGACCGATCTGGTATGTAAATATTTACTGGTGTCCGCATGAATAATTTGGCCAAGTTTTATGCCGGATGCCCTTCCTGATGCAACCCTCTCCATTTATCCGGGATTGGGACCAGCACAAAGAAATGCACTGGCTTGTGCATCCCTAGTGGCTAGGTTATTCATATATATATATATATATATATATATATATATATATATATATGCATACACACATACATGGATATATATATATATATATATATATATATATATATATATATATATATATATATATAATATATTGCTAGATATAGATATTTAGGTTTGTGGGGTGCAGGGGGGGCTTGTCCCCTGCAAAAATACATTTAAAGGAGATGACAGATAGTCAGTATTCCTTTTCCTGTATTTTACTTATCTATTTATTTATTCATTTATTTTGCCATTTGTTAACCAGGTATGTCTGACCTAGCCTACGCCCATTTTCAGTAGAGGCCCAGGAGGGAAAAGCCCCAGTAAAAATACAATGAAAACAGAGTAACAGAATAAAATATTATGCACAAGATAAAATATTTTAACACAGAAAAATAAATAAATATACACGGTAACAGTGGCGGCTGGTGACTTCAAATCACAGGGGGGCTGCAGGAGACAGCTGAATGGGTGGGGTCAAGGGGAGGGGGTGTGGTCAAGCAGAAAGGGGAGGAGCTATGCACAAAACCACAAAAAACTAACTTTAATTAAATACGCTGTCCTGGGTGGCAAACCATCATTATGAAAGTCCAATCAAGACAAAAATAAGTGTAGAAGAATAAAAATATTTCAATGCATTGGCTGCATGACAGCTTACTTAATATCTAGATGGAAACAAAAGGTTGTGAGGCATGAAAAATAAATTACTTTTTAAATACATTACTGGAATGCCAGTCAAAATCAAGTATAAGAAAAACCAGAAGCACTCAAGTCAAACCACTTCTCCTTGCACTGCAGTCCTAATTATAATATATTCAGCTTTATTAAAGTACCAAGTAACATGCTGAAAGTAGAAATCTATGTGATGCCCCCACTTGTAAAAATGTTTCTTATCCAAAAAAGACCTGCTGCCTGACAACTTGTTTCATGGGGAAAACATGATAACAGTAAAAAATGAAAAGCAAACAAGAAACAAGCTCAAGATACATTGCTTAAAGGATTACTGTACAGGTTATGGACCACACATGATTGGCATTCTGTTTAGTTTACGGGTAAAGTCTGTAGAGATGACTGGAAGTCTCCAACAAGTGTAATGAGCTTTTTAAAATAATGGAATCCTGTCCTTTAATACCCAAGGCTTATACATTATCTAGTCAAGTATTCTCTGCATGGCAACAACAGAAAGGCTTTCAATGTTGGCAATTCTTTAACAGTATGCTTATTAAAGCTTACTTGCATCTTACGATCTCAGACAAGCTTACCTTATGGTCATTAAAGCATTGCTACTTAAACACAGAGCAACAGGCACTTTGAGTAATAAGCATAAATCAACAGTAGAAAAATATGACAGAAACCAGACCATTCTGCAAAATCAAGGACAGATGAAAAGCCACTGTAGTACTTATGCAGTGTGTCCTCCCCATCCAAGGTAGATACAACTACTCCTTGCCTTGCTTGGACACATCCAGAGTCACTACATGGGGGAGTGGGGTGCAACAAGCATGTCACAATTTGAAATCTCTCTGGCTGACTGTGATGGCCCTGACACATTTGTCATACCTCTCAACCTCAAGAGCAAGAAATCTGGACAAAGCCATACACAGAAGTGGGACAAAGGCCCAACAATAAGGACAATTTTTAAATATTGCTCTAATAAACTTAGAAAGATAATAGAATAGGTCTTGCATTAGTATGAATTTTCTGAAGGGTATAAAATCTGAAACTCAAATGTCTGTCATTTTCTAACTTCAGTCTTTAGTGATGTTACTAATTTGCCAAAAAACACAATTTTATGAAAAATGGACAAAAATGTGATGCAAAAATATAAAATAGACACACAATACAGCTGCTATCTGTCAAAGAAGGGACACTTTAATATTAGTACTGCTACCTTGAGCAGCTGACAAAATATAAAAGAACCTACATGCATTTCAAGTAATCTATAACTTTGATTATTACAGTTATTTCTTAATTGTAAACCCTCCATGTTTTCTTCCAAAATTGCTATTTTGCGGAGGGATTATAAGGGGGAAGAGCAACATTTTGAGCCAAAAATTGGGGACAGTTGAGAGGTTGGCTATGCCTAATTCTATAAAGCAATTTATTTGCATGTACCTCTCAACCTGTTAATGCAGTAAATCTGAACAAGGCCAAATATATTGGGGGCACATATAAACAGTACTAAAATTGCTCTTGTATAAATTGAGACAGTTGATAGAACAGCTCTTACTTTAACATGCATTTTTCTGAAGGTTATGAAGTCTGAAACTTAGAGTGACTTCTGGCAAATCATTTAGGAATTAAAACTACAAATTTTATGAACAACAAACCAAAAATAAGAAGCAAAAATCTATTCATTCTTTGAAAATCTGGACAGTTGGGAGGTATAGTTCAGCTGGGCCTGTCTGAGTTTGCTGCCCTTCCCCTGACAAAATAATGGTTGAATGGAGCCTCTGCAGCCATTCCAATGAACCATTATACTTGGCTATTTCACTCCATTTACCATAAACACTAATGTGCATACTGCTTTACTTCTATGATGAGTTGGACTTCATTTGAAAGTTTTATTTTGTATTTTACAGCACAAACACTAAGTCATCTGTTAAACAAAGCAATGCAGTCTCACAATGAAAACTTAGCATTAAAACTTCTCTGCCCTTGAAACTCACATTCATTGAAACAGCATTGAAACCCACATTCAAAGAAAATACATTTTGCCAGTGGCAGATAAAGATTAATTTTGGGCTGTTTTTGAATCATAGGCTCCTTGCATATGAAACATACATGTGCTCTTTGATACACCTTCCTCATTGTACTAAAATTATATTCCTTGTACAATACAGTACACTTGTTACAGGGTGTTTTAAATTTGTTTTGAACATTTTTCCAGTAAGCAATAAAACAAACCATATGCACCCATAATGGCAAAACTGCCCAGTTGAGAACATTTATCATAAAAAAGTCTACTCAGACTTCCACAGTCCACCATTATTAGTAAATATACACAATTCTACAGTCCACCATTATTAGTAAATATGCACAATTCCACAGTCCACCATTATCAGTAAATATGCACAATTCTACAGTCCACCTTTATCAGTAAATATGCACAATTCTACAGTCCATTATCAGTAAATATGCGCAATCTCTGAAGTCAGTCATCTAAATAATTCCACATTAAAGAAATCTGTAACTAATGAAGCGGTTGATGCTAGCAATCACCTTTATATTTCATGGTTTCATCGAAAAATAAAGTGTCTGTTGCCCCTCAGGAATAAATTGCCTATATTACATTAAAAAAATGATAAGCTAGTAATAATATTGCAAGAGGAAATGGATGGCAAACTGATAATGAACTCCTAGTTAGTATCTTCACCAAGGAGAACATTCTCAGTACGGCAGCATCTACCCCTTGTGGGAGTAGAACCCACAACCCTCTGCATCAAAATCAAGTACACAGCCTGTTGTGCTATAGTATTAACTTAGCAAAGCACTAAACTTCTATTCCCCTGCAGCTCTCAGTTCCTTGTAAAATCTACTCAATACTCAACTGCATCTCAACTTCGCAGCTCAAGAAAACTGGAAAAAGCCAAAATGTATTGGGGGGGGGGTCAAAAGCCCAAAAACAGGGACACATTAAACATCGCTTGTATAATCTTGGAAAGTTGCTAGAATAAAATGTTGTGTTGCCACCATATATTTTACTGCCAAGGTCCCTGAGCAAAAAACAGTCAGAGTAACATACCACTACGCCACATCAGCTGCTTTGTAAAAGAGAGGAAGACTGAAACTTAAATGGCTATCATTTAGTGAATTCAGTTCTCACCATAGCTGTCAACCTCTTAGTACAAAACACCTGGACAAACCCAGTAATGAGGGAATACAGCCCTCAAACATATTCAGTGAATTCAGTTCTTGCCATAGCTGTCAACCTTAGCACAAAAACCTGGACGAAGCCAATAATGGGGGAATACAGTCCCAAAAATAGGGACAAATTTAAAATATTCATCTTATAAACTTGAAAATTGCTAAAAAAAAAGGTTGTGCTACTATGTATTCTGAAGAACATGAAGTTGGAAATTCAAATGCCGGTCAATTTTACTGCGGACAGAACAAAAACAATTTTCAGCAGAGACGCAGGGATTAAAACTGCAGACACGTCTTTGTAAAATGGCAGGGCACCAGAGCAAATCCACACAAACACAGGGAGGAGATGCAGACTCCACACAGAAGCCACCCCAACCAAGAATCAAACCAGAAAACCTGTAGCTGTGAGGCAACAATACTACCACTGCACCATCAATTATGCAAGGGAGTAAACATTCAGAAACCTGAAGTCTGAAATTCAAATGCCTGTCAATTTTACTGCGGACAGAACAAAAACAATTTTCAGCAGAGACGCAGGGATTAATACTGCAGACACGTCTTTGTAAAATGGCAGGGCACCAGAGCAAATCCACACAAATACAGGGAGGAGATGCAGACAGAAGCCACCCCAACCAAGAATCAAACCAGAAAACCTATAGCTGTGAGGCAACAATACTATCACTACACCATCAATTATGCAAGGAATTAAACATTCAGAAACCTGAAGTCTGAAATTCAAATGCCTGTCAATTTTACTGCGGACAGAACAAAAACAATTTTCAGCAGAGACGCAGGGATTAAAACTGCAGACACATCTTTGTAAAATGGCAGGGCACCAGAGCAAATCCACACAAACACATGGAGAAGATGCAGACTCCACACAGAAGCCACCCCAACCAAGAATCAAACCAGAAAACCTATAGCAGTGAGGCAACAATACTACCACTGCACCATCAAATATGCAAGGAATTAAACATTCAGAAACCCTTAAGTCTGAAATTCAAATGCCTGTCAATTTTATTTAACATTTTTTAATCAGGACAGTCTGACTTGGAACAAATAAACAATTTTCAGCAGAGGCCCAGGAAGAAATAATGCAGACATGTCTTTGTAACATGGGAGGACACAAAAGCAAACCCACACAAACACAGGGAGAAGATACAGACCCCACAAAGAAGGAACCCCAGCCAAGAATCAAACCCAAGAACCTACAGCTGTGAGGCAACAATGCTACTACTACACCATCAAATATCAAGCACTGCAACATTTACAAACCACAGATATTATGAGGAACAGATCAGATCGAATATGAGGCAAAAATCTGAAATTTTTTTACAAATGGTGGTGGGTAGGGAACTCAAGTCTTTAACACTTGCATACAGGGTACAGGGTTTAAGCCTGAGGTATTCCCTACCACACCACCATAAGCACCTGGGGCATTTTCACACACACACACACTCTCTCTCTCTCTCTCTCCAATACACAAACTCCAGTAAAAGCATAAGCACCATACACACAAATAAAGGTAAAAAGCACCATAAACATTGTAAATTAAAGGTAAAAAGCACCATACACTTACCTGAATATATCCAGCTAACGTGGAAAGCCCGACGAGATCCTAATGCTCCTTCCCGAGTCCTGCTGCTGCTCTTGCAGTCTGGATGTGACCCATGCGCATAGACTGACATTAGTCGGGACTACTGCGCATGCGCGAAGTCCGCGAATTTTATTTTGAGGGGGCTGCAGTCCGGCAGCCCGATGCCACGAGCCGCCCCTGCATGGTAAATTCCCATTGTAACAAGGGACTTTAAATGCATGGTAAACACAGATTGCGTGTTAAAAAAATAGTATGATGTATATGACAAACATTTCAACAATACTACTGAACTGACAAAATGTGATGAAGAACGCCAATGCCACGATGTCTTGAGACACCAAAACATCCTTTATAAAACCATAATTCACTGTAGTAGAGACTGCAAAAATCTCCACTGACAAAAACCACAGTTGATCATTCTAAAATAGTAAAAACCGATGATTTAATGTGATATAAGATCCAACAAGTTCAGTGCTTTCACCCGCTACATTACGGGTTTCATCAGAACAATACTCCAAGTAACTCTTGCCATTTAAATAAGTATTTTGGTGCCAAAAAAGTTACCATTTAAAGTAGCACATCCATTAAAAAAGACTGAAACCGTCCTAATGAATAAATGGAATACATGTCAAGTCCTATCAATAATCTACATAAACATATTTAATTTATACAAATCTATTTTATAAATAATACTTTAGTCCTAAATTACCATATTAAAAAATGATATTAAAAAATCACCCTTATAGAATACATTATTGATTAGTGGCCTCAATTATTTGTATATATCTTGATTTAGATACAAAATATAATTGTAAACTAACAGGCAATATTCAGCAGGAGCTTGATGGTGATGTAATCGTTAAGCCCTGGCGGTCTGGAAGCGTTGGTGTATAATTGCCACAAACTTCCTTGTATGATAATATACCTTTATAATCTCCCCCTCTAGGGTCTATTTGAATGGTGTCCAGTATAGCAAATTTGAAATTGTGTCTGTCTCCACACTTCTTTACATGCTTATATAAGGCATTGTTTTCATCCTTCATCCTTATACTATACAAATGTGCATAAATACGCTTGTTGAAATTCCTCTGTCTTTTCTATGTTAAATTCTGAACACACAGTACACTTAGCTAGGTATATTAACAATTTAGAATTACAATTACTCTGCTAAAATCTGATGTTAGACCTATTCACATTGTCTAAGGTAATTCCCCCTTCCTCATTAATAGCATAACACTGATTACAACTTCCACATTTTTTAGTATAATTATTAGATGGGACTTTAAATATTTGACCTCTTTCAGGATAGTTCTAAATATTGCGTCCCACTTTGTTGACAAATTTGGGTTGAGACCCTAATATATTGGCTATATCATAATCTGCTAAAATTATATTCCAGTTATTGACCATTATATTCTTTACTTTTGCGGCATGTGGACCATACTCCAAAACACATGCTCTACTGAATTTTGCTCCTGTACTTGTAAACCTCTCCTGATGAAATGGGACAATGTCTTTGTTATAATAATTATAACCTAATAAAGGGGCGTATTTTTTCCCCACTCATTAATAACTTGCTTACTCACATTTTTCATCATATTCTTGTCATAACTTCTATCTCTGAATAGAGAGGTAATGCATGACACTTCTTCTAACATCTCTGAATGTAATGATGTCATTCTTATGACTCGTATGAGTTATCCTTTATATATATTAGTTAGTAATTCCCTAGGATGGTTACTTGAATACTCCAAGTAACCACTGGAAAATGTATTTTTCCTGTATATTTGAGATTTGAAATTTCCTTCTCCTTTTGAAACATAAGTATCTAAATAAGATATGCCTTCATAACTACTAGATGATGTAAACTTTAAGTAGTCATTACTATGATTAATATATTCCAAACATTTTTCCAGCATAGTAGGACTGTCGCCCCATAAAATATAGATGTCATCAAGAAAACGGGAATAGTATTTTATGTATTTTATTACAACATTTCAACAATGAGTGAAGAGGAAGGAAGGAAGAAAATATGGAAACAGTCAGTGCTGGTGAAAGAAAGAGAAATAGCTAAAAGAGCACAGAGTATAGGGAAGACGAGTTCAGAATGCAATGGAATAGACTGTTATAATCAGAGTAGATTGAGAAAAGTGAAAGTGAAAGAGAAGATCCCAGATTCATGAACAGTGAACCGTCCTAATGAATAAATGGAATACATGTCAAGTCCTATCAATAATCTACATAAACATATTTAATTTATACAAATCTATTTTATAAATAATACTTTAATTATTGGAAGAATAGTCTATTCTTGCACGGACTGTTCCATGTAGGAATACAACAGCAGCGCACCCTACATATTAATGAGGGCATGCTGCGCTGCTGTATTCATACACCTACATGATCTGTGTACGAGTGCAGGGGGCGTGTATAAGTCCTGCCTGGACACTTAAACATGCCCCCTGCACTCAGAAAGTGCCGTATGGCATGCTCAAACAAGGAAGTAGCATAATATTGGAGCCTGGCTCTAATATTATGCATTATTTTAATGTCCACAGACACTGAAATGTAAAACTGAACATGTCAGTGTCTGTGGGGACTGAAATAATAAAAAAAAAGTAAGCACACAATCCCTAAGAAGTAGCCCGCACAGTACATGACTGTCCCCAGAATGGCTAGATCCCTGCCCCACATGCCTGCAACCTGTTGATAAATATATGCAATAATTTAAAATTTCTTCTTTATTTTTTTATAATAAAAAAGAAAGTTTAAGTAAAGCACTGTGGGTTTGCGAGTGTTTTGTTCAGCCCAGCTTAAATGCTGTTTGAGAGTCAAATAGAATTGTGAAAAAAAAATCCTTGCTGTTGATGTAGTATAGTGGTTAGATCTCCATTTTAGTGTGCAGGACATATATGGTTTGAATCCCAGCTGTAGACAGCCAATTTATTTTATGTGTGGAAGCAGTTGTAAATTAATTTTTATGAATTGGAATTATATTTGTAAGTCATATATTTCATGTATGGTAGTGTAGGGCTGGGAAAATGCTATATGGAAATGTAAAAAATGTTTGTATTTATTTTTTAAATAATTGTTTGCGGCCAGCTAAGCCTGCCACAGCTCTCCTGAAACTAGCAAATGATTGCTTAAGCATGAAAATATAAGCAATCCTTAGCAACTGTAAGCTTTGCTTAGCTGGTTTAAGCCTTGCTAAGTGGATTTGCACAGAGCTAAGCATAGCTTAGCATATTTGAAAATTGGCCAATCACGGAAAAGTGTGGGAAAATGGCCTTATTTAAACCGCACAGGTGGGAATACAGCCATATCTCTTTGAGTCTGATCAGGGCAGCAACAATGTCAGGTGTAGGAGTGCAGAGTGTTCGCTTTCAGGTGCAACGCTGAGGCATCCAGGAGTCCAGGGTCTCCCAGTACAAAATGGAGGCCTGGGACCATCTGGCAGTGATATCACCAGTGCCACTGGCATTCCCTGAGCAGGTGAGCAGGTGCGTCATCATTATGACGACCTAAAGCATAGGAGGGGTGAGCTCTTGACCCAGTGGATCCAAGAGGCACGAGTGGAGGAGGTCACAGAAGTTTGTAAGTATCCAGTTTGTATATTTGAAAATAATTATTTAAAAATTGTATATGTCACTGTACAGGTTTGCTTATTGTGTGTTCTTTCCCCATACTGCTGCCGCTGAGAGGCTGCGAACATTGATGCCCATGCACAGCGCTTGGTCCAACTGTGTCGAAAATTTTGTGAGTGCAGAAATATTCATAATATCTGCTGTAATAAATCAGAAATAGTAAAGGTAGTACTGTCTGTATATATAATTGTGCTCTAACTGTACTGAATAAATGCATGTGTCAGGCTGCCAGAGTGAGAACTCAGTAGTGCCAGCTGCTATGTAATGCAGAGTTTTGTAGCAAACAAGGCACAACTGAGGAGAGGAAGAGTAGGATATGTATTAGGCTGTCTGAACGAACCTGCTAAGAAACTGCTATGTCAAGACTACTGTAACAGTTACAAATGAGAAGTGGTAATCCTGTACAAATCATGCAGTAATACTAACTGGATTTCTGAGTTATAGAAAGTGTTGTTATGTCAAAAATAATAAAGCTGTCTACCAAACTGTTGTCTTTCATTTGTCTTCTATCTGAAAAGTACAATTGTGTAGCAGTGCAGTAACTGAGGTGAAGTGATTTAGCACTGTTTGTCTGCATAGTTCAAAGTGTGGATCTGAAATGACTGACAAAATGCAAAATAAAATATTTTCTTCAATAATGTGCTGTACTGTGTTCCTGCCAGGATTGCCTTGTGTTAACCTTTGCATTTCAGCTGTATGTAGTCCTGAATGTACAGGAAAGTGTGAGACACTAACAGGCGCAGACTGCAAAAGTAGAGTGTGTTGACTTGATTCTAAATTGAAGTATGTTTCATTAAAATGTTCAAATGTCTAGTTTTAATAATCTGCTCATATTGTGTAAACAGTAACATCAACAGTTTTTTGCTCTGATTTTTGTTGTAGGTATTATGGAAAACAAATAAAAAGGCATTTGATTAAAAAAAGAAGAGTGTGTAGAAAAGTATGTACTAGACAGAAATAACACAACTGACAGACACCACTTAACCCAGGAGCTCAGTCTGATAAGCGCTAGGTTTGTAATTCCTTTTTGCACACACACACACCACAGTTCGAATCCAGGGACTGCTGCTAACATGTCTTTCTAGTTCTACAGCTGTAAACTTGAATATTAGTAGAAACACTAATCTATTGTGAACATATATTTTCCCCAATGGTAAAGAAATATTTGTAGAAGCAGTATGAAGGGTATATGTATGAAATGTGTGCAAATGTTTTGTTGAGCAGCCCCAGTCCTACAAATAGAAGCAGGCTAGCCATCTACACTATGCAGTCTGGACAATACAAGCCTCTCAAGTGTCACACTGTCATGGATAGTTTCCCCTGTTGCCAAGAAACCTGCACCCAGATGACATCACAATACAAGTATGCCAAAAGCACACTTACAGAACAGCAGGACAGGGAACACATTGTTTCTTGTACCAGTAAGTATGACAGGTATGAGTCCCTATACTTATGTACGTGGAGTTGTCATACCTTGCCCTGTAGTACTCCAGGTGCAGATATGTACAGGTGTGTGCATGCTGTAGTAGCTCCATGGCCCAGGTAGAGGCTAAGGGAGGGCAGAACTGTAGAGTATTGAACAGTAGTATACTGATAAATATCACTGAATGCAGTTGTTAATGGAATTATTTTCTTTCCCCCCACCAATCATCTGCTCCAATAATTGCACAAAATGTAATATGATTATGCTGTTACCAAAACTTACTGTTGGAACCTTTGTTCCATATTGGTTATTATTGTGACACCCGTGCACTGGCCCAGCAATCAAGGACCTTCAATCCTCAACACTAACACCAGTGAGGGGAGTCCATATAGGGAAAGGATAATAAATATACACACAGTAAAGGAAAATTTCCATTAAGAGCACATAGAGATCGCAGTCAGTCTGGGGCTGGTTTCTCCCTTTCTCTACAGGTCCCCAATAAGACTCCCCACTGGCACAGCTATAGGGTCCAGATCTCAGCCTAGTGGACAAGCTAAAACCTCCAGCACCCTCTCTATCCAACCAGTGTTTTGTGTCCCTGCTCAAGTAGCTGACACACACACACACACACTTTGAGATAAGAGTTATATACAACCACACAGACACTCCTGGGGAAGGCTGACACAGGCTCTCTAGCTGTGCTCCTTTTCTGGCCAGTCTAAAAGGTAGTACCAGCTGCCACCATCCACTAATATCAGCTACTTGAGGGTCCTTCTGAAAGGGTGTCCAATTATTACTGTGCGATATTATTATCCAAATGGTAAGTGTGACTGCATGGTCAAGGCTTATTAGAGTGACTTGGTACATTATCACTATATAAATTCAATGTATTCTACAGCTTAAATTAACTCTACATAAAGCAGCCACAGTTGAAAGGTTTAAAAATATTTAATAATAAATAATAAAAATACAAGACAATACTTCTTACTACACAGTGCTAGTCAAGAATTCAGAGATCACAGAGAAATACTTAAAATAATAACATAGAAAAGTTCTAACATCAGTACAGAAAAACACTTAGTCTAATCTTCCTAATTCCTAGCTATTTCTAAGAGAAAACACAGTTCTAAATAACTTACATATAGAGCAAAGCATTGCTGGTGATGTTGGATGTTCTCAAGACAAAATGCTCTGAGCTCTTTAATTCTCTCACTTTAAATTGATAACACAGTGACATCATTCTTCACACTTCTCTGGTGTTCCCAGGCTAACAGAAACTACATTTACATTCTTTACTCCTGATCAGAAATTAGAGCAATAAAGGACATTTATACATACAAATTCTAGCCATTAATTCTGGCCGCAAAATAATAGGCAAACTTCCTTCATGTAGACGTATCGGCTTCACATTTTGACATCAAAGACAGTCATAAAATGCTTGACTTAGCTTTCTTACAGCAGAGTACACTGTTGTTACATTTTTGCAGTTCAATATCCAATGCAGTCTTTTCACATTTAAGAGAACAATGCTCTGGCTTACATTAATATTTACAAATGACAGAATTATCTACAAAAGTCTATCTGGATAGGCTGCCAGCCTTCACCTATCTTCACACATTTCCCTCCCTGGAGAACTCAAGCTAGTTTTTCAAGTGACCCTTGAGAAACGTTGCTTGAGAGGGTTAGGTGTACCTGAGTATACATTACCCCCTTCCCTGTCTTGAAAACCCATCTGTGTTGGCATTCCTAATCCCAGTGTGGTGCTGCACTGACATATCATATGCTTGCAATCCTAGGCTCCATCTTAGCAAATTGGTATTTTGCTGTCTGGCTCTGTTCTTCTTTGTCAGGTCTGTGAGGGGACCAGCTATGGTTCTATAACTGGGAACAAACTTTCTGTACTACCCTGCTGTCCCTACGAATGCCCTCACCTGCTTTTTGGTAACAGGTGCAGGCCATGCCTGAATGACTTCTACTTTGGCAGGTTCTGGCCTGATCTTAGCACTCCCCACTCTATGTCCCAGGAAGGAGACCTCTGCCATACCCACCTTTCATTTGCTTAGCTTAATGATCAACCCTGCCCTCTGTAGTCTGCCCAGCACCTCCCTGACATGTTGAAGGTGCTCTTACCAGGAAAGCTGTAGATGGAAATATCATCTAGGTAAGCAAGGGCAACCCTTCTGCTCCTGCTAGGATATGGTCTACCAGCCTCTGGAATGTTGCTGGGGCATTTTCCATCCCAAAAGGCATCTTTGTGAACTCTTACAAGCCAAAAGGAGTCACAAAGGCTGACCTCTCTCTAGCACTAGGAGTCAAGGGCACCTGCCATTAACCCTTGGTAAGATCAATAGTTGTAAGATACTTAGCCCCACCCAGCTGTTCTAGGGCCTCATCTGTCCTAGGCATAGGGTAAGTATCTGACTCTGTGTGACTATTTAATTTCCTGTAGCCACATAGAACCTAGTGCTGCCATCCTTCTTTTGCACCAACACCACTGGGTAGGCCCAGGGACTGTTGGACTATTGAATCACCCCTAGTTCCAACATCTCTTGTATCTCCTGCCTCAGAGTCTCTTTCATTCTCTCAGGCACTCCATAAGGGGCCTGCCTAATAGGCCTTTGGGGTCCTGTATCCACCTGGTGCTGCATCAGGTGGGTGCACCCTGGTTTCCCAGTGAACATGTCCCCAAACTCCTGTAACACTTCTAGGATTTCTTGAACGTGGGTAGGAGATAGCTGCTGGGACATTGCTAACACTTCCACTGAGGTGTCAGTCTGAACCTCCCTGAAGATCTCCCTCAGACTCCTCCTGCAATCCACTGCAAATGCTCAGCACAAGGGCCTCCCTATCATGGTAAGGTTTCATCATGTTAATATGGTACAGTTTGTACCCCTGCCTCCTGCCCTAGCAATTCCACCATGTAGTTAACATCACTTACCTTTCTTACCACCATGTAGGGTTTCTCCCAAGATGCTTGCAGCTTGTTGTGTCTGACATGAGTGGGAACCATTACCTGCTGCCCCACAGCATACTCTCTAGCTCGAGCATTCCTGTCATACCACACCTTTTTCTGTTGTTGGGCTTCTGCCAGGTTCTCTTGGGCCAAGCCCATACATTCACTGAGCCTTGTCCTGAGGTTTAGGACAAATGCCACAACAGACTCCTTGTGAGGTTCACACTCACCTTCCCACTCATCTCAAATTAAATCTAGAAGTCCCCTCACCCTATACCCATTCAACAACTCAAAGGGTGAAAAACCTGTGGATTCCTGGGGAACCTCTCTGTAAGCAACCAACAGATGAGACAAATATTTGTCTCACTCCCTCTTGAACTGGACTGCAAATGCCTGTAGCATGGATTTGATTGTAGAGTTTAACTTCTTAACAAAACCATTAGTCTGGGGATGGTAGGCGATGGTTGTCAGGTGCTTTACCCCACAGGGCTTCCACCGACAAACGAGCAGGACTGACATAAAATTGGCACCTCTGTCAGTCAGTATTTCTTTTGGGAAATCTACCCTGCTAAAAATCTCTAACAAAGCATTTGCCACCTTTTCTGCTTCAATGGAGAACAGAGCCACTGCCTCAAGGTATCTTGTAGCATAATTCACTACCACTAGGATATACATTTTCCCTGTGGAACTTGGGGTACTCAGAGGCCCCGCAATATCCATAGCTATCCTCTGAAATGGCTCTTCAATCACAGGCAAAAGCATCAAAGGAGCTCTCACCTTGTATCCTGCATTGCCTACCTTTTGGCACTGCTCACATGTCCTGCAGTACTCTATTACATCTCTGGAAATTCCAGAGCAATAGAAATTCTGCATAATATGTCTCTTTGTACATTTGATGCCCATATGACCTGCAAAGAGAATTCCATGGGCTAAGGCTAGAAGTGCCAGATGGTAGGCTCTAGGTGCTGCCAACTGCTGTACCCTCTCACCTTCTAGCCATCCCTCAGGGGTACACTCTCTATAAAGTAACACTTTGTCCCAGTATACAGATACTCTCTTCCCTTGAGAATCAGGCACCTCCCTAGCTACCTGCCTCAGGCCTTGCAATGTAGGATCTGAGAAATGAACCTGTCTCAACTCTCTCTTTGTAACCCTATCCAGCATCCCTTCCACAAGAAGTCTGGCATCCTCTGACAGTGGTGCCTCACTGTCAGCCTGGATTCTACTACTCACCTCTACCTTTGCAGTCACTCTTTCCAAGGGAACATCAGTACCCACAAGCAGCTGTGGCTCACACTCAGTCTCACTGCTACAGAGTAGCTCCCTCCCTGAAGAAACCACCACACCAGTCCTGGCTGCAAGTATGCTGTCTGTCTGGGTCTCCCCAGGCTACCAGACCTACATGCTTGTCTCCTAGACTGACTGCATGTAACGGCATAAACACATGGTACTGCCTCATCCAAATCCTTCTCTATAAGGACATCTGCAGGATAGTAGTGCAGTACCCCTGTTATCTCAAGACAACCTACTATTGGCAGTTTGATTTTCCCACTTACTGGCTTTCTCACCTTTTTTTTCCCACCTTGCCTCCATGGATATCTGCATGTCACATGTCCCCGCTGGTTGCAATTAAACCATTTAACCCTAAATCATGGACATGTATCTAGACTAGTGACTTCACCTGCTTCTGGCAGATTTTGTTGGGGCAGCCTGTGCTGCCCACCATGGATTCTCTTAGATCCATGAGCAGTACTGGGGGTCCCTTTCCTTTGCTTGCTAGGTATAGTTCTCCCTTCTTCCCCAACTCATCTAAATAGCACATTGTCTATCAGCTAACCAGATCCTCAGGTCCTCGGGCAAAGAGCTATGGGCTTGTTTCCTTACCAAAAGGTCTATCAGCCCTTCAGAACTGATGACCTGACATCCACTTACCCACCTATGAAAATAAGGGCTCAGTTCAGCAACATATTCACACAAACTTTCACCTGCCTTGCATTTATGCTCACGAAACATTTCTTATACATTTCAGGTGTCAGCTTAAACAACTCTAACAAACAGTTTTTAACTGTAGTATAATTAAAACATTCATAATCAGCAAGTTTAGACAACACAGTTACAGCTTTACCATGGAATAAGGGGGTCAGGAACTGTAGCCAGAGCCTTTGGTCAACATCATACTGTTTACATACCCTCTCAAGCATATGAATGAAACTATCAAAATTATCCCTCTCTTTAAACTGCGGAAGAAATTTAATGACCTTTTGTGCTTCTGGGGTCCAGTTACTCCCTTCCCCATTACCTCAATGACTCTGGCAAAGAGTCCGCATCTCCTTCTCATGCAGCCTCTGCCTCTCCTTTTCCAAAGCTTCCAAGCATAGCAGTTTCTCATTCTCCTCAGCCTGTATACGTTTCAGTCTCTCAGCTACTTCTATTTCCAAATGCCTGGCATCCAACTCAAGTCTCTTTAGCTCCAGCTGGATTTGTAAGTCCTCTGCAGAAAGGTTGAGCTGTCCATTCTCTGAATGTGGTACATATCCACTGCCAGTCTGATCATCCTCTTGGTTGCTGTTTTCTGATGCAGCTGTGACCAAAGCTGCAATCATGTCTGCCTTAGTCAGGTTTCCCTGCACCAGTCCCCTAGCCTAGCACATCTCAGCCAGCTGAGTCCTTGTCAGCTTTCCGTACTCCTCTGCTGACATGCTGCCTGCTCTCCCTGAAGAACTTAGCTAATAAAAGAAATCAACAATTGTGACCTGAACTCTGAGTATTCACTGCATGGCTGATTTAGAGTACAAAACATATTCAGTGATCACTGTACACAAGCTACAGGAATTCACACTAACCTCACCACTACAAGCCAATTAGTATTTGCCAACCAATTAATATGTGGTGTGGACATCCCACAACTGTCAAAAAATTAATATGCGACACCCGTGCATTGGCCAAGCAATCAAGGACCCTCAGTCCTCACCACTAACACTAGTGAGGGGTGTCCATATATGATTCTCCTTGAAGGCTTTGGGCCGAGACGTCAGAGATACAGAATTTGTGCTTTTAATAAATCCTGGTGGAACTTGTTCCTGTTGTTTGTTACTACTTTTTTGGCTCCTGTTGTTCCAGCTTTGTGTCCATATATATAGAAGGGATAATAAATACACACACAGTAAAGTACAATTTCCCTTAAGAGTGCACAGAGATCACAGTCAGTCTGGGGCTAGTTTCTCCTTTTCTTTTTATGTCCCTAATAAGACTCCCAACTGGCACAGCTATAGGGTCCAGATCTCAGTCTAGTGGGCAAGTTAAAACCTCCAGCACCCCCTCTGTTCAGCCAATGCTTCATGTCCCTGTGCAAGTAGCTGACACACACTTTGAGATAAGAGTTCTATACAACCACACAGACACTCCTGGGGAAGGCTGGCACAGGTTCTCCAGTTGTGCCTCTTTTCTGGCCAGTCTAAAAGGTAGTACCAGCTGCCACCACACACTAATATCACCTACTCAAAGGCCCTTCTGAAAGGGTGTCCAATTATTAATGTGTGATATTATTATCCAAATGGTATGTGTGACTGAACGGTTAAGGCTTATTACAGTGACTTGGTTCAGTATCACTATATACATACTACGAATACAGGCAGCAACAACTCAGGAACAAACAGATGGAAGAAAATGGAAACTGCTCGTACACCAGGACAGTATACTCCAAACGTTTAATGAAAAAACACAAACAATTCCAGGTTAAGCGCTTTCGACTGTATCCCAGTCTTCATCAGAACAATGCAATGAAAGAGCTTGTGATATATATATCCAAATTACTACAATGAAGTAATAGAATAATTAAAGAAATTAATGGAAAAAAACGCCAAAATATTTAAAGAAACATGGTCATTCTCCATATAAAATCTGTCCTATTCAGATACTTATAAAACAAAACACTGATGTTGGAATAAATTACATACATACAGTAATATGTGTAAATGTGAATACTAATAATGTAAAAATTACAAACTATTCTATTATCTAAATGCACAATACTAATACAATTTCATCTAAATATGCTGCTTATAACATGATGAAATATTGAATAATAAAATAATTGAGTAAATTGAATTAAAAAACATGCCAGTGTATATGTCCATATCATATACCACATATCTATTATTTAATTAAAAAGTATAGTTAAAAAATATAAAAAAAATATATATACTGTGAAGCATCTCTGAACTGTGAAATGGAAAACCCTATTTATTAATCTAAAGCTAGAAAAGGTTTAATGCTAATAAAATCATTGTGACCGGGTGGTCTCGTAGAGTCTGTAAGGATCTGCCATTTACTCTCACACAAAGACAATCTCATTTTCCAGTCACCTCCAAAAGGTACAGTCTCCACCTGTTCAATAATAGAGAATAGGAAGCTATGTTCATTTCCCTTCTCCGATATATGCCTATATAATCATTTTTAGAATCTTGTTTTCCTATTTTGTAGAGGTGCTCGTAGATACGTCTGTTTAACTGTCTCTCTGTCTTCCCTATATAGTGTGCGTTACATTTGGTGCAGACCGCCAGGTATACGACCTGCTTGGTTTTGCAATTACCTTTCCTACAAATAATGGTGGTGTGGCATATGTCATCCAATTTGATGGTGCTATTCAAATTGATGAATTTGCATTGTTTGCAATTGCCACATCTCACTGTGCCTTTACCAGTCTCATGTGTTGACTTATTGTTATCACCTCTTTCCAGAAGCCTTTTCATATTTGGAGCAGTCCTATACACACATCTGGGTTTCGCTCCCAATATATCTTCCATACCCATGACCATGAGTGACCTCCAATGTCTTTCTAAAATGTCCTTTATAATAAACGTATTTGGAGTGTACATGAGTATGCATACCCTACCTAGTGATTCAATATGTGTCCCCTCCTGCTTAACAAATTTGTAGGAACCTAATAGGGGTTTGTATAAATTACCCCATCCTTTCTGTACATAACTAATAGTCTCCTTGACCATTTGTTCTGGGTATGCTCTACTCATAAACATTTCCTTAATGATGTTTAGTTCCTTGTCCAAAATCTGTTTGTTAGATGACATTCTTGCTGCACGAATAGTTTGCCCTTTGATCACATTTTTGAATATATAAGGAGGGTGATTACTACTATAATGGACGTAATCATTACAAAACGTAGGTTTTCTGTATATACTAGAAGTAAACCCCCAAGTGTCATGACTTAACAGAACATCCAGAAAGGAAATTTCTTTGCAACTGTATTGATGTGTGAATTTTAGAAAATCGACAGTGTTATTTAAATATGTCATGAATTCATGTAATCTGTCCACAGACGACTTCCACAAAATAAAAATGTCGTCAAGGTACCTAACATATAAACCAATGTCTTGGAAAAATACACTCTTAAACACATGTTCGGATTCCCACTCAGCCATGACCAAGTTCGCGAAGATGGGAGCACAAGCTGCTCCCATCGCCACTCCCTTGGTCTGCCTGAAATATTCTCCTTGAAAGGAAATGAAGTTGTAATCCAACACAAGTGACATCATGTCACATATTAAGCTGACTTTCTCCCATGAGAACTCTGTGTAGTGTATTAAACTTCTTTCGAAGTATTCCAATCCCTCTGTCTTAGGGATACTGGAGAAAAGGTCAATGACATCCACTGTCAAAAAAATCAGATTGGTGTTCCAAATGTCATTGGTTAGTATACCTAAAAACCTCCATTATCTCATTGACAATAGGATATCTAACGATACCTATTCATACGTGAAAGTTGACCATCCGGTGTTAGCAAAGATGGTAGGTATCCCCAAGATACATAAATCTGTTGAACAGCCCCCTTTTCGACCAATTGTGTCAGGATCTAGGTCAAAAACCTTAAACATAGGGAAATTGATCGACAGATGGCTCAAGAATGTATATGACAACACCCCCCACATTATCAAGGATTCTTGGAGGTTTTTAGGTATACTAACCAATGACATTTGGAACACCAATCTGATTTTTTTGACAGTGGATGTCATTGACCTTTTCTCCGGTATCCCTAAGACAGAGGGATTGGAATACTTCGAAAGAAGTTTAATACACTACACAGAGTTCTCATGGGAGAAAGTCAGCTTAATATGTGACATGATGTCACTTGTGTTGGATTACAACTTCATTTCCTTTCAAGGAGAATATTTCAGGCAGACCAAGGGAGTGGCGATGGGAGCAGCTTGTGCTCCCATCTTCGCGAACTTGGTCATGGCTGAGTGAATCCGAACATGTGTTTAAGAGTGTATTTTTCCAAGACATTGGTTTATATGTTAGGTACCTTGATGACATTTTCATTTTGTGGAAGTCGTCTGTGGACAGATTACATGAATTCATGACATATTTAAATAACACTGTCGATTTTCTAAAATTCACACATCAATACAGTTGCAAAGAGATTTCCTTTCTGGATGTTCTGTTAAGTCATGACACTCGGGGGTTTACTTCTAGTATATACAGAAAACCTACGTTTTCTGATGATTACGTCCATTATAGTAGTAATCACCCTCCTTATATATTCAAAAATGTGATCAAAGGGCAAACTATTCGTGCAGCAAGAATGTCATCTAACAAACAGATTTTGGACAAGGAACTAAACATCATTAAGGAAATGTTTATGAGTAGAGCATACCCAGAACAAATGGTCAAGGAGACAATTAGTTATGTACAGAATGGATGGGGTAATATATACAAACCCCTATTAGGTTCCTACAAATTTGATAAGCAGGAGGGGGGCACTATTGAATCACTAGGTAGGGTATGCATACTCATGTACACTCCAAATACGTTTATTATAAAGGACATTTTAGAAAGACATTGGAGGTCACTCATGGTCATGGGTATGGAAGATATATTGGGAGCGAAACCCAGATGTGTTTACAGGACTGCTCCAAATATGAAAAGGCTTCTGGAAAGAGGTGATAACAATAAGTCAACACATGAGACTGGTAAAGGCACAGTGAGATGTGGCAATTGCAAACAATGCAAATTCATCAATTTGAATAGCACCATCAAATTGGATGACATATGCCACACCACTATTACTTGTAGGAAAGGTAATTGCAAAATGAAGCAGGTTGTTTACCTGCCGGTCTGTACCAAATGCAACGCACTATATAGGCAAAACAGAGACAGTTAAACCGACGCATTTACGAACACCTCTATAAAATAGGAAAACAAGATTCTAAAATGCATTATATAGGCATATATTGGAGAAGGAAATGATCATTGCTTCCTATTCTCTATTATTGAACAGGTGGAGATTGCACCTTTGGAGGTGACTGAAATGAGATTGTCTTTGTGTGAGAGTAAATGGCAGATCCTTACAGATTCTACGAGACCACCCGGTCTCAATGATTTTATCAGCATTAAACCTTTTCTAGCTTTAGAATAATAAATAGGGTTTTCCATTTCACAGTTCAGAGATGCTTCACAGTATATCTATTTTTTATATATTTTTTAACTATACTTTTTAATTAAATAATAGATATGTGGTATATGATAGGGACATATACACTGGCATGTTTTTTTAATTCAATTTACTCAATTATTTTATTATTCAATATTTCATCATGTTATAAGCAGCATATTTAGATTAAATTGTATTAGTATTGTGCATTTAGATAATAGAATAGTTTGTAATTTTTACATTATTAGTATTCACATTTACACATATTACTGTATGTATGTAATTTATTCCAACATCAGTGTTTTGTTTTATAAGTATCTGAATAGGACAGATTTTATATGGAGAATGACCATGTTTCTTTAAATATTTTGGCGTTTTTTTTCCATTAATTTCTTTAATTATTCTATTACTTCATTGTAGTAATTTGGGTATATATATCACAAGCTCTTTCATTGCATTGTTCTGATGAAGACTGGGATACAGTCGAAAGCGCTTAACCTGGAATTGTTTGTGTTTTTTCATTAAACGTTTGGAGTATACTGTCCTGGTGTACGAGCAGTTTCCATTTTCTTCCATCTGTTTGTTCCTTAGTTGTTGCTGCCTGTATTCGTAGTGGGTATATTAAGGATGGCTGAAATCATGGAAATATCTGCTTCATTGTCGAAGGACGGTATTATAGAATTGAGAGCTGATCTTACTGCACTGCAAGGAGAGGTACATAAATTATTGACTCTCATTAGTGACTTGGTTTCGAATACCAACAATACTGCCAACAAGGAAGAAATCTATTCACGAGCATCAACGGAGATCGTCAGAGCCCATTTGGTTTCCGTACACTCTGATGAGGAGGTTGACGCTAACTACGTACATAAGGGAACCAACGCGCAGGCGCGCAACCTTAGATCTAAATCACAGGGATGTGGTAATGTAAGTACACCGGACAGTGGCTTTCCCAAAGCCCTACAAGACACGGATGGTGTCTTCGATCATCTACTCGGTCAGCACAACAACGAAGCTGTTTCGGAGGGATACAGAGCGGACAATACTAGGGCCTTGGATTTAGCACACACTGAAGACGACAATTTGTTGAGCGAACGACACGAAGGCTTTGAACATGATTTTACCTTTGATTATAGCCTTTGTAAAACGCGTATGGACAAGCATTATGGTGGGGCTCACCCCAAAGTTACGAGGGATCCAAATAGCAGAAGCAAGTATGCTCCGGATAAAACAGGTACTTTTATACCAAATTTGGAGCAAACCACCACGAGCCCCACTAGAGTGCAAAGTAGTGATAAAACTGTTTTTGTACATAATGCAAATAGAAATCACCCTAAGGACAATATATGTAATGGTGATATGTTATTTGAACAATTTTTAAGAGACAACAGAGATTATTTCGAATCTGATACGAGATACACTAATGGTAAAATTTCCAACATTGAATGTAGTTATACCTCTCTGAAGGAGTATATATTGGATTATGGTAAAAAATTAACTAATTTTAAGAATACTAAAATTGATAGTAGTTATCTATCTAAGTGTCTTAAGTTGAATATAGTGCCGAAAGGCCTTAGGTTTTTCAAACTACCTTTAGGGATAAGTTACACATCTGGGGTTATGAATGAATTCAATGAGTTATTTGATGGATTTGGATTTGAGTTTATGAAGCTTCTTATCAAACATCAGGATGAAAAGTTAAGTACATTATCAGAAGAATTAGAACACATGAATCATATCATAACCCACCATAATGACTATGAGTGTTTTAAAGACTTGTACTTGAGGCAGTACACATTTGCAGATAATAATGTGCACAATATTGTTGATAGAAAAAATAGGAAAATGCAGCAGGACATGGAGGCACACAAAAACAACAGGGCTTATGTATGGCCTAGTAACAAAGGGACAGAAGCTCACAATAAATATCCTCCCAGAAGAAAGGAACCTAAGTACTCTTTTAGGGAAGAAAATTTTCAGGGGGGAAGATACTTCCCTGCTTGGAAGGTCCAAAAGCAATGGCACAGGACATAGGTCAGCCCGACAGCATCCAAAATGTCAACCCCTGCCTGACGACTGGAAATACACCCACAATGACTGAGGTAAACAATTTTTTGGGGAGGGTCACCGATGATTTGAATTTGATTAATGAACAAGATAGCACTACAAAACCAAGGATTACAACATATGATGGTTTTAAGGTTTATAACTACTCTAATATTGAGATAGACCACACCTGTGCCAAACTGTTAGGGAAAGGTATGAAGTTTATACCCATGAGAGGATGGAGTATACTTGATAGCATTAAGGAGGTCAAAAAATATTGTAGGAAGCTTAACTTGGCATTACAATTTGACAAAAATAAGGATTCCAACACTGGGATGAAAGGTATAGCAGGCACTGACCTTACCAAAAAAAGTACATATATACCGAATTCTAACCCTCACGTCCAAAATTTTGAACAACTAGTGTGCAATGATATTTATTGGACACATAATAGGATGCGAAATCAAGGGGACCATTTACCAGACAATTTAACATGTATGGAAAGAAAAAGCTTATTAGACATCATGAAGAACAGGGATATTAGGGTAATGAAACCCGATAAAGGAGGGGGAGTCGTGATATTCCCTATTGATTCATATAATCAAGAGATCTATAATATTTTACACAATTCAGGGAATTATGAGAGTATCTCATTAAACCAAGTTAATATTGGTCACAAACGGATTGACCTTATTATTGAAGAATATCTCATTGACAATAGGATATCTAACGATACCTATTCATACGTGAAAGTTGACCATCCGGTGTTAGCAAAGATGGTAGGTATCCCCAAGATACATAAATCTATTGAACAGCCCCCTTTTCGACCAATTGTGTCAGGATCTAGGTCAAAAACCTTTAACATAGGGAAATTGATCGACAGATGGCTCAAGAATGTATATGACAACATCTCCCACATTATCAAGGATTCTTGGAGGTTTTTAGGTATACTAACCAATGACATTTGGAACACCAATCTGATTTTTTTGACAGTGGATGTCTTTGACCTTTTCTCCAGTATCCCTAAGACAGAGGGATTGGAATACTTCGAAAGAAGTTTAATACACTACACAGAGTTCTCATGGGAGAAAGTCAGCTTAATATGTGACATGATGTCACTTGTGTTGGATTACAACTTCATTTCCTTTCAAGGAGAATATTTCAGGCAGACCAAGGGAGTGGCGATGGGAGCAGCTTGTGCTCCCATCTTCGCGAACTTGGTCATGGCTGAGTAGGAATCCGAACATGTGTTTAAGAGTGTATTTTTCCAAGACATTGGTTTATATGTTAGGTACCTTGACGACATTTTTATTTTGTGGAAGTCGTCTGTGGACAGATTACATGAATTCATGACATATTTAAATAACACTGTCGATTTTCTAAAATTCACACATCAATACAGTTGCAAAGAGATTTCCTTTCTGGATGTTCTGTTAAGTCATGACACTCGGGGGTTTACTTCTAGTATATACAGAAAACCTACGTTTTCTAATGATTACGTCCATTATAGTAGTAATCACCCTCCTTATATATTCAAAAATGTGATCAAAGGGCAAACTATTCGTGCAGCAAGAATGTCATCTAACAAACAGATTTTGGACAAGGAACTAAACATCATTAAGGAAATGTTTATGAGTAGAGCATACCCAGAACAAATGGTCAAGGAGACAATTAGTTATGTACAGAATGGATGGGGTAATATATACAAACCCCTATTAGGTTCCTACAAATTTGATAAGCAGGAGGGGGCACATATTGAATCACCAGGTAGGGTATGCATACTCATGTACACGCCAAACACGTACATCATAAAGGACATCTTAGAAAGATATTGGAGGACACTTATGGTCATGGGTATGGAAGATATACTGGGTGCGAAACCCAGATGTGTTTACAGGACTGCTCCAAATATGAAAAGGCTTCTGGAAAGAGGTGATAACAATAAGTCAACACATGAGACTGGTAAAGGCACAGTGAGATGTGGCAATTGTAAACAATGCAAATTCATCAATTTGAATAGCACCATCAAATTGGATGACATATGCCACACCACTATTACTTGTAGGAAAGGTAATTGCAAAACGAAGCAGGTTGTTTACCTGCCGGTCTGTACCAAATGCAACGCACACTATATAGGCAAAACAGAGAGACAGTTAAACCGACGCATTTACGAACACCTCTATAAAATAGGAAAACAAGATTCTAAAAATGCATTATATAGGCATATATTGGAGAAGGGAAATGATCATTGCTTCCTATTCTCTATTATTGAACAGGTGGAGATTGCACCTTTTGGAGGTGACTGGAAAATGAGATTGTCTTTGTGTGAGAGTAAATGGCAGATCCTTACAGATTCTACGAGACCACCCGGTCTCAATGATTTTATCAGCATTAAACCTTTTCTAGCTTTAGAATAATAAATAGGGTTTTCCATTTCACAGTTCAGAGATGCTTCACAGTATATATATTTTTTATATATTTTTTAACTATACTTTTTAATTAAATAATAGATATGTGGTATATGATATGGACATATACACTGGCATGTTTTTTAATTCAATTTACTCAATTATTTTATTATTTAATATTTCATCATGTTATAAGCAGCATATTTAGATGAAATTGTATTAGTATTGTGCATTTAGATAATAGAATAGTTTGTAATTTTTACATTATTAGTATTCACATTTACACATATTACTGTATGTATGTAATTTATTCCAACATCAGTGTTTTGTTTTATAAGTATCTGAATAGGACAGATTTTATATGGAGAATGACCATGTTTCTTTAAATATTTTGGCGTTTTTTTCCATTAATTTCTTTAATTATTCTATTACTTCATTGTAGTAATTTGGGTATATATATCACAAGCTCTTTCATTGCATTGTTCTGATGAAGACTGGGATACAGTCGAAAGCGCTTAACCTGGAATTGTTTGTGTTTTTTCATTAAACGTTTGGAGTATACTGTCCTGGTGTACGAGCAGTTTCCATTTTCTTCCATCTGTTTGTTCCTCACTATATACATGCAATGTACTCTAGAGCTTAAATTAACTCTACATAAAACAGCCACAGTTGAAAGGTTTAAAATATGTAATAATAAATAATAAAAACACAGGAGAATACATCTTACTACACAGTGCTAGTCAAGAGTTCAGAGATCACAGAGAAATACTTAAAATAATACCATAGAAAAGTTTTAACATCAACACAGAAAAACACTTAGTCTAATCTTCTTAATTCCTGGCTATTTCTAAGAGAAAGCACAGTTTTAAATAAGTGCTGGTGATGTTGGATGTTCTCAAGACAAAATGCTCTGCGCTCTCTGATTCTCTCACTTTAAATTGATAACAGAGAGATGCTTCACATGACATCATTCTTCACACTTCTCTGGTGTTCCCATGCTAACAGAAACTACATTTACATTCTTTACACATGGTCAGAAACTAGAGCAATAAAAGACATTTATACATGCAAATTCTAGCTATTAACTCTGGCCTCAAAACAATAGACAGAATTTCTTCATCCAGACATATCAGCTCTGAAGTTTGACATCAAAGACAGTCATAAAATGTTTGACTTAGCTTTCTTACAGCAAAGTGCACTGTTGTTACATTTTTGCAGTTCAATATTCAATACAGTCTTTTCACATTTAAGAGAACAATCCTGTGGCTTACGTTAATATTTACAAATGACAGCATTATCTATGAAATTCTATCTGGCTAGGCTGGCAGCCTTCACCTATCT